>NC_090439.1:565742314-566051884 GCF_031143425.1 Pleurodeles waltl
AGTTTCTGGAAGTCGTATGTTAACACGTGAATGGGCAAGAAATTTGGGAAAATATCATAATATTATGACTGCCGTAAATGATTGTCTTAAATCAACTACATTTAATACAGATAACCATATTTAGAATTTTTTTTAAATCCTAAAGCCTACATATGGATGTATACGGGGCCACTGGAATTTTGAGTGTTTTCCACGTAATTGAGGATTTGCTGTACATTCCACATAATCCACTAACTGCTGCATCGTTTGCAGACTGTAATAAAAAAACTAACTGTAGCTCAAATAAAACAACAAATACTAAAAACTCTAAGTGAGTTGCTGAGAAATGGCAGACCCTTTGCAAATATTAACTGGTCACTTTTCAGTGGTTTGCTGAAATTCGATCTACCTGACATTAATGAGCTGAAGCCTTTGACTAGTGTTAACATTTGTACAAATGACAAGCTGGGTGAATTGATACTGCCCAAAATGTGCCATATTACTCCAAACAATGCTGTTTTGCCATATAAATAAGTCATCTGTGCTGCACAATTTGTCCTTCCTTGGGGCACAACTCCAGGGGCGGCGCAAGTAAATATACATAAAATGTATTTAACCATGTGGGAAAGAGTCACGGTGTAAATTAAACTTAAACTTGACTTCAGACTATTTTCAAAGCCGTATAGTTGTTCGTATGCCTTTGTATATACATTGTAACCTATAAATGACACAGTTATAAAGCCATAAGTCAGTCAGGGGAAAGTATTAGTTCAGAAATAGGGACACCCCCTCGTTATGCAGCACATAGAACATTTAACCTATTTTAGCGGCCTATGACCTATTTACGTTTCTTTGTTTTTCAAATTTAGAAAAAAAACACTAATCCTAAATAATAGCTTCTAAACGTGCAGCTATCACTCCCCAAACATGGCTAAGCACTTCCACTGTGAAGCAATAGACAAACAAGTCATCTGCCAATAAACCTCCTGTTCGGGGCTGTACGAGATCCAACCTGTTGTGTTATTTTCTTGCCTCTGCATGTGCCTGAAGTTTTCTTTCATAACAACCGCATTAATAATGGAATCAAAAACAGAGCTGCTTTACCTACCTCCAAGAGTGGGGTGTGCCTGTTTTATGAGCACAGTACGGTTAGAATTATCACATTTCTTCAGGAAGGTGAGAGAAAGAGTTGCTGATTGCTGCACAAGGCAAATATGGACAACATTTGGTTAAAAAGCAGATAGGACGTAGTCCCTTTGAGCATTTAACATGATTTGTCTCAACTGGCTCTTGTCATATGTTCAGATAAAAAAAAAAAAGCAGCACATACATGGATCCTCAAGTTAAAAAAAAGTTCTACTATACATTATTTAAATTGTCTCGAAAGTGTTGATTCCGGTGCAATCACAGCTGCCGGGAGGGATTAACACTAAGCAGCAAATGTCAGCGCCGGCTATGAATCCAGCTGATGAGCTTTTCAATCGGTTTAAATTGCGGGCACACATATATACTGGTGCACGTAACATTCGCACCTGGTCCAATTCTGCAGCGATTGCGTTGTAATTGTATTTATAGAGTGCTTACTACCTGTGAGTAGGGATTTTATCACTTTATGCGGCGAAGCATGCTGCTCCAGAACCTAAGGTTACTGGTGTTTTTTTTTCCAGTGGTTATTGTTTGTTAATAGTAACGTAATACACTGTTCCTAAGAAAGCCAGGGGACTGCAGGATGAGTGCTCTAGGGTCCCATAACTCAGGAGCACGAGTCCTCACACACCCAATTGGGTGTCATGCTTCATCATCGGACAAGCTCCAGCCGGCTCTAGTCAGACTGGCGCTGCAATGTCTGACGGGCACCACCCAATGGGGGGCTCTTTGCCGGAGATCTTCTCGATGATGCCGCTCTCGCCCTCAGGTAGATAAAGGGGGAAGACACCGAGGAGGGTTAGAAAAAGAAAGAATCTAAAATTGGCTCTGAACCCTGTCTCGTTTTGACTTTATTCTATTAATGTCGGGTAGAGGCCAAGATTAAAATACTCAACAAAAGAGTGAAACAGAGGTAATGCTCAACCACTCTCTAACTGTATATCTCATAGTGTTATTGTTTGTTAGTCTTCTACGCGCAAGGACACATCCCATTCATTTAGTCCAGTTTCTACGTGATACAATAAAATAATAGGAGTTATGTGAATCTCTTCAAATCCTTGGCAGCATTAATAGATGCGCTGCAGGAGTTTAACTTCTGCAGGGCTGCAGGGGTATCACTCTTAAAGGAGAGGTTGTGATCTTTGAAATGGGGTGTGGGCAATTTGCAGAAATATAATAGGGACTAAGGCAAATATGCACATGACAGAGTAGATATACACTTGTAAATACATGCGAAGTAAAGCCCGCTAACAGTTGTTGTCTCCATATTGGGTAAGTGTTATATTTCCTCCATTTTACACAAGTGGTTTGGTAAAGGCCTCGATATTGTGGGCAAAGTGCAAACAGCTAATTATCTGTAGAAAAGTACCAAGTAAAGAGTTTTATAACAAGGCCTGTTGCTGGTCTGCGGCTCGAACGTGTTCCAAAATCGAAAAAGTCTCGTTTGATTTAGATCATTTTCACAATTTGGAGTTTTAGGAATTCACATTTCAGTCCTCAATATTGAGGACCCAGATTTTGTGATGAATGTTTGATTTTTTTTGTCGAGGTCTAAAACTAAATTAAGTAAATTAAGTAACTGCGTGGGGGTAGTGTGTTTTATTTTTAAATAGCATCTGCAGAGGACTCTGAAAATGTCTACTTAGGTTAAAGACAGAGAAAGGGCCCTGGCTTTGTTTTGGGGCCAACCCCCCAAAGTGAGAGTTGAATATGGTATTGAAATAACACATTTGATCAAACAACATACAGATATGTGCTTCTATTCCTGCCGCTAAATTAGTCCTATCTTAGTTCAGAAAACGGGACAATTTCCAAAGCCTTGACGGTTTAGTACACTGTGAGTGTTGTGAACCTAACAAGGGACTGTGTCTTAAGACAGTTCTTGGACAAAATAAAAATAGCATGCTTCATTTTGAAATTCCGGCAGAAGGGACACGACATCGAGAAAATGTTCACGCCAAGAGTGATGTGCCTGAGGTGTGTACATGATAACAAAATCCCTTGGAGGATTATTCAAACAACCAAAAATATGCTGGAAAGTGTGTGCAGATTCCTACAGGCGAATGGAAAACGCGTTTTTATGACGCACCCTGGGTCAGCAGTTTGAAAGGGCTCAAGCAGAGTAACTGACAAAACCCTGCTAAAGTTCACAGAGAGTGCAGGCCACAAAGGGAGAAAGGGCAGCTCCCACGGACGGAGAGAGGGCATCGTAGCACTGAACCGATATCTTTACACTAAAGAAAACATGTCTGAGGGATGCATTTCCAGTTTGTCTCTGTCAGCATTCCTGCTATATCCCCGAGGCACAGAGAGAGCTGTCACCCAACGAAGGTACTGCAGGCCGACGACGCTCGACAGCACCAACAGCAAAACAAATTATTTCACAGCAGACACTAGAGTATAAATGTTTAAGTGACCTCTGAGTTAGTGGATGGCCAAAGTCACAATGCGCATCAAAATGTTGCCAGCTTAGCGCTACAAACCTACAGATAAGTGATTGGCTGACGCAGAGCACTAAATCTCACACACTGAAACAGCCTGAAAAACCTTAATGTGATCGGAGACTGGCGCCTAGGAATCACGGTTATCACAGATCTCAAGATGTCCCAAAGGAGCCATCGCGTTTTCACAATGGACAAGTCATGAACAAAGTGATCCAGATTAGAATCCCGCGTTCTGCAAAATATCGGGTAGTTTAAGCAAACCATTTTTTTTACTGTGTGCCAAAGCATAGATCGCTAAATATGAAATGAATGTGTATTCCTCCTGGCTAGTCCTCCACTAATCAGTCACACCACACCACACATAAAACACCAATCTATGGACAGCACTTCACATTAGAAATGCCCCTGCTGCAATAAAAAAGTTCTGTGTGAAATGTAACATTGCTTCTCAGCGCTAGATCCGCTACAGGCAAACTCTTAACTGGATAACGCACTCACAATCTACTAGCGACAACTCAACCCTCAATTACAACACCTAACGTAAGGTTCAAACCTCAAGGATGTGCTACTCTACACCTTTCGAAGCCGAACACCTATCTGGGCCTTCATGGCCGTCTAGGCGCAGACACTGCCAAGCTTCTGGTTATGCTGGGTAGGCCAGGGCTTGGAGGCTCAGTGAAGATACTAGCCCACACATAACGCTCCCTGCGTGGCCCGTTGTCCGCCAGTCACTCACCAGCAGCAGCAGACAGAAGAGCTGCGAGGCCCGGGAGTTGCAGGTGGCCATGGTCCGATCCCAGGAATAGGGTGGCAGAGTTCAGCCCAGACTCTTCGCAGCGCCTGCCTCGCAGCAGCAGCACCAGGCGAGAAGAGCGGAGCGAGCGGGAGAGACCTTCACAGACGCTCCCCGAAGACAAGTGCCAGCCGCAGCTTCCGCGGTTACGGCAGCGCCACCACAATGGCAGCTGGGTGGGTGTCTTTTTCTTTTTTTTTTTTTAGATTACGCCGCCGGTGACTCCCAGGTGAGTGTAGCTTTTCTTCTGGGTGGGGCCGGGTTAGGAGCTGGGGAAAGGCACTCCCCGCTGCCGTTTTCCTCACGAAACTTTACAGTGCCTCCTCCCCTGCTGACAGCGACGGGCGCGGGAGCCTCCCGGCTTGTTTGGTGTTACTCACGTTCGGCTCACACCCTTCAGATCGAAGGGGGGGCTACTTGATGTGGTAGTCTTTCTGACGTTTCGGGACTCTCCGCCCCGTTTTCGCATACCACGCCCCCAGCCCTGGTACTCTGTGCCAGGCTTGTCTGGGAGTCGGCTGAAGTGTCGCGCCGCAGGGCCACCCGCACACCCAAGTGACGCCATGACGCCATATAAGGGTGCCCCCCTCTGTGCACCCGAGCGTCAGGCAGCAGTAAGAAGCTGCGGGCCTGTCCTAGACAGTCAGCAAAGCCCTGCAGCGCTAACCAGCCAAAGCCCAAGAAAGATTGTCACACAAACACTGAACGGCTGGGTCTCTGACGCATATTTTCTACGTTATTCAAGCGTATGAATCGCAACGTGACACATTTTTCAGTGTCACCCACTTCATCATTTTCACGTGTTCGTGAACCTCCCTCAACGTTTTATTGTGTAAGCGTTTTTGCTGGGACAGCAGCTTTTGGTGGTGCAGTAGAGGCAACGGTGCTCAGGGTCACAGTGAAGTCTAATTACCATTCCGGTAAAATAGTTGGGTTTAAGCGAGAATATTGAACTTGACCGTCCCACAGGCAACTGCTTTCCTGAATGGGAGTTTAGTGGGAGTGAGAATAGTAACTCTACACTCTCAAAACTAACATTGGTAAAGCCAATAGGTCTCGCCTATGCGAGAAATGTTGGGTTTGTCAATGTTTAAGTTACGCTGTACAGTCATAGCTATTTTCGTCCCTGATCACTTTATGGTGGCCGTTTGTTAAAAATAGGCAGGTCCATAAACAAAACACCGCTTGTCTAAGTCACTGCTAATCTTTCATAATTTGCAACGTTAAATTAAAAGATGCATCGTTCACCAACGATGGCAGTTACTACCATAAAGAACGCAAAGCATTGTATCGACCGTTGAACAACAAACCCTAAGGAATTGGATTGCTTGATTGTTTAAAAAGACAAACTCGCCAACATTCGACAAATGTAATTGTGAAGTTCTGGCAGGGGCATCAGTGAAATGTCTTGTTTCCATTAAAAAAAAGCAAAAAAGAGCAGATGATGGACGGAATGCTGAACAATACATTCAACCCCAGTCACAGAGATCTGGGTTTATGACATTGATTTTTTAACCCACCACGCCACCCTAGCTTGGACCCAGCCATGTGCAAATCAGTCTTGACCCTGTTCCACATGGGAACTCAAACTGCCAGGTCATCTCCTCCCTGAATCAGAAACAAGCATCCAGGGACTAGTTTTGGGGTATCACTCCTCATCAGCCAGGCTGGCTTGAATCCTGTCGCGCAGTGAGCATGGGACCCATGTCTGGGTATACTCTTCCCAGTTACGGCAACAAAAGCAAAACACAACAGATGATGGATGGAATGCTCAACAATGTAAATATTCACCCCCCCCCCCAAGTCACAGAGATCTTGGTTTAAACCATTGTTTTTTGCCCACCATGTCACCCCAGTTTTGATTCAGCCATATGCAAATCAGTCTTGGCCCTGTTCCCCATGGCAACAGTCCAGCCTGAAATGCCAAGCCAGGTCCTCCCTGGCCCGGAAACAAGCATTTTGGGACCGTTTTTTGTCTATCACCCCTCATCAGCCAGGCTAGCATGAATCCAGTCGTGCAGTGAGCACGGGACCCACTTCTCGGCATGCCCTTCCCACTTAGGGTAACAAACGCAAAAAAAGAACAACTGATGTGATGGAATGCTGAACAATGCAAACCTTCACCGCAGTCACAAAGATCTAGATTTAAGCCATCATTTTTTAGCCCACCACGCCACCCCAGTTTAACAGGTTTAAGACTGATTTGCATATGGTTGGGTCCAAACTGGGGAGGTGTGGTGTGCCACCGTCCTGTTCTACAATAACTACAGACTATGGGCCTGATTCTAACTTTGGAGGACGGTGTTAAACTGTCCCAAAAGTGGCGGATATACCACCTACCGTATTACGAGTCCATTATATCCTATGGAACTCGTAATACGGTAGGTGGTATATCCGCCACTTTTGGGACGGTTTAACACCGTCCTCCAAAGTTAGAATCAGGCCCTATATCTATGTTATCAGGAGAGCTACGGGCTTCAATTGGCATTAATTGCAGAAAGCAGCGAGTGGTGTTAAAAAGGCAGCAAATGCACTAAAACCTAAGGAAAAAAGCGAAACTGCAGTTATAGATGAGAGATTGTTAAGAGACTTTAAGAGGACAGTTTTTTTTTAAAGGAAAGAAAATAGGTTGGTCTTGCGCTAACCGCGTATACCTGAAAGCTGGTATACCTGGTATAGGACAAGCCAAGAGGACACCAATCAGCTTTGTACCACAGCTCCTGGCCAGTTAAGGGCTTTTTTAAGTTGTCTCTAATAGTTCCAATACAGTTCCAGTTGGTACTCTACACTTTCTGGACTTCCTTTATTAGCTTATTTTATGGTTACTACCTGCCACTTTCTGTATTTTCAACTGCTGTTTTATACTATTACCGGGCGTCTGTGGTGAAAGATCATCAAGTTCTCAAATCTAAGAGCGATATAGGGAGGTGGAGTAACATGGAGCCCGGTCATGCCCCGTAACTGAATATGCAGTCAGGCAGGCAGGCAAGATGGCTGGCCGTGAGAGGAAGAGGAGCCGTGTAACAGGCAGCACTGGATATGCGGCAAGGGGGCGACCGAGATACCAGACCAGCATAAAGCCGAGCTACACGGCAGGTAATGGCCATAATAAAGAAGGCACACTGCATCAGAGGTGTGGGGAGAGAGGACAATATTGGTAACTATGCAGCCTAAATGCTGAGTAGGAGCAAAACCCAGCTTATGGGGGGGAATCTTTGAAAAGGTGCCCTCGAACTTTTAAGCTGGAACCCTCCCACCGTCCTGTTCTACATTAACTACATCCTATATCTATGTTATCAGGAGAGCCACGGGCTTCAACTGGCATTAATTGCAGAAAGCAGCGAGAGGTGTTAAAAAGGCAGCAAATGCACTAAAACCTAAGGAAAATAGCGAAACTGCAGTTATAGATGAGAGATTTTTAAGAGACTTTAAGGGGCCATTTTTTTTTTTTTTAAATTAAGAAAAATAGGTTGGTCTTGCGCTATCCGCATACACCTGAAAGCTGGTATACCTGGTATAGGACAAGCCAAAAGGACACCAATCGGCTTTGTACCACAGCTCCTGGCCAGTTAAGGGCTTTTTTAAGTTGTCTCTAATAGTTCCAATACAGTACCAGTTGGTACGCTACACTTTCTGGACTTCCTTTTTTAGCATATTTTATGGTTACTACCTGCCACTTTCTGTATTCTGAACTGCTGTTTTATACTATTACCGGGCATCTATGGTAATAGATCATTAAGTTCTCAAATATAGGAGCGATATAGGGAGGCAGAGCAGCCTCTGGATCATGCTTTAGGCAGCTCTGAGTGGTGGAGTTTGAAAACTGGAAGTAGTAGCAGAAGCGGTCTGTTTAGTACAGATGCGGCCTGTTACACTCTAGTCTTCCTCCGGCTAGTCTTCTCTTGAAGAAAAAAGGAAAGGGGGAAAAAAGAAGGAGGGGGAGGATAAAAAAAAACCCTAGACCCTCTCCCAGCAGGCATGAAACGTGTAACTCGCGATGCCTCATTTAAATCACGTACAGCCAGGAAGGCACTGAAAGCAAGCAGAGGGAAAAATGCAACTCCTCCATTAGGAAGAGAACGTCTCGGTCCAAGTCGAGAAAACATGGAGAAGCTTCAGGGAGCCACAAATGCCTGTACATCAGTCTTATTGCCCGTAATCACCGCCAGCAATATACCAGGCAAAAAAGATGGGACAGCTCAGATGTCAGTAACTTCAGAACTCTCTCTATCGCTCACACCTCAAGAAAGAGGTAACTCTCCCGTCCACAATCAACCAAGGCCATTTTCCTCTATAATTTTTGAGACCTTGCTATCTTCAACGGAGGCCCACCAGAAAGGGAAGCCCTCCTATCCCCTGTTTTCAATACAAAAGGGGTGTGAGTACACCACTGTGGATAGGGAGGTGTCTAATAGTCCAGATGACGTTATCACAGGAGACCTTGATACTCCAACTTTGCGGGACCCTTCATTCCCTGTACCGGACCTGGCATTTAACAAGGAGATAAATTCTACTACGGTTCCACCTTCAAATGTATCTAGCTCTCTAAGCCTAGCCTCATTATCTAGCCTAATGGTAGAGACTATGTTAAGTCAGATCCTTAGGAAACTATAGGACCTGAATGTTTACCATGAGGAAGCACATAGAAGGATCAATGATCATCTAGCCCAGCTCAACTCCAGTATCATGCATCTGACGTCACGGGTCTCTCAGGTGGAGCAAAGGGTCTCGGACCTAGAGGACGTTCAAAATGCCAACGGATCTGCGGCCAATCAGGTCCAGTCAGAGCTTGAAGAAATGCAATATACAATGGACAATTTGGAAATCAGATCCTGATCCTCCAACCTCAGATTCGTTGGAATCCCGGAAGAGGTGGAAGCAACATCAACAATCTCGAAAGTAGTTTCAGATCTAATTCATAAATGTATTCTTCCTGATAAGTCTGCAGTATATCCAGACCTCTCCATCATGTGGGCCCAGGGAATTCCTTCAGTGAAACCTTCCAATTCCAAATATCCACATACAATATTGGTCAACTTTGGGGACTTTAGGATCATGGAGCAAATTTTTCTCAAGCTATAAAAAAGAAAACGT
The DNA here is from genome assembly GCF_031143425.1 of Pleurodeles waltl. Lineage (NCBI taxonomy): Eukaryota > Metazoa > Chordata > Amphibia > Caudata > Salamandridae > Pleurodeles > Pleurodeles waltl. Next base: position 565,751,771 of record NC_090439.1, read on the forward strand.
TTAATGTTGAGGGAGACTTCTCCTTCTGGGTCTTCCCCGATATGTCTTGGACAAAAGCACATCGACATCGTGAGTTTGTTAGTCTTATTGATTATTTCAAAAGATTAGGGGCTCCAGCTTGCCAAACTTAAGGTCTTTCATAAGGGCCAAGCACATATCTTTCAGAGTGTCGAGCAGGCAAGGGATTTATTGGACTCCCTCAAGCCTCAAGAAGAAGTAGCATGGGTGTTACGAAGTACTAAGTACTAAGTGTGGGCTAAGACTATATATAATTGTTTTTTTTCTCTTTCCTTCTTTCTTTCTTTTTTTCTGCCAAGTTTTACTTAGTTAATTCTATGTTACTATATGTTCTTCTGAGTGTAATTCCACAAGCCTACACTTGCAGTTTATCCTGGTTACAGACTCTTTGTGTGCCATGTCAGTGCACTCGCATTTGGGGTGTGAGGTTAGGGGGTTTGGTCACAGGGGGGTTAGGGGACCTCAGCGGTGTAGGATCATGATGGGTCAGGTCTCGGCCAAAGGCAACTGGAGGGGAACACATTTGGGGACACTTTTTGGTGTGATACTTGTAAAGGTACATATATTAATAGGTGTATGATTATCTTCCCGTGCAATAATGGGCTACTAAGGGCAAGGCTGTGGCTCATTAATTCTTTACTCTTGTAAAAAATAAATTAAGGGATGGTAGGAAATAGCTTAAAAATTGTTGCAACTTGAATGGGGCCAATAACAACAAAAAGTTTCAAGCGATACTCAATTGGCTGAAGGCATCACAATCCCAGATATTCCTTCTTCAGGAGACTCATTTAAAACTCCAGGAAAAGATGCCTAATCTCCCTAATTTTATCGCCCAGTCCTTTTTTGCGTCAGCCAATGTAGCAGTTTGGGGGGTGGCCATTGTAATCACACAGGATTTTCCTGGGGTGATAAGCAGGTCTTTAGGGACCAAGGGCAAGATGGATATAGTCAGTATTTCAATATCAGGCAATCATATTCATTTCACAAGCTTTTATGGCCCAATTGAAGACAAGACAAGCTCTTTGCAGGCTTTATATGACCAACTATCTGTACTTCCTGGCTTTTTTATTATAGGAGGAGATTTCAATATTATACCTGATATATAGATGGATACTTCACGCAAGAATAAAATTCAGAATAAACCCACAGCATCTCGACTGCTCACCAAAATGGTTACTGATCTGGTGCTGGTAGCTGCTTGAAGGGCATCTGATTTCCTTTTAGTTTCATTCTCTTTGGCAAGGCAGGGTTCGGATATTTTCACTAACCCTTTTTCAGATCATTCTGTCCACCGAGTTAGTATTAATATGACTCACAAGCAGATGAGTCTTTCACAATCAACCTTTGATAAGTTCCTGTTAGCAAATGGATGCTGGGTTACAGCTCTTAAAACATCAGTCACCACATTTTTTAGCATAAATAAAGGCTCAGCCCCACTTTTCAATATTTAGGAAGTCTCCAAAGCTTATATACAAGGCAAAGCCATATCCTTTAAATCTTACATGGTTAGAGCAGCCAAATAGAAATAGAAAAATTTCAAACTTCAACAAGAACTTGATCAAGCATCAAGGGGTCATCAGATAGGACAAGATCATAAGATGGCCTGTGGACTTGGAAGGGCTCAGAATAGTCTGAGAGATTATTCTATGTCTCGGGAAATATTGAATCGACATGCAATTTTTCAGCGACAGTACAAAGAAAATGAGCATGTGGGGAAGTCCTTGGCCTGGTCAGTAAAAAGAAAATCTAATATAAATTTTATCAAACCTATTTTCGATGAGGATCAAGGCATAATCGTGAACCAGCCTAAAGATATAGAGAAGGTTTTTCTCTCCCACTATACAATTCTTTATACTGCTGCAGCGCAAGCTAACTCATCCCAGATAAATCATTTTTTAAATTCACTCCAACTTCCAAGGTTAGATGGAGAGGCGCAAGCTTTACTATCAGCCCTAATCATTCTCTTGAAAGTAATAGAAGGAATACGGGGTGCACCTAGCAGAAAGGCCTTCAGAGAAGATGGCCTCCCAGCTGAAGTTTATAAAACTTTGCTGGGCCTGCTAGCTGAGTTCTTGGTTAGCCTTTTTAATGCAATACTCAGAGGGTGGCGATACCACCCTCTTTTACTAGGATCACAGTCGTTAGTTTTTTTTAAAAGGACAGGCCACCGGAGAACCCGAGCTCATATCACCCGATTAGTCTATTAAATTATGATTTTAAACTCTTTACTAAAATATTGGCAGCTAGAACAACACAGGTAGCCCAGGAGCTTATCCATGAGGATCAGTGTGGCTTTTTTCTAGGCAGGCTGCTGTCAACAAATACACATTTTTTGGTCCAGACAATTGATTATTTTTCTCATAAAACTACCCTGCAGCGATTATAATGGTTGACGTCGAGAATGCATTCAATTTGGTCCAATTGGAGGTTCTGTTTACAATTTTGGAAAGGCTTAGGTTCCCCAAGCAGTAATTTCAGATCCTGAACAGCTTGTATTTCAAGGACCAAGCCAGGATCTTAATAAATGCACAAATAGCAGGGTCTGTGCAAGTCTCGGGTGATACGCAGCAGGGCTGCCCCCTCTATCGCCAGTCATTTTTGCACTTTTTATCAAAACTCTTGCAGTGGATATCATCAAGGTCAATTTATGCATCCTCCACTCTTCCAAGCACCTAAACTTAAACTATTCACTGATGACATGATTCTTTATCTTCAAGCTGATCAGTTTAATATTGCTAGAGCTTTTGCAAAGATCAAGGTCTTTGCGGATATCTGTGGCTAAAGGGTTAATCATTCCAAATCCGAAGCTCTTCTGTTAAACTCTAAGGGCTCGATCCTGCCAGCGGGAATAAGGGTCCAGTCCCAATTATCTAGCCCTGTTAGATATTTAGGGATATTTGTAACACACAATGTTTCTGATCTTTTCCAGCTCAACTATGTATCTGTCTTCAAGAAAGTCCATGGCCTACTTGAGAAATGGCAAGCCTCTTCTTTGATGACCATAGGGCGGGTGGCATTAGTTAAAATAATGATTCTTCCTCTGTTTTTATTTATTTTTTCAAGTAGAATCCTCAAAAATTCCTTGAAGAAATAGATTAGATGATTCAACAATTTATATGGGCCAATAAGAGACCTCGATTACAGCTCAAAAAGCTGGCTCTCACGGTCGAGGATGGGGGATTAGCACTACCTAATTTCAGGAACTATTACTAGGCAACCTTTTTGGATTGGGCCTTAAAAGCTGCCTCATCATCTATCTCTAATTTTTATCTTAAATGTATGTTAATTGAAAATAGTACTAGGCTTCCGCTTTTCCTCAAAATACCACGACTGCCCAAGCGTGTGAGATATAAACTGCCATTAATAATCTGCACCAGGAATTTGTCAGTGCAGGAGAAATATAATATTCCTAGCTTCCATCCAGCATTCATGCTTCACAATTCTTGGATGCTAGGTTTCGACTTAAACCAGGAATATGTTCAAAATTGGGGACAGGCGGGCTTCAAGAGATTCTCAGGCTTTTTAATAGGAGACCAAATTAAGGCCTGGAATCCATGTCAAACTGATGGGACTACTATTTCAGACGGTCTCAGGTTCTCCTTTATTCAAATTCAGCATTTTCTCATAACGATTGAGAGAACAACTGAGGCTTCCAATTCTACACTGTTTCAGGCCTTCTATGGGAATTTACAAGGCATAGGTAGTTGGTATAGGATCCTCAACTCACGGCTCTCATTGGAAATAGTCTCTCGGTTCTTGCTGAGGGCCGATAGTTCAACAGGATGTGAAGATCTATGTACAGCAATGTAGAAAATTCAATATCCTATCAAATAAAGCAATTAGAGGGGCCAATTAAAAAAAGCATTTTATTCTTAATGAATGCTCTATTACACCCCAGCCCAACTAAAGGAGGCATTTCCTGATATGTCCGACTCCTGTCCACACTGCTAGGCGAGTCAGGGGGATTGCCTTCACCTAAGTTTTACCTGTATGTATTTGGTAGAATTTTGGGGAGAATATTTCAATGGGTAAGTTCTGCAATTTTGGTTACCCTTACTCTAGAGCCGGCTGGAGCATTGTTTGTTATTTCAGACCACCCAGCTGTGTCAACCCGATCGAAGCCAACTCTGTTTATTGCATCCCTCATTGCTAAATCTTTGATTCTTCATGCCTGGAATTCACCAGTTCCTCCTACTTATACAGCATGGAAAGCCAAGATGAAAGGGTACTTTTGAAAGAGCAATTATATGCTCAACGCGTAGGCGCTATGTGTAAATTTGAGGATTTTTGGAGACAATCCCCAATCTGGGGGGGTGGGATTCTGTATTACGGGCTGTGTTATCTTCGAGGAATATAATCGGAAGACTTTTTCAATTCGATTATGTATTGTATTGTACCATATCGCTTTGCTAATCTCATGTTGTGGTATTACGCCTCCCAAAGTAAAAAAAAAACAAAAAACATAAATGTAACATAACTGAAGCTCATGTTAAGTGCAGAAATATCTTTGAGTCAAGATGTGCTGAAGGAGAAACAAATGCAAGGGGAGTTGGAGGGACGAAAAATAAATAGTACCTTAATCATACCTGGAGCAGTGGACAGCTACTAATTAGGTTTAATTAATTTGTACTTCGTCCGTGCTCCACTGAAACAATGGAATTGAAGCAATGGCCTATGATGCCCAGTTAAGAGGCTGCATTGACGAGTGAAGATGGAGTGAATAAATGGTAAGTAAGGGCTCCAAGCCATTTACTGTAAACAATACCCATAGCAACAAACAGCGCATGTGCGCTGTCAGGTGAGACCTAAAAATGAATATGTTCCTTATTGGTAGTTGGGTTGGATTGAGAATAGAAAATATGACCTCTCCAAAACTAAACACTTAGATCCAAGGTCACAAACACATTTAAGAGTGTGGGTAGTAGTATTACAGGAGAACGTTTTAAAACTTTCGTACTGATCTTTGTAAAGGATGCTGAAATAGATCAATGTTATAATAGTATATTAAAAATAGCTGTAATTAGTACTGTATGTAAATTATTATTTAAAATATAAAAAACAATTATATTTGAAAATGCATTTTTTTAAAACACACACTTTAATTAATACTAAACACACAAAGATGACCAGGCAGTAATGTTTAATATATTTACATATTGGTTTATTGCATTTGTAATCGTTCTTAACAATTTAATAAACAATATATATACATTATAAAACATTTTTCTTTTGCTAAACACTTTCTACATTTAGGTTAAAGTAAAGTAACATTTATTTTTAAATTTGAAGTTTGTAGCCATATTTTCTTTTACTAATAACTGTATTTTCTTCTTGATTTTCATCTCAGTATGTGTGGAGTTCAGAGTGAAAGGTGGTCAAGGGCACAACTCCACATTTCAAGTAAGGGCATGCCTTTTATGGTTTTTAAGGATCAGTAGTGGTGCAGGTCAAATAGGAACAAAGTTAGTGTTGAAAGATTAGTTAAAAATAGTTTGGTTAGTTGGATTTAGGATATTGTTATCGACAGTTTAGTAAAAGCTTTGGGGTCTAGTGTTTCATGAGTGCTCCTAAGTGGAGCAGAAGTCAACCAACTGGGTGTTGTCTACCAGTTTGGTATCTCTGTGGTCGAAGGGCTTCTGAGGGCTTCCCAGCAAGAAGATTTATCTTCAGATACATCGCCCATAGCCCCATCTAAAACTCCAAACAAGAGAATAACCACCAGGCTGCAATCCGGACAATTAAGCAGCGTGCAGGATAGCTTCACATTCTCTTTAAAAGAAGAGCCAAACACAAATATCACAATTTTCTTGCCAAAATACAAATCACAAGAAAGATAAAACATATTAAACAGGGGGAATATTGTATGCTTCTTAGCAGCAACCAGCAGCATTGAGCACCTAAAATCATCTGGTCTGATTACCATTGAATTTATTCAAAGTGGTAGCCAATCAGGAAACAAGGCTACCACAGGGCAACTCAAGAGATAGCCAGGAAGATTTTGAGCAAACAGGCACTTTTTAGAAACTGAGGTAAAACACTGACACCACACTATACTCCTTGTTATCCAAAATCCCTGCTAACTACAAACCAGTCAAATCCTGCACAGCAAACATCTAAAGTCACTTTCTTGATACTCAAAGGGCAAGAAGCATCTCCCCCTTAGGCATGACTAAGCAATACCCACAAAACAGTTCAAGAAGAAAAACAAACTATGCATCAGCTCAGAGCTCGACCTGGATATCACACACAATAGAAGACATGAGCAGTATCCCTTGACAAAACCTGTAAACAGCTAAGAAACCGCGATCCAATTCAACTTCACTGTGTAAATGCTCGTGGACTATAAGTGGCTTGGGGGAACAAAACAACAGACAGCCACATGCTACAGTTTTTACAATTGCATGCAAAGGAGCTAGATTTGGCCATCCCAAGGGAGGCATTTCTACTTACATCTCAATATCAAGCATCGACAAAGTCGAGGAATTGCAGGGAAGTCAACAGCAAAAACTGAAATTAAAGCAATAAATGCTGTAGTCCGCTGTGATGAAAAATACCTGAGAATAGTGACTATAAACATGTGCCTTCACCCTAAAGGTAAGGGGCTTGGAGATACTGATCAGTGAAACAAAAAGGCTCCTCGGAGAAGAACAACCCCCTAATTTTAGTCTATCTGGGGATGACGATCTTACAGCAGCTCAGTCCTCATACTGGGACATTCCTCAGCAGGGGGAGAATGCAAAGGGAAAGCAAAAAAAACAGGGATGCAACTTTTGAGAGAGCTAGAGCGTCTTAGCTTTCGGGCTGTAATTGGTCGATTTTTTGGAGGACGACCCACCCGCAGCAACTGTCCACTCCATGATGGCACTGGACTATACTTTTGTCACCCTACAATTGTACCATAAAGTTTTAGCATATCAACTGGCCAAGGAATAATCTAGCGACGACCTCCCACTGGTGAGTCCTGCAGTTGCCTGCTACGCCATTGAAGCACTATGCTCTGTGCACACTACAAACAATAAAATGATTAAATGTAAAACTGCGTCCATAGACCGACTCTTGGTGTCCGCTAAGGATATATTGCAAGGAAAGCAAGACACGTTCACAAACCCTTTAGCCATATAGGAGGCCTTTGCAAAATCATTAAGGGGTGCTGTGCCTCCACAATAACAAGAAAAAATGGGCCAAGGCAAGGAAGTCGACAGGGTCAACTGACACTCGCACAACTAGAGCAAGTAAAGATACTTAAGAGAAGTATCAGTTCAAGGCTTATAAAACATTGCTAGAGACAGTGCGGGACCACCCTGCAACAAGAGTTATGACGGAACAAAGCAGCATTAAAAAGCTGATTTGGACAATAAAAAGTGAAGGTGAACACTTGCTTTGGGCTAAGCTCTTTTTCAACATAAAAAGCAATGACCACACTCACTTTTGGTGCACAGTTAATACACTACAGTGTGCACCCACTGCGTAAGTAGCTCACAATTGACTGAAAAGGCTTGGGCAAAATCCCTTTATGAGCATTTTAACCACCCTGAGGAGAGTGAAATCCATTTATGCGCACCAGAGAAGCTCTCATTGAATGACCCTAGTAACACAACTAAAAAGGCAGTTGAATAGGCAGTCCACGATCAACACTCACCCCAAGATCAGACCACGGAACCCTTCACAATAACCAGCCCGTTAATACAGAGACAGATTTCTAAAGGGAGACGGGAAGGGGCCCCGGGCCCCATTGAGATTCCACCTGCATTGCTTGAGCAGGATGCAGGTTACTGTTCTAAGAAATTGGAGCAATTATTCCATGATACTGATATATTTTTTATTAAAAAAAAAAAACATTTAACCTACTGTTGCTAGATTCGTCAGTTGACACCCACATCAATCAGGACCCAGAGAAAGAATGTTGTACACTCTAATCTCCTATTATATCCTCACAATAGTCCAGAGTAATTTAGCCTGTGAAAACCCGAGCGATAATCGTAGCCCCCCATGAAATCATAGGAATCCATATCCCTTAGACGCCTATAATGAGGGACAGAAGGTTGGTAAGGTCACCCAGATAGGAGTGTAGAAAGGTGAGTATAATAGAAGTCATATTGTAATACATATCTCAATCAATAGGTACAATTATCCACAGGTAGGTTGGATAGTGTGGTAGAATATATACAGTTATTTTACAGTTTATTCATATGTAAGAAAGATATTGTATATATGACCAAGAAAAGATCATGAATCCCAAAAATACTGTAATTCATGATCACAGTTAAGGCCCCGTTTAACAGAGTGGGTATGCATGATCCAACGTGCTTCACATTGTCTAAGATGTAGTTCCCTATTTCCCGCTATTACATCTCCATGAATGACATCAATGCCATGAAATTTAAAAGTCAAATGCATTGCTTGTAGTAGGAAGCTGGCTCTGTATATACTATATCAAAATGAGATATAGGGGGTCATTACAACCGTGGCGGTCGGTGTTAAAGTGGCGGTAAAACCGCCAACAGGCCGGCAGTAAAAAAAATGGAATTACGACTGTGGCGGAAACCACCAACATAGACAGCCACTTTAACACTCCGACCGCCATGGCGGTACAAACAAACACCGCAGCGGTAAATGCCAACAGACAGGCGGAGGACAATGTACCGCCCACACTATTACAACCCACCAATCCGCCACCTTTTCCGGGGCGGATTCACCGCAAACAAAAACATGGCAGAAACAGGACTTAGAAGGGAAAACGCTCACCTCTACACACCCAACGAGGAATCAGGATGCCATGGAACCGGAGCTCCAGATTCTGCCAGCCTTTATCTTCCTGCTCCTCTACCAGGAGCACGAACGCCGGCGGCGAAGACAACAGTGAGTACTGCACCTACGACACAGAGGAGGGGGGAGGGAAAAAACTGTGACACACACACGCAACACCCCCACCTTCACCCACTACAACACACACGCTAATACATATTGACACATAACAGTTACACCCCCAACCCTCCCTGGAAGAATGCAAGGACAAAAGGAAATGAGTCGAATAATTGTGATATATTCAATTACCTACATCAAAAATATTTACAAATATATACATTTATACAATATACAAATATATACACCAAGAACACAAGTCCAAGGGATTTCACCATCATAGTCCGTGGATCACTGGGCCCCAAAGGCATGGGCGAGGCCCACACTCAATACCCGAACAAGATGGAGAGAACACTGCAGGGGCATCAGTCGGAAATAAAACAGGCACCTCAGGGGGAAGGGAAAGGGGGGCACCTCAGCCAGTTGAGTGCACGATGCCAGATACACGAGGTGGCTCCATGCCCACAGTTCAGTCCTGGGGAGTGCAAAGCCACAGTCTCACAAGTCTCTACAGTGGGTGGTTTGCCCACTGTTCAATCCTGGGGAGTGCCAAGCCACAGTCTCACAAGTCTCTACAGTGGGTGGTTTGCCCACTGTTCAATTCTGGGGAGTGCAAAGCCACAGTCTCACAAGTCTCTACAGTGGGTGGTTTGCCCACTGTTCAATCCTGGGGAGTGCCAAGCCACAGTCCCACAAGTCTCTATAGTGGGTGGTTTGCCCACTGTTCAATCCTGGGGAGTGCAAAGCCACAGTCTCACAAGTCTCTACAGTGGGTGGTTTGCCCACTGTTCAATCCTGGGGAGTGCCAAGCCACAGTCCCACAAGTCTCTATAGTGGGTGGTTTGCCCACTGTTCAATCCTGGGGAGTGCAAAGCCACAGTCTCACAAGTCTCTACAGTGGGTGGTTTGCCCACTGTTCAATCCTGGGGAGTGCAAAGCCACAGTCTCCCAAGTCTCTACAGTGGGTGGTTTGCCCACTGTTTAATCCTGGGGAGTTCAAAGCCACAGTCTCACAAGTGGATAACATTCTCCACCGGTTCTGGAGGGGGCTTTGTGCCCAGAGTGCTTCATCCTGCCAAGGACAGAGGTAGTGGATGTAAATCTCCACTGGTTCTGGAGGGGGCTTTGGGCCCAGAGTGCTTCATCCTGCCAAGGACAGAGGTAGTGGATGTGAATCGCCACTGGTTCTGGAGGGGGCTTTGTGCCCAGAGTGCTTCATCCTGCCAAGGACAGAGGTAGTGGATGTATCTCTCCACTGGTTCTGGAGGGGGTTTGTGCCCAGAGTGCTTCATCCTGCTCGTGGTGGTCTCAGTAGCGTCAGAGCTTTTGGCTCTCATTGGCCTGCGGTGCTGGTGGTGGCGGTGTCCTTGGCAGCGGTGCTTGTGGCGGTCTTGTCCTGTTCAGCGGTGCTGGTGGCGGCGGTGTCCTGTTCAGCGGTGCTTGTGGCGGTCTTGTCCTGTTCAGCGGTGCTGGTGGCGGCGGTGTCCTTGGCAGCAGTGCTTGTGGCGGTCTTGTCCTGTTCAGCGGTGCTGGTGGCGGCAGTGTCCTTGGAAGCGGTGCTTGTGGCGGCGGTGTCCTTGGCAGCGGTTCAGCTGGTGGCGGTCTTGTCCTGGCCTGCGGGGCTGCTGGCGGTCGCCTCCTGGGCAGCGGAGCTGCTGCTGGCGGTCTTCTCCTGGGCAGTGTGGCTGCTGGCGGTTGCCTCCTGGGCAGCGGGGCTGCTGCTGGTGGTCCTGTCTGTGGCAGCGGGGCTGCTGGTGGTCGCCTCCTGGGCAGCGGGGCTGCTGCTGGCGGTCTTCTCCTGGGCAGCGTGGCTGCTGGCGGTTGCCTCCTGGGCAGCGGGGCTGCTGCTGGTGGTCCTGTCTGTGGCAGCGGGGCTGCTGCTGGCGGTCTTCTCCTGGGCAGCGTGGCTGCTGGCGGTCGCCTCCTGGGCAGCGGGGCTGCTGCTGGCGGTCTTCGCCTGGGCGGTGTGGCTGCTGTTGGCGGTCTTCTCCTGGGCAGTGTGGCTGCTGCTGGCGGTCCTGTCTGTGGCAGTGGGGCTGCTGGCGGTCTTGTCCGCCGTGCTGATCTTCCCAGACTTGCCAGTTTTACTGTGCCCCTTCCCCACCTTGGATGGTGTTGCAGCTGTATCCACACTTCCAACTGGATCTCTGGGAGCGGCTTTGGTGGCTGATTTCTTTCCCCTCTCCCACCGGGCACTGGCCAACTTTTTGATGCTTGACAGGTGGGGGACTGTCTGTGCTGTGGCTCCTTGCCACACTGGCTGCCCTGCTGCCTGGTGCACTCCATAATCTGGTGACTACTGGCACCACTGGTCCCGCCAATGTTGTGGCTGAGGTGCTAGTTTGGGACCTGGAGAGTCGGGCCCCAGGAGACTGAAGGGGTGGGGGAGGTGAGGGAAAGAGGTCAAGGTTGGACAGGAAAAGTTTTTGGGACACACTGGGACGGGTAGATGGAGGGGGTTTGGGAGTGGAGGAAGAGGTAGTGGTTGTAGGAGGTGTACGTTTGGTGACTTTGGGTGAAGGTGCATGGGCTGGAGGCTGTCGTGACGTGGATGACTGTTGGGTGGGTGTGTGGCTGCGTTTGTGTACCTTGGGAGGTGGCCTCACAGACACACTGGGAGAGGACACAGGGGATATGTGAATGGTAGTGGGGGTGGTGACTGCACGTGAGCGGGGTGTGGTGGTGGGTGTGCTGGTGATGGACGTAGTGGCTGAGGATGTAGTGCATGCAGGTGTGAGTGGAGACGAGACAGGGAGGGAGACGAGGAGGAGGGGGACACAGTGGAGGCAGTGGATGTTGGTGTGTCTGCATGTGTGTGATGCTTGCGTGAGTGCCTGTGGGATGTGTGGTGCTTATGTTTGCAAGAGCTTCCCTTGTGTGTTGATGTGTGTGCATGCTGGTCTGATGGTGTGCTTGGGATAGGCTGAGGTACCGGGGTGTGGGTCTGGATGGTGGAAGTTGGAGGGGGGAGGCTAGAGACAGGGACAATGGCTGCCATCAGTGCTGAGGCCAGAGTCTGAAAAGTTCACTGAAGGGCTGCCTGACCGAGAGTGAATGCCCTCCTGGATTGCATTGGTTTGTTGCAACTGCCTCTCTACACCCTGGATTGCATTCAAAATGGTAGACTGCCCAACAGTGAGGGACCTGATGAGGTCAATGGCCTCCTAACTGAGGGCAGCAGGGGTGACTGGGGCAGGGCCTGAGGTGCCTGGGGCGAAGGTGATGCCCACCCTCCTGAGTGAGCGGGCACGGGGAAAAAGCTGAGGGGCTGCTGGGAGGGCGGTGCTGGTGGTGGGGTGGCGACTGTACCTGTAGATGCGGGGGCACAGATGGTGCCACCACCGCAAGGGAGTTCCCATCAGAGGAGGAGTCCGTCTCACTGGTGTCAGCTCCTGTCCCCGCCGTGGAGCTCCCCTCGCCCTCCGTCCCACTAGTGAATTCGGAGTCCGTAGTCTCGCCCTCCAGGGCCATGTGGGATGCAGCTCCCTCCTGCTCCGGTGCCACTGCTCCTCCGCCTGATGATGCTAATACACACATGAACAGGGAGACCACAAAAAGGGGGAGGAAACAGAAGAAAGTCATGTTCAGTGCATTTGATACCGCTACCGTTGGCGGACAGGACAGACACAGAAGCCCCCTGCACTACGCCGCGCACTTGGGGTCCACTATTCAATCCCTGGGACATGTCTTACAAGGCTATGGCCGATTTCTGCACACATGGATGTTACAGGAGCCTGACTAGGTGTAGTAGGCACTGTACACAGGTGGGGTGGGGTGCCACAGGGCCTGCCTGAAGAAGGGAACTTAACTACCAAACTCGCCCTGGCCTAAGGGAACCCACAGCCCACCTCCCCCACCCAGACACCTACAATGCGCGCTGAATCAGCAGAATGAGAGTGTACTCACCCCCTTGTGGCTGCTGTGATGCCCTCAAGTGCCCATCCAACTCCCGGTACGCCACCACCAGGATCCTGAACATCAGTGGGGTCATGGTGCGACGGGCACCCCTCCCACGTTGGGAGGCCATCCCCAGCTCGGCCTCCGCCGTCTTCTTGCTCCAGCGGCGAATGTCCTCCCACCATTTCCGGCAGTGGGTGCTCCGTCTGTGGTAGACCCCCAGGGTCTGGACTTCCTTGGCGATGGCACACCAGATGTCCTTCTTCTGGTGGGCGCTGACCTACAGGAATTATACAGGGGAAAAAAAGTAGTAATTACCAACTGCACCATCACAGTCATTGGACCGCATCCCTACCCTTGCCATGACGCACATGCACTCACCGTCGTTTCATGCACGCCTCATTCTCGCCCCCCCCCCTATTTTTCATCCACCCCACTCAACACAGGCATTGCCCATACAGAATGCACACAGTGTACTCACCTGTTTGTCTGGAGGACCGTAGAGTAGAGTGTACTGGGGGAGGACCCCATCCACGAGTTTCTCCAACTCCTCCGTGCTGAAGGCAGGGGCCCCTTTCTCCAGACACAGGAGCCAATGTCTCTTCCAGACTGAGGTCACAGCAGCACTTGCAGTGTAGGTCCTCTCCTGTCGAAGATCAGGTATCGAGTGATTGAACAGAGAGAAAATGGCGGTCACGTCCGCGGCATTGCGTACCGTCACCGCCGGCGTACATCGTCATTGGCTCCTGGCACCCATAGGATCCAATGTTAACCAATGCAGAATTGCGCCGCGGTCTTAGACCGCCTACCGCGACGGTGTACAACGCCAGTGCAGTTACCTCATATCCCCTTGTCCCACCTTACAGGTCAGGCAGCCGCCATTTCAGGGGCCCACATGGCTTTATTTTTGACTGCGTCACACATACCTAGGCCTTGCTGCAACACTATTACAGGCAAAATTTGATTTCTGAATATTTTCAGAGTAAGCTGTGTTTACGTACCTCAGAGTTGGTGAACTCTCTGCTCGCTGTTCTCCTCCATAGGCACCGCCCGCTGGGGCATGTGAGGAGATGGCGGCATCCTCCGGTGTACAGACCGCTGGTGGACCTGTCGACAATGGAGGAAAGACATGTGATCATCACCTACAGGCTTGATCGTGCCACAATCCAGGAACTGTGTGCCCAGTTGGAGCCAGACCTGATGTCAGCAATCCGCCATCCCACAGGAATCCCCCCTCAAGTGCAGGTGCTGTCAGTACTCCATTTCCTAGCAACTGGGTCTTTTCAAACAACAGTGGCCATAGCATCAGGGATGTCCCAGCCTATGTTTTCAAACGTGTTGTCCAGAGTGTTGTCTGCCCTGCTGAAACACATGCGGAGCTACATCGTTTTCCCTCAGGTGGAGGATTTGCCTACAGTGAAAGGTGATTTCTATGCCCTGGGACATATCCCCAACATCATAGGTGCTATTGATGGGACACATGTGGCCTTGGTCCCCCCGGCGGAGTGAACAGGTATACAGAAACCGGAAGAGTTACCATTCCATGAATGTGCAGATGGTGTGTTTGGCAGACCAGTACATCTCCCATGTTAATGCAAAATTTGCATGACGCTTACATCCTGCGGAATAGCAGCATCCCTTATGTGATGGGGCAACTACAGAGGCACCGGGTGTGGCTATTAGGTGAGCACATGGACCCAAATCAGTGGGAATAGTTGTCTGGGTCTGTGGATGTCCCTATGACTTAGTGTGTGTCTAACAGTTGTCCCTCGCCATTTGCAGGTGACTCTGGTTACCCCAACCTATCATGGCTACTGACTCCAGTGAGGAATCCCAGGACAAGGGCAGAGGTACGCTACAATGAGGCCCATGGGTGAACTAGGAGGATTATAGAGCGGACTTCGGCCTCCTGAAGGCCAGGTTCCGGTGCCTCCATATGACAGGTGGTTCCCTATTCTACTCACCAAAGAAGATATGCCAGATCATTGTGGCTGCTGGATGCTTCACAACTTGGCTTTGCGACGACAGGTGCCTTTTCTGCAGGAGGATGGTCCAGATGGAGGTGTTGTGGCAGCTGTGGAGCCTGTGGACAGTGAAGACGAGGAAGCAGAAGAAGACGACATCGACAACAGGAACACAGTGATCCTGCAATACTTCCAGTGAGACACAGGTAAGAAGACAAACCTGCCTGCAACATCTAATTTAAATCTACTACCTCTCTACTGTTTGTCATTTTCACCCAGTGTATGCTCACTGAGTTGTCACTTTCCCTTACGATTTCACAGATGTGGGTCCCACTGTGTGACATCTGCTTTGTTTCCTCATGGACTAGAGCTGTGTGACATAGGTATGTTGACATTACATTTGAAAGAGCATTTTGGCATTGTAATTGCAAATACACTATTTCGAAATCACAGACAGATTCCAGATTGTTTTGTGCTGTAAGGGTGTTTATTTAAGTGATCAATATTGGAGGGGGTTGTAAAATGATGCGGGGTGATGGTGGAGGAATGTCCATGGCAGAGTCCAGTCTATTAGTCTCACAGGTGCATTGTCCAAGGGAGCATAGGAAGTGGAGCTGGGGCAGTTTAAGTATGGACAGGGTGACAAGGTGGGACAACTGGATGACAATTAGGGTGGTCTCATTTCTTGGCGAGGGTCTCGGCATCGTTCTCTGTCCTTGTCCTGGATCTCAGGGACCTTTTGCAGGGTGGTTCTCCCTCTGCAGGGGGTGGGGTGCTGGTGTCGTGGTACTGTGGCGGTGCCTCCTGTCCACTAGCTCTGGCGGAGGTGGTGGGCAGTTCACTGTCCAGGCTAGTGTCAGGGGCCCCTTGTTGTGCCACAGTGTCCCTCCTGGTGTTCACGAGTTCCTTCAGCACTCCTACAACGGTGCCTGGTGGAATTGATGGATTTGAGTTCCTCCCTGAAGCCCAAATACTGATCCTCCTGCAGCCACTGGGCCTCCTGAAACTTGGCCAGTGCCGTTGCCATCGTCTCCTGGGAATGGTTGTAGGCTCCCATGATGTTGGAGAGGGCCTCGTGGAGAGTGGGTTCCCTGGGCCTGTCCTTCACCTGTCTCACAGCAGCCCTCCCAGTTTCCCTGTGTTCCTGTGCCTCTGTCCCCTGAACCGTGTGCCCACTGCCACTGCCCCCAGGTCCCTGTTGTTGTTGGGGTGGTGGGTTATCCTGGGTTCCCTGTAGTGGTGGGCACACTGCTGATTGACGTGTCCTGGGGACAGAGGTATGGGCCCGCTGGGTGGGTGCTGTGCTGGTGTTTCCTTAGGGGGAAGCCCTGTAGTGGCTTGTGCCAGTGTGAGGGGAACTGACTGTCCTGAGGTCCCAGATGGGCCGGGCTGGTCGTCTAAATCCAGTTGGACAGAGCTGCTGTCATCACTGTGGGCCTCTTCTGTGGGTGGAGTGGACATGTCTGGACCCTCCTGTCCGGTGACGTTGGGTAGGGCTCCTGCAGGGTGTTAAAGGCATCATTATTGCATCTGTGTGTGCCATGGTGTGCAATCGGTGGGTGACCGTGTACCCCAGTGCTTGCATTCTTGTGTGGGACCTTGTGTAATGATGGTTTAGGGGGGTGTATGGGTGTATGGGTATGTGCAGTGGCCATGCTTTGGTGATGGGTGTCCATGCTTTGGTGTTGCATGTGGGGCTTGGGTTTGGGATGGGTGGGTTGTGATATTGGGACATGTGTGAGGAGTAGGAGTGATGGGGGTGAGGGCGAGGGTGGGGATATGTGATGGCATGCATGTAGAGTGGGGGATATAGTAGTAAAGATTTGACTTATCAAAGTCCATTCCTCCAGCTACTCCTGTGAGGTCCTCAGGATGCAGAATAGCCAAGACCTGCTCCTCCCATGTTGTTAGTTGTGGGGGAGGAGGTGGGGGTCCGCCGCCAGTCCTCTGTACCGCGATGTGGTGTCTTGAGACCACGGAACGCACCTTCCCCCGTAGGTCGTTCCACCTCTTCCTGATGTCATCCCTAGTTCTTGGGTGCTGTCTCACTGCGTTGACCCTGTCCACGATTCTTCGCCATAGCTCCATCTTCCTAGCTATGGAGGTGTGCTGCACCTGTGATCCGAATAGCTGTGGCTCTACCCGGATATTTAGTGGTGTGTTGTGTGAGGTGCGTGGATGTAATGTGGGTGATGGTGTTGAGTACCTGTGGATGCTCGTTTGTAGATGATGGTGTCTCTCTCTGGCCTTCTGTCGCAATTGTCGTAGGGGATTGTGGGTAATGTGGGTGGGTGTTTTATATTGTATTGGGTGTGTGGGAGTGGTGTGTGTATGTGTATCAGGTGTGTGTATTTGGAATTGTCCAATTTGGCTGTGTTTTGTAAATGTGTGTGTATTTTGAGCGCAGGGGTGTGTACCGCCAATGGAATACCGCGGTTGAAAGACTGCCGCGTGGATTCGTGGGTCGTGATTGTGTGGGCGTATTCCTGTTGGCGTGACGGTGGAGGATTTCTTATCCCCAGTTTATCACTGACCTTTGGTGTTTGCGGACTTGTGTGGGTGTCTAGATTTTGGCGGATTCCGGCCTTTGGGTCATAATGGCCGTGGCGGAATTCCGCAGCCGCGGCGGTGTGTTGGCGGTCTTCTGCACAGCGGTAAGTGGCTTTTACCACCAATGTTGTAATGACCACCATAGTGTGCAAAGAGTCCAGGGGTTCCCCAGAGGCTAAACAGAGGCTAAAGTAGATAATACTAATGCTCTCTTTTGTGGTAGTGTGGTCGAGCAGTTAGGCTTATTAGAGGGTTGTACAAAGCATTTGTTGTACACACAGAGGCAATAAATGAAGCACAGACTCAATGACTAACTCCAGGCCAATTGTTTTTATAGAGCAAAAATATATTTTGTTACTTTATTTCTAGAACAACAAAATTGAAGTTGCAGGTATGTACATTTGCAAGTAAGTATTCAACATATGTATCAATACCACTTTGTTTCAATTTGGCAAGTTATACGGTTTTTGAATAAATAGCAATAATCTGTTTCTAAAGTTGACACTGCAATTTTCACACACAGTTCTGGGGAAGAAACCTTTACACAGTTTTGAGGTAAGTACAAGACTTACAGTTCCCGGCTCTGGGGGTTAGGATGTCCACAGGTTGAGGTTCAAGTTAACCCCAAACACTCACCACCAGCAACACAAGGCTGAGGTCAAATTTGGGGTTTATTTAGCATGGGCTCCTAAGAGACTGGGGCACTCGGAATCAGGCCTGCTTGCAGCTAAGTATCCATGTCTTTTGATGGCAGACCTGGGGGGTTTAGAAGAGAACTTGGGGTGCCATTGGTCCGCACCAAACACACACTCTGAGCAGCGCAGGGGCGGCTGGGTGAAGGGTGCAAACAGAGCGTCAGGCTCCCAATGCTTTACTAGAAGGGGACTCTGGGGGTCACAAAGATTCTGCAGGCAAAGTCCAGGGGATCAATTCTGGAAAACAAAAGGCTGGACAAGGAGGAGGGCCACCTGCTGGATATTGCTGCACCAAAAGTCAGATTCCCCAAGGCCAGACGGCTGCGGTGCAGGAGTACCTTTTGGCATCGGGAGTCTTCGTCCGGTTCTGTTGCGGTCAGGTGGGTCCTCCGGATTCAGGCTGCAGGCACTGTCGTGTTGGACAGAAAAGGTCAACCCAGAATGGACACTAGGTCAGAATCATGTGGGGACCAGCTCTAATTGGTTGGGCTGCCTGCACATGGGCTTTGGGCGTCGGGTGCAGAGTGGGCAGGACTTGGGATCCAGGACAGTTCTGGAGTCCTTTGTTGGAGTTTCTTTCTGGACAGGGCTGCTGTCCATTGGAGTTCTTGGTCCTCTGGGGTGCAGGCAGTCCTCTTGAGGCAGTTAGGAGGTCGCTGGTCTTGTAAGATGTGTCGCCGCCTTGTAGCAGGGCTTCAGAAGCTGGGGACAGGCCTGTAAGGCTGAGGCCAAGTCAGTTGATGTTTTTAGTCTTCTCTGCTGGGGGTCAACTTAGCAGTCCTTCTTTCTTCTTCTTTTTTTTTGTTTTTTTGTCCTCATTTCATCACCCTTGCTTTGGTTAATGGGGAAAAGCACAGGCCCGGCAGACCACGGCATACCTCCGGGTATATAATCCATACCACAGTTAAGCTGCCCCACCTGTTCTACTAATTGTGTTTTTCCCAAACGTATGTCATCGATCAAGTATTATTATCTTCTAGAACCTGATCATAACCAAAGCAGCACCCAAAAGGGAATGGGGGAGTTCTAATCATTGGACTTAAGAATTCAAAAATTCAAGAGGAAGCGACCAAACAGAAACATATACAGCACAAAAAAAAAAAAAAAAATACAATACACTATTGATAAACATTCTCCAAATGCATCCACAAATTGTCTTTTCTAGAAAGGGGGCATCGTTGTTCCAATGTGCATATTTGATTTACAGATGTTTGCCAGTCCAACGCAAGGGGAGGAAGAGGATCAATCCATTTACGACATATTTCTCGTCTAGCTAGGAGGATTAATATAAACAACAGATGCTCCTGATGTACTGACAGTCTCCGGTACTTTGTACCCTGTTCCCAGACCCCAAACACCACTGTTGATAAATCTAAGACTAAATTAACGTTAAAGATTACCTTTAAGGTATTCCCTATATCCCCCCAATAGTTCAACAACTTAGAACATTGCCAAAACATATGCATATCGTCTGCCTTGTCTTCCCCACATCTTGGACAGTTTTTCTGGATTTTCCCAATGGCTGTAAGTCTAGCCGGTGTCCAATAAACCCTATGGAGTGTAAAAAGGTGATTTTTCTTCAACCCTGCTGGCCTAGTAGTAAGCCACAGTTCTGAGCAAGACTTTTGCCACAGTGCTATGACGTCTGATGTTGGAAAGATCGCCCCCCACTTGGACAAGGGAAGGGATGCACTATCCTCTGCTGTTTCCAACAAAGCATGGTACCACAGTGCAACCTCTTTATTAATCCTTTTCTGGTTTAATTTCCCTTCCCATACGCTCCTCCCTATTTGTCCTACTGGTCGAGAGTTTACCCAACTAGATATCTGAAAGTACTTGAATCTGGAAACTGTCCCCCCAGTAGCTTCCTGGAATGCAGACCAACTTAACAGTTCAGATCCATCTATTATCTGGCCCCATCTTACCATCCCACTCGCTCTTAAGGGAATTGATAATTTATTGATGAGGCATTCAGGGGTACCAGGTGAGTCCCAAATGGGGGCAGAACTGCAGAAGTAAGGTATCTCTAACACCCTCCGAAAATACATCCAAACATTGCATGCATGTCTGGGAAGTTTCAAACGAACCTTCTTAAAGTACCTAGGGTGTCCGAATTTATGTAAGAAATGATCTGCTCCTTCCTCAAGATGTGCTGTTAACGCTCTCCAGACTGAATCATACTCTGACTTTTTATTCAATAAGATTCTAATGTTTTTCAATTGAAAAGCCAAATAGTACCTGAACAGGTCCGGAGACGCAATACCCCCCCACTCTTTTTTCCTACTCATCCTTTTCCATGAAATCCTTACTCCCTTGGAAGCCCATACAAATGAGGATAAATCCCCCTGTAGTTTTTTAAACCAGCTCTTCTTAAACTCTAATGGAATAGAATTGAACAAAAAAGTAAATTTTGGAAGAATGCACATCTTCAAAATATTAGATCTTCCGATTATCGTAAGAGGATGAGCGGCCCACGCCTTTAGCAGTTTTTTAGTTTCCCTATGTACTATATCAAAATTCAATTTAGCTACCTCGCTAAGATCAGCTGTTAATCGAATCCCCAAGTATCTAATCTCCTGTTTAACTAAGTGGGAAACATGCGTCAAATTCCAATACATTATTTCCGTCTTTTCTGTGTTTATGCTATACCCTGAAAATTTATCAAATTGTTCCATCAAGGTGTTGACCTTAGGTAAAGTAGACCTAACATCGCTCGTATATATCATTAGATCATCTGCATATAACGCTAGTTTTTTTTCCAACCCCCGAATTCGAAATGGAATAATCTCCTTACAAGACCGAAGTAAAATAGCCAAGGGTTCAATGTATAAATTAAAAAGCAGGGGAGATAGGGGACAACCCTGTCGCGTACCCCGCCAGATCCTAAATTCCTGTGATAAATGGCCATTAACCAAGACTCTCGCTAAGGGGCATCTATACAATTCCCCTATCGCCCTAACAAAAAGAACTCCCAAGCCCGCTTTTTCCAACACAGCCCTTAAAAACAACCAATTAACCCGGTCAAAGGCCTTAGCCGCATCAAAGGTCAAAATTGCCAGTGGGGCCTTCTCTTGTTCCGCTAGATCTATTGCAGCAAATAACTCGTGAGTTACTTCATGAAGTTGCCTCCCCTTCATAAAACCCTTTTGATCCAAATGTATCAAATTGCCAATGGCTCCCCCCAATCTCTTAGCTAAGATCCCTGTATAAAGTTTGTAGTCTGCATTCAACAAGGAGATGGGCCTATATGATGAACAAGACGTTGAGTCCTTACCTGGCTTTAACAGTAAACAAATTATCGCCTCTCTCCAGGAATTCGGTATTTGGGCCCCTTCTATCAACATAGAATTAAATAACTCTAATAAAAATGGAGCGAGTTCATCCCCCAAAGCCTTATATAATTGATTGGGTAGACAATCTGGACCAGCTGCCTTTCCTTTTTTCAACGCCTTTATGCCTTCAACAAGCTCCGCCTTAATTAACTTATCATTCAATAAGAGCATTTTAGACTCCTCTAACGCTGGGAGAGATGCTTTATCTAAAAACTCTCTCACCGACTCTTCTGAGTTAACCGAGCTTTCTGAATATATCTCCTGAAAAAACGATACGAATGCCCCCTCAATCTCTTCTTGCTCCGTACAGGTCTGATTCGTAAGGTCGGATTTAACTGATAAGATATGCCTTTTGGAAAGGTCCGACTTAACCTTCCACGCTAACAGCTTACTACAACCTTCTCCATATTCAAAATGTGCATATTGACTACTTTCCCACTTTAGCCTGCTGCGATTTTCCAAAAACGCATCTAAGGTAGTCCGAACCTTTTCCTCTTGACGAGACAGCTCCTCTAATAGGTCGTTTTTCCCTTCTAACCATGCATTATACATTGAGACTCGATGCGTTTCTAATGACAGTTCCATATTGCCCAGCTTTTCCCTCTCTTCTCGATACTTGTAAGTAGCTAGGCTCACTAACCTCCCTCTTATATAGGCCTTGAATGCATCCCAAACACACCATAAACTTGCAGTGCCTTGATTCATATGGAAAAATTATCTTGTATCTTTTTTTAACTCTTCTACTATTACGTCATCTAAGAATAGAGCCCGATTAATTGAACTCCTAATACCCTTATTTGTGACCCTGATAACCAAATGTAGTGTTACCGCTGAATGATCTGAAAGATGTGGTATATTGTGGGCTACCCTTCTCACCTCTGGGCATAAACTTTTATGTATTAAAAAAAAATCTATTCTAGATCTGTGCCCATATTTTTTATTGTGAAATGTGTATCTGTCTCCTTCACCCCCTCTCCAATGCCAAACATCTACCATGCCTAAATCCTGCAGAGCTTGTTTCACCAACGCCCTTGTTTTAGGTGAATTAACTGTACCCCGGGGAGTTGACTTGTCCTGAGCAGGGTCTAACAATATGTTAAAACCCCCACCTAATACCACTGGGTATCTAGCTGAAAGTAAAATATTAAATAAATCTTGAAATGGCGTTGGATCGTCGATGTTCGGCCCGTAATAACCCGCCTCTGTGATCCAATAACCGCATACACACAGTTCTACCACTACCCATCTTCCTCTGGAATCAACCTGTACCACTCCTACCTTAAACCTCGTACATTTCTTAACCAGAACTGCCACACCTTTTATTGTGCTAGTTTGAGAAGAGCAAACGCTAAATGAAACCCAGTTCAACCGTTTAAGGCAGCTCTCCCACTCACTTTGTTGAAGGTGGGTTTCCTGCAGTATGATGATCTCCTCCTCCACCAATCGCAAGTATTCAAAAATCTTCCTCCTCCTACCACGCACCCTTAAACCATTCACATTCCAAGAAAGAAATCTCAGCTTTAAATTGCCATACTTAGACATCGTAAAGAGAAGAAAGAAAAAGAAAAAACACAGAACGCAGAACCCCCCAACCTATTAGACAAATTATGAGGACTTTCTTGTTTTTATCCTTTTCAAACCCCTTTACCCAGACCAAACCCCTACACCCAGTGCCTCCCACCCCCACAACCAACACCAACACGCCCCCAAAGCCACCCCCCCCCCCCAGAGGAACCCTCCCTATTTCTACTAGGATAACCATCCTGTTATCCTTGTTTTGAACTCCTCGTCGGGCGGGACTTTCCACTAGATCTTATTGAGACGCCTTAATCTGATCTATAAATGCGCTAACCTCCCTGGGGTCTCTCATGTTATACATTTTATTCTTCCACATAATACGGAGAGCGGCCGGGAACCTTAGTTGAACTGTAGCCCCAAGGGCACGCAGCTCCCGCATAAAGTTTCCCAGTTCCCACTGCCTGTCTAACGTTGCTTTAGACACATCTGATCTTATCCTAAGAGACCAATCCCCCTTGGAGAAGGCTCCAACTTTAAGGGCTTCAGACAAGATTCTTTCCTTAATAGAATATGTGTTGAAATTTATCAAAATCCTCCTAGGGTTCTTTCTTCCGGGATTTTTCTTGAAGGGATCACAATGAACTCTCTGGATGTCCTCATCCAGATTAATCCCTACTGTATTAGGGAGGACCTCCTTGATCAAAGCGATCACATAGCCCTTAATGTCCTCCCCTTCCAAACCCTCTGGGACTCCTAAAAGCCTGATATTATTTCTCCTCATGTTGTTTTCCAATGTTTCTAATTTGTCTTGCAACATCTTCTCTCCACGTTTTAATTGTAGGATATTCTTAGATTGGGCTAACACGCGCTCCTCATGAGCCTCCACCACTGCCTCCAACTTCCCCAACCGGTCTGTTAGCAAATTGATTTTACTTTCCAAAACTTCACAGGCTTCCCGAATCCTAGTTTGATTAGTTTCTGAAATCTCAAATTTTCCCCTGATCTCATTAGTAAGAGAGATTAACAAAGCCTGAACATCCATGTCGCGTAATACTGATCCACTAGAGGAATTACTCTCAACTTCCAACAAGGGTACTGTCTTAGAGGGACCCTCTCTCTGCTTAACTGGTTCCTCTTCTATTGGTTTTTGGGCTGAATCTACAGCTAACCAGCCTTCCACTAGATCTAATTTGAACAGAATTGGCCACAGCACACAGGAAGTATAGTCCAGAAGTATGGCAGGGAAAAGTATTCTTGGTTGTCTGATGCTGAGGTACACAGTTGAAAGAAGTCTCAAGTCCTGTATGTAGATAGTGTCTTTATTTAATAGATACTAGAAATCATAGTGCCATCAGCGAGATACAGCCAACACGTGTTTCGTCACACCAGTGACTTTATCAAGGCTTCTTGAAGTAGATCTATATATAGTATGGCTGAGTAAGTGATTCGAAAAGTATGAAAAGGGCAGGTAGACAGGCCCTGATACGCCTGTGCTTGGCACCTGAGAAAGCGTGAGGATGCGTGGCACCGAGTTGTCTGTATGAGTGATAGTCCACTAGATCTAATGCCCCAGAGTTGGCTAAGGCCGGTTGAGCACCTGCCATAGATTGTGGTGGAGGGTTTGCGGTCTGAAAGTACCTTGTAATCAAAGATTCGCTCCTCCCTTGAGGCTCAGTTTGGCTTTCCTCCAGGAGTGGTAGAGAGTGCCCCCCAAATGATGTTGTATAGTCAATCCCCTCACCGTGCGATTTAAGGTCTAAGGGCCTCATGCTGAGGCTGGCGGGCGGCGGTAGCCGCCCGCCTGGTGGGAACCGCCAAATGGCCGCTCCGCGGTCGAAAGACCGCGGAGGCCATTCTGGTTTTCCCGCTGGGCTGGCGGGCGACCGCCATAAGGCCGCCCGCCAGCCCAGCGGGAAACCCCTTCCCACGAGGAAGCCGGCTCCGAATGGAGCCGGCGGAGTGGGAAGGTGCGACGGGTGCAGTTGCACCCGTCGCGAATTTCAGTGTCTGCTAAGAAATTCTTTGTGGGGCCCTCTTACGGGGGCCCCTGCAGTGCCCATGCCATTGGCATGGGCACTGCAGGGGCCCCCAGGGGCCCCACGACACCCCATACCGCCATCCTGTTCCTGGCGGGCGAACCGCCAGGAACAGGATGGCGGTATGGGGTGTCGGAGCTGCGCCGCCATGGAGGATTCCGTCGGGCAGCGGAAAACCGGCGGGAGACCGCCGGTTTTCCTCTTCTGACCGCGGCCAAACCGCTGCGGTCAGAATGCCCTGCGGGGCACCGCCAGCCTGTTGGCGGTGCTCCCGCCGACCCCGGCCCCGGCGGTCCTTGACCGCCGGGGTCGGAATGACCCCCTAAGTCTGCTATACCTGTCTCTACTGTCCCAGATAACTGAGTCCGAAGCTTAACAGTCCCACCCCGGGTGCCGGGCTTACTTTTCCTTGCAATAATCGAGTCATTGGCTTCTGCCCGAGCACCCCTGGGACGACGTTTAATTGGTGACATACAATGCGAGGCTCCAACACTCTCGCAATCCCTTCTTACTCCACTCCCATTTAAATTACATCTGGTGAAGACCCCCGGAGTTTCCGGTATACTCCCACGAAGATGGCAGCGAGAGGTAAAAGATCTCCCACGTCGCACACCCCTCACTGCTTCAGACCAAATACTGGAGTTCGATGCCTGCTTCCAGGACACCACCCCACCACCCTTCGCCGAGGGCAATAACCCCCCCTTCTTGTTCGCCGTTTTTTCTTCGTAATTTTTTTTTTCCGGCCTAGAAAAAAAAAAAAACACTCAGAGGGGGAAATTTAGGAACTAACGTGGCCTAATAGAAAGAGATTATTCATCCCCCTTTTTTTTTAGGTTACCAGCCCACCACCCGGGTTTTAAAGACCCATCCAACCACTATCAGGGAAAAACCAGATTAGCACGTCTATTGTCCAGTGTCCTTATGTCCGTGCCGTATTCACAGGGAAGAGAAATTGGTAATGCTGGAAGACACAGTACAAGTTGAAACACGGAAACGCTAGGTAGACGGTGTCTGTTTCACCCCCCAATACAAATCAGCGATTTAAACCCCTTTTGCGCAATCAAATTGTACCTATTATACAATGTCAAAGAAAATGTCGAAATCTGAATGGGCCAAAACTTAATAACTCCTGACGGAATGTAGAGCGCAATGCCAAACGCAGGGTACTCAATTTATCCACAAACACTTGCACCTACTTAAGTTGCAGCATACAAGGTTTTTCAACAGGATTGGAGTAAATACCCGCTTCTCCTGGGGAGGCAGCCCTGATGATACACTCTGCCCAAAGAGAAAAAAAATACAGGCACCCACCAGAATGTGGATACCCTGATTCGCCCAAAGCGCAAAATCGATGTTACCGCCGTCACTCCACTGAAGATCCTTCTGGAACGCCTCTAAGGACTTCCCCAAACGCTGGAAAGGGAGCTCCGGCTCTCGGGTCAAGCGTGCGGCGGCACGCGAGAGGAATTCCTCCCCGGAGTCGCTCCGTCTCTCCACACTTCACCCCCTCGCCGGGGGTCTCCGATGCCGAAGTCGCAAGAGGTACCGCCGCAGCTCTCCTGAGCGCTGACGGCGAGATCCGCCTCGCGTCTGAGGTCACGCGATACTGGGCGTCTCTCGCCCGACGAGAGTTCACGAGCAGCGGGTTAGCTGTCTGTCATGTTCCTCCTCCGTCCCCCCCCTTCTTTCTTCTTCTTGAGTTCACCTGGAAGCTGATGAGCTAGGTTCAGAGGAGCCCTTCAATCCTAGATTTAGGGGCGTTACAGGGGTGAAAGGGCAGTAGCCAATAGCTACTGTCCCCGAGGGTGACTACACCCCTCCTGTGTCCACTCCCTTTGGGGGGGGAGGGGACACAGACATAACAATATTGGTCCCTGTCCTCCAAACCAAGATGGAGGATTTTGCAAGAAGGGCATCAGTTCAGCTCTGGACACCTTAGGTGTGGTCCTAGCTGAAGTGGTAACTCCTCCTTGTTTTCCCTAGTTTTCCAGCTGGACTTGTCAACAAAAGAGGGGCTCTGTTTAGGGGTTGGGTATGTCCACTAGCTTGAGTGCCCTGGAGCACTGTAATAAGAGGCCTGAGCCTTTGAGGTTCACCGCTAGGTGTTACAGCTCCAGCTGAGGGGGAGGTGTGAAGCACCTCCACCCAGTGCAGGCTTTGTTTCTGGCCACAGAGAGCACAAAGGCTCTCACCCCATGTGATCAGAAATTCATCTGTAAGTGGCAGGGTGGCACAGACTGGTCAGTCCTTCACTAGAAATGTGGCTAAAATAATGGGGGCATCTCTAAGATGCCCCCTGGGAGCATTTTTCAATAAATCCACCACTGGCATCAGTGTGGGTTTATTGTGCTAGAGGTTTGGTACCAAATGTCCCAGACTTCAGTGAAGCCATTTTGGAGCTGTGGAGATCGCAATGACAAACTCCCAGCTCATACACTTTATATGGCTACACTGCACTTACAATGTCTAAGAATGGACTTAGACAATGTAGGGGCATATTGCTCATGCAACTATGCCCTCACCTGTGGTATAGTGCACCCTCCCTCAGGGCTATAGGCCTGCTAGAGGGGTGACTTACCTATGCCACAGGCAGTGGTTTGTGGGCATGGCACCCCCAGATGTAAAAACTCTACTGTTATTGTAGGCTGCCTCATCCCTTTTAAGCTTCCTGGCCTTTCTCTGTTAAATATTTTCCTCATGTTGCTAAAGAATCTCCTCTAGAATTACATAAGTCTTTTCAGTGGGCTCTGGTAAATTGAGTCCCAGTATTTCTTTTTCAACTCTGTTAATTTCCTGTCGTAATTTACATACTTTTCTTTCTGTGTTTTCAATTAGACTTGTCATTAGATTCATAGTGTTTGGTAAGTGGATTGTTGGTAAGGGCAGGTAAGTACCAAAACTTATCAATAGGCCACTAACCCCCATAAGGTCCAGTTAGGTCATAATAAATTAACCCCAGTTCAACCCTTGGTAGCATGGCAATGAGCAACAAGGCTTAACTTAGGAGACAAAGGCCCTCTTTACGAACCTGGCGGTCAGCGATAGAGTGGTGGTAATACCGCCAACAGGCCGGCGGTAACTACTGCCAAATTATGACCATGGGGGAAAGATCTCCGAAAGAGAGCCAATGTACCTCACCAACCACGAGGGTGGAAACAAGAGGCACCACGGCGGTAGCCACCTACAGCCAGGTGGAAGTGAAAGTTCCACCCACCATAGTATGACCAGACAATTTGCCACCTTTTCCGGGGCGGTACCAATGACATCAAAAGCCTGGCGGAAACACTGCACAGAAGTGAACGGACTCACCACTGGAGATACAGGGAAGACCCACGTCGCCATGGAACCAGAACTGCAAGTATTTCCGATGATATTCTACGTTCTGCTCCACCACGAACACCAACGCCGGCGAAGACGACGACAGTGAGTACAGCCACCTAGCACACAAGGGAGGGTGGAGGAAAACAAGTGTGCCACACACGCACCATACACACCCCACACACACACACCATACACACAAGCAGCTGCACAAGAAAGCAAGTTAATCCTTCTAAATTGGCTGAATAATGCAAGGACAACAGGAATGTACCAAAGGGATTGTAATAAGATCAACACAGTATAAATAATAATTTAGCCAATGCTACAGATATTTACAAATGTACAGATAAAGGGACTTTGCCCAGTCCTCAGTTTGCGTGGGCCACATGGCCACAGGGCAAAGTCCAAGGCCCCACTTGTCACCTGCATCAATAGGGAGAGAACACTGCAGGGGCATCAGTTGGCAAATAGGCAGGTACCTCAGGGGGATGAGGGGCACCTCAGCCGGAAGCGGAAATAAGACCACTGGTTTTGGAGGGGGCAACATGCCCTATGCTTGGTCCTAGGGAGTACAAGGCCACAGTCTCTTGAGTGGGTGAATACCCCACTGGTTCTGGAGGGGCAACATGCCCTGTACTTGGTCCTGGGGAGTGCAAGGCCACAGTCTCTCAGTTGGGTGTCTTCCCCACAGGTTCTGGAGGAGTCAACATGCCCTGTGCTTGGTCCTGGGGAGTGCAAGACCACAGTCTCTTGAGTGGGTGACTTGCCCACTGGTTCTGGAGGGGGCAACATGCCCTGTGCTTGGTTCTGGGGAGAGCAAGGCCACAGTCTCATAAGTTGGAGTCTTCCCCGCTGGTTCTGGAAAGGGCAACATGCCCTGTGCTTGGTCCTGGGGAGTGATAGGCCACAGTCTCTCAAGTCGGTGTCTTGCCCACTGGTTCTGTAGGTGGCAACATGCCCTGTGCTTTGTCCTGGAGAGTGATAGGCCACAGTCTCTCAAGTCAGTGACTTGCCCACTGGTTCTAGAGGGGGCAACATGGCGTGTGCTTGGTCCTGGGGAGTTATAGGCCACAGTCTCTTGAGTGGGTGTCTTCCCCACTGGTTCTGGAGGGGACAGGCCACATAGTAGCCCATGGAGGCTGGATCACATAGTGTCCGCCGACGGTGACGGCTTCACTGTGGAAGTGGTGGTGGTGGGAGGCTCTTGCACAACCCATGCACCCTTGTATGGCTGCACTGTGGTGGCTCTGGTGGTGGTGGTGGGAGGCTCCTGCACAGCCCCTGCACCCTCGGATGGCTGCACTGTGGTGGTGCTGGTGGTGTGTGGGAGGCTCCTGCACAGCCCCTGAACCCTCGGATGGCTGCACTATAGTGGGGCTGGTGGTGGTGATGGGAGTCCCCTGCACAACCACTACACCCTCGGATGGCTGCACTGTGGTGGTTCCGGTGGTGGTGGTGGTGGGAGGCTCCTGTACAGCCCCTGCACCCTGCGATGTCTGCACAACCACAGTTGGTGGTGGGGGCTCCGTGACAGCTGCTGGTGCAGGCTCCTTGCCCTTCTTGCCTGCTGGTGTAGGCTCCTTGCCCTTCGTGCCTGTTGGTGCAGGCTCCTTGCCCTTTTTGCCTGCTGCTGCAGGCTCCTTCCCCTTTCAGGTGTCAGGTGCAGGCTCCTTCCCCTTCTTGCCTGCTGTTGCAGGCTCCTTGCCCTTCTTGCCTGCTGGTGCAGGCTCCTGTCCCATTCGGGTGGCAGGTGCAGTCTCCTTCCCCTTTCGGCTGGCTGGTGCAGGCTCCTTTCCCTTAAGTATATGTGGCCTGGAATCCTTTCCACCACTAATAGGTGCGGATGGAACTGGGCCCACAGACTGTGTGGTTGAGGTGCTTGGCTGGATTCTTCCTACCCTGGCCATACATGCAGGATGGTGGGGAGGGGTAGGGAAGAGGTCAATGGTGGAAAGGAAAAGCGTTTTAGGGACATTGGTGCAGTAAGAGGGAGAAGTAAAGGGAGTGGAGGATGAGGGAGTGGTTGTTGGAGGTGTCTGTCTGCTGTATTTGGGTGCAGGTGCATGGACTGTATTCTGTTGTGAGGTGATGGTTGTTGGGTGCCTGAGTGCTTGTGTTTGTATACTTTAGGAGGGGGGGACAGACACAATGGGAGAGGACACAGGGGACGTCTGCATGGCTGTTGCGGAGGTGTCTGCCAGTGAGGTGTGTTTTCTGCTTGGTGTGGTGATGATGCAGGTAATGGAGGATGATGTATTGCATGCAGGTGTGAATGTAGACATAACTGGGTAGGAGGGGAGGTGGAGGAGGAGGAAGAGGTGGAGACAGTGGAAATAGTGGATTTTGTTGTGTCTGTAACTTGATGGTGTTTGTGTCAGTGCCTGTGGGATGAAGAGTGGTGCTTGTGTTTGCCTGTGACAGTCTTGAGTGTTGTCCTGTGTGCATGCTCATCTTGTTGTGTGCTTGGGATGGGTTGGGGTTGAGGGGAATGGGACTGGGAAGTGGTAGTTGGAGGGGGGATGGTAGAAATAGGGACAATGGCTTTCATCAGAGAGGAAGCTAGAGCCTGGATTGATCTCTGTTGGGCCGCCAATCCAGTGTGAATGCTCTCCAATAATGCATTAGATTGTTGCATCTGGGCTGCCAGCCCCTGGATAGATGGCATTCACAATGGTTGAATGCCCTACAGAGATGGATCTCAGGAGGTCAATAGCCTCCTCACTCAGGGCAGCAGGGCTCACTGGGGCAGGGACTGAGGTGCCTGGGGTGAAGGAGATGCCCACCCTCCTG
This sequence comes from Pleurodeles waltl, assembly GCF_031143425.1. Taxonomy (NCBI): domain Eukaryota; kingdom Metazoa; phylum Chordata; class Amphibia; order Caudata; family Salamandridae; genus Pleurodeles; species Pleurodeles waltl. The sequence continues at coordinate 565,782,751 of NC_090439.1, forward strand.
GGTGAGTGGGCATGGGCAGCTCGCTGAGGGGCTGCTGGGAGGGCAGTGCTGGTACGAGGGGTGGTGGCTGTACCTGTAGCTGGTGTGGTCACAGAAGTGTCCGCACCACCAGGTAGCTTCCATCGGAGGAGGTATCTGAGTCTGAAATGTCCCATCCAGTCTCCGTCGTGGTGTCTCCTTGCCCTCCGTCCCACTGGTGCCCTCTGCGTTGGTGGACTCTGCCTCCTGGGTCCCGTGGGATACAGCTCCCTTCGTCCCCGGTGCCTCTGCTCCTCGGCCAGATGATGCTAATGCACATAAGGAAAGGATGACAAAACAAGAAGGGGGGAGAGAGACAAAGGATACACTGGGTCAATGGCTGCACCAACACCACCGTTGGCGTACACAGCATCCTCACACACAGGAAACAGGCCTATGCACTATGCATTGCACCATCACTTATATTGCTAGCCACCAAGGCATGAGGAGGGGTACACACCGCCAACTGCAGCACACCTGGGACCCACGCAGCCCTAACCAGTTGTGGATGCTTACAAACTAAGTAGGCAGGATTATCCCTTCAGAACCCTAGCCACAAGAGGACCTATGCTGCTATCTCAGGCCTGGCCTAGGGGCACCCACTAACACACATCAGCCACGCGGATACTGCTCCACCAGCCGTAAATTGTAATGTTAGCCACTGTACTCACCCCCTTGTGCTGCTGTGATGCCCTCAAGCACCCATCCAGCCCGGGATAGGCCACCGCCAGTATGCAGTTCATCGGATGGTCAGGGTCTGACGGGCACCCCTTCCTCATTGGGAGGCGATCCCCAGCTGGGCCTCTGCCATCTTCCGTGCCCAGCATCTCAGGTCCTCCCACCGTTTGGACAGTCGGTGCTCCGCATGCCATAGACCCCCAGGGTCCGCACATCCTTGGCGATGGCACACCATATACCCTTCTGTTGATGGGTGCTGACCTGCAGAGGCAATACAGGCAGAAAAATACCATTAGACAAACAGTCCAGCCAGTTTCACATGTGGCCCACCATACCCGTTTATAGAACTATTGGAACACACATAGCCCGGCACCCAATGTGTACCCAGCAAGGAGGACATCCCTCCCCCTTACACAGAGCCATCACATACACCTCCATACATGCATACCACATTCATCTTGCCCACAGTGTACTCACCTGTTGGTCTGGAAGCCCATACAGCAGTCCGTACTGGGTTAGGACCCCATCCACCAGTCTCTCCAACTCCTCCAAAGTGAAGGCTGGGCCCTTTCCCCAGTCACATGGGCCATGGAAGGTTCCAGACACAGGTCACAGCAGTACATGCAGTGTAGGTTCTCTCCTATGGAAGGTCAGGTAGCAAGTGTGGAATCAGATAGAAAATGTCAGTCACATCCATGGCGTCACCGCCGGCGTAGATCACCATTGGCCACTGTAACCCATAGGGCCCAACACTAGCCAATGAGGATTTGCACAGCGGTTCACGACTGCCTCCCGTCACACAACGTCAGCGGAATTACCTCACTTCCACCTGTCCCTCCACACAGGACAGACGGACACCATTTCATGGGGGGCAGCCCTTTGGAATCATGCTGCGTCACAGGAGAAATAGGCACATACTGGAGAAATCACACTGACCAATTACATGTTTACAGAATGCTAACTACTGTTGTGGCTCCAATGTTCAGTTTGTGACAGCCTCCTCTCACTTCTGTCCCTTAGATACCTTCTGCTGCGGATGAATAGGACATGGCGACATACCCCCGTGTACAGATCCTGGTGGATCTGGTTACACTGGCGGACAGGCACACTATACTCACCTATAGACTGGACAGGGCCACAATCAATGAGCTGTGTGCCCAGTTGGAACCTGACCTGATCTCAGCTATCCGTCATCCCACTGGGATCTTCTCTCTTGTGCAAGCGCTATATGTACTCCATTTCCTGGCTACTGGTTCTTTCCAATTGAGAGTGGGCTTGGCAGCAGGAATGTCACAGCCAATGTTCTCAAACATGCTGACAAGAGTATTGTGTGCCCTGATAAAACATATGTGCAGCTACACTGTTTCCCCCAGGTTGAGGATTTGGCCACAGTGAATGCCGAGTTTTATCCAATGGGACAAATCCCCAACATAATTGGGGCGATTGATGGTACACATATTGCATTTGTCCCCCTCCCCGACAGAATGAAGAGGTGTTCAGGAATCGTAAGAGTTTCCACTCCATGAATGTTCAGATGGTGTGCTTGGCGGACCAGTACATCTCCCACGTCAGTGCTAAGTATCCTGGGTCGGTGCATGATGCCTTTGTCCTGAAGAATAGCAACATCCCAAATGTGATGGGCAAAATACAGAGGCACAGGGTGTGGCAAATAGGTGAGCCCTGGTTCCCACCCAGTATATGTTGGTGTATAGGTATGGTGTGGGCCATATAGGATAGTGTGTGGCTAAATGTTGCCCCTCAACATTTGCAGGTGACTCTGGTTACCCAAACCTATCATGGCTGCTGACCCCTGTGAGGAATGTCGGGACAAGGACAGAAGAATGTTATAATGAGGCACATGGGCAACCCAGAAGGATCATTGAGAGAACCTTTGGCCTCCTGAAGGCCAGGTTCTGATGCCTTCATCTAGCAGGTGGATCCCTGTGCTACTCACCCAAGAAGGTCTGCCAGATAGTAGTGGCATGCTGCATATTGCACAACCTGGCCCTCAGACGTCGTGTCCCTTTTCTGCAGGAGGAGAAGACTGGAGATGCCCCTGTGGCAGCAGTAGACCCTGTGGGCAGTGAGGATGAGGAGGCAGAGGATGAGGATGAGGACAACAGAACATCTGTGATCTGTCAATACTTCCAATGACACACTGGTAAGACAGTGTTACTTTACATTTCAATTACTTTGGTTGTAATCTGTGTGGCAATGGCATGCTGATATTTCCCACTTCTATGCCTACTTACTGTTCCCTCTGGCAATTCATTTTGCAGATGTTGGTTGTTGGTCCTGACCCTTTTACATGGTCATTCCCTAGACATTTTGCCTTTTGCCTCCTTATTTTTCTGACCTTTGTTGGCTGATGTTATGACTCTGAGCACTTTTTCACTGCTAACCAGTGTTAAAGTGCATGTGCTCAACCTTACAAAATTGGTATGATTGGCTTATACCTAATTGGCATATTGAATTTACCTATACGTCCCTTGTAAAGTGGTATCCCTATACCCAGGGCCTGTAAATTAAATGCTACTAGTGGGCCTGCAGCGCTGGTTGCACCACCCACTGAAGTAGCCTGTCAAACCTATCTCAGTCCTGCTAGCACAGTTTTCTGCTTCATGGATCTGGCATCTAAATTTACTTGCCAGGCCCAGAACTCCCTTTTACTACATGTAAGTCACCCCTAAGGTACACCCTAGCTATCCCTATGGGCAGGGTGCCATGTATGTAGAAGGCAGGACATGTGCCAGATTGCGTGCCCTGTCCTGGTAGTGACAAACAGCCTAACTTGGTGTCTCACTGCTGTGAGTGCTGCCTTCTCATAGGATTGCATTAGAAATGCCCATCCTTATGTGTAAGGGATAATGTCTGACTTATGAGGGGTAGCATAGGCATGTTTGGTATGGTTGTGATAGTGATGAGAAATGCTGCTTACTGGTGTGGGTGTATTTTTTATTACTATCACAGAAATGCCACTTCTAGAAAGTGCACATTTATCTGTGCTTATGACTCTGGTGTTTTGCAGCTTGCTTCCAATCCACGTCTGGGCAGACTGACAGTTGGGGCTTTGTGCATACTTTTCAGACAGCCTGAACACATGGAGGGTGGAGGTGCCACAGAGGTGCATCTACATATTGTAAAGCCTTCCTGGGCTGAGAGAAGGCAGAGGCGGGGCACATCTGCATTTGTAAAGGGTGTGCCCACAATAGGGTCGTTTACCCCCCACTGATGTTTAGAGCCTGTGCTGGAGGAGAGAAAGGGCACTCCCAGAACCAGTTGTAACTGGTTGGAACCCCCTCTCTTCCCCATTCTAAAACACACTGTAAACTCAGTATAAGTAAAGGGAAATTTCCCCACAATTTAGACATCATTTTGGACATTCTTGGAACTCCAAGAACCTTACCTGGAGTTGGACGCAGGACGCTGTAGAGAGGACTCACCAGGACCACCTTGGACTGCTGTTGCTGTGCTGACCTGTGACCTGCCTGGTCACCAGTAGGAACTGCCACTGCTTGCACCCCCTTGTTGTGCTGACCTGCTCCTGGGTTCGCCAGCCCTGTGCCCCCTTCTTCATATGTTGTCTCCAGAGGCAGGGTGCTGTGGCCCCTGACCTCTGTAACTCCATCCAGCATGAGGAGTTCTGCATTTGTTGCATAGTGCTTTGGGAGCGCTCCTTTGTGACCCTAAGGCGCTTTTCCAAAGCGCATTTTGCCATCACCACTATCACTGCCACAGCACGGGCTACAGATTTGGCCTGAGGACTTTGAAAAGCACTCTTTTTATGCCCCAAATTTCCGCCGCAGCCCGGACGTCCTATATTCCCAAAGCACAAGGATCGCGCATCCCCTAGTGCCCCTGGGCATGAGAAAACGGCACGCGGAGCAAGCGTGCTCCTGTCGGCACCCCCTGGGCATGGTCCACTCCTTGGAGCACCCCCGGGGCACCAGCCACCTTCAACTCTGAAGGGATCACCGCAGCAGCCCGGGAACCTTTCTGCAAACACTTGCACACCGCATCAGGTGCGGGCGAGTGTCTTCCCAGGCCCCAGGAGGGGTCTGACCTCCAGATCCTGATCAGCAGGACTCGGGGAAAGCAAGGGGAACGCCCCCTTCCCCTGGTCGCTGCCATAGGAGCAGAACGCTCCTTTCTTCACACCGGGCACCTTTTTCTTCAAAAACGGAGAAGGGAGACCTCAACAGAGGCCCCCTTCTACTCGCCCATAATTGCTTGTTGGGCCTTGTCTGGCCCCCACCCCGCGGACAAGGTGTGAGGAGGCAGGCCCCCAGCAAAATCACAGGCCACCGGAGGGGCCTGTTTATTGCAAAGAGAGGGTGCTGATGGCCCTTCTCCCCCAGGAGCACCCCGTGGCCCCTGTTGTGCGCACAGGAGCGCTGGGGGCCCCCTATGCTCCTCTTTTAGGCATGAGGAGTGCCTCTTTGTCAGAAAAACAGGTACTTTTTCAGGAGATATTGGTTCCAGGAGCCTATTATAGACCTTGGGGGGTTTATAGGTTTCCTACCTGCTTTGGTGACATTACATATATGTGCTGATGTTCCTTTTATGGGCATGACATGCTGATATGTATTTTTTATGACTTGTGATATTATCTCTAATGTTCCTTTTATGGGTATTTATGAGTTATTCATGACAAGTGCATAGAATTCTTTATGGTAATTCCTGACTACTGCTTACGCTGCAGATTCCTGAGTACTTGCGTGTTCTAATGTGACAACTGCTTATTGTGGCATAGTATTAGTAACTTGTGTAACATTCTGACAACTGCTAAGGTAGCAGGGTATTACTTACTTGTAATGTTGGTCTAAAGATGTTTTGTGCAATACAGTTTATTTTTACATAGCTCAGTGTTGTGTTTACTTTGTGGTGTACATTTTACATCATGTGTTGTGTGTGTTGTGCAAATGCTTTACACATTGCCTCCGGGTTAGGCCTGACTGCTCGTGCCAAGCTACTAAGAGGGTGTGCAGGGGTTATCTTGGACGTGTAACTTCCTTGCCCTGACTAGAGTGGGTGGGTTTTGCCTGGCTTAGGTGCATAACCTAGCCAACCATAAACCCCATTTCTAACATTGGTGATTTGACAAATACTCCTGGTGTGATCACAACAGCCAGCTACAGGTCATTCATCTATGCTCATTCTATGTACAGTTCATTTGCAATGTTTGTACCTGTCTCAAAAAATACATATTTGAAATACATGACATACTCTAAATAGATTTTTGTCAAAGGGTGTTTATTGAAGTGCTAACATATGGGGAAAGTGCAATTGAATGGGGTGATGATGGAGGAAAGTCCAGGGTATTGTTCCAGTCTGTTTGTAGCACAGGTTCAATGTCCAAGGGGACATAGGAAGAGGAGCAATGGCAGTTGAATGTGGACTGGGTGACTTATTGGGACACAATGGGGACAATCAGGAGAGTCTCATTTTCTGGTGGGGGTCTTGGCATGTGTCTCTGGCTTCTCTCTGGATTGCAGGGAATGCTTGCGGGGTGGTTCACCTTCTGCAGGGGGAGAGGTGCTGGTGGCCTGTGAGTCCTGTGGAGGGGCCTCCTGGCCACTAGCGGCAGCAGAGGAGGAAGGCTGTTCAAATGTCTGGCTAGTGGCAGGGGCCCGCTGGTGTGAGACTGCCTCCCTCATAATGTTGGCCATGTCTGCCAGCACCCCTGCTATGGAGATCAGATTGTTGTTGATGGCTTGCAAGTCCTCCCTGATCCCCTGGTACTGTCCCTCCTGCAGCCGCCTGTTTTCCTGCACGTTGTCCATGATCTGGCCCATCCTGTCCTGGGAATTTTGGTAGGCTCCCAGGATCTCAGACAGTGCCTCCTGGAGAGTCGGTTCCCTGGGCCTGTCCTCCCTTTAGCGCACAGCACTCCTCCCAGTTTCCCTGTTGGCCTGTGCCTCTGTCCCCTGAACTGTGTGCCCACTGCCACTGACCCCAGGTCCCTGATTGTCTTGTGTGCGAGGTGTGGCCTGGGGTCCCTGTACAGGTGGACACAATGCTGATTGACGTGTCCTGGGGACAGAGGTGTGGGTATGCCAGGTGGGTCCTGTGGTGTTGTTTTTTGATGGGGCAGGTAGATCGTTCAGATCTTGAAGACCAGAGTTACTGTCATCACTGTGGGCCTCTTCTGTTGGGGACTGGATAGTGCTGGCACCTCCTCCCCGGTGACATTGGCTGGAGTACCTGTGGGGATGTAAATTATGAGTTATGGGTTATGTGTATGACATATTGTACATCCCTGGCTTCCCCTCTATGGTTGGATTTGCCCTGCCATCTTTCACTTTTGTATGTTAGTGTATGGTGGGATTGTTAGATCTCTATGCTGTGCATGCTTCAATGATGAGTGTCCCTGCAGGGCTGTGAGGGGTGTCCATGTATTGGTACAGCATGCAGGGCTTGGCATTGGGATAAGTGAGATGTGATGGTAGAGTGTGTGGGATGGAGTGGAGTGATGGGAGAGAGGGTGAGGGTATGTGATGGCATGCAGGTAGGGGGTGATAATAGTAGAGAGTTGAGTTACCAGAGTCCAGTCCTCCTCCAACTCCGGCCAGGCCCTCAGGATGCAGTATTGCCAAGACTTACACCTCCCATGCTGTGAGTTGTGGGGGAGGAGATATGGGTCCACCACCAGTTCTCTGGATAGCGAGCTGGTGTCTTGCTGCTATGAAATGAACCTTCACCCGTAAGTCGTTCCACCTCTTCCTGATGTCATCCCTTGTTCTTGGGTGCTGTCCCACGGCGTTAACCCTGTCCACGATTCTCCACCATAGCTCCATCTTCCTGGCTATTGACGTCTACTGCACCTGTGCTCCAAATAGCTGTGTCTCTACCCTGACAATTTCCTCCACTATTACCCTTAGCTCCTCCTCTGTGAAACAGGGGTGTCTTTATGGTGCCATGGGTGTTATGTGAGGTGTGTTGGTGAGGGTGTGTTGGGTAATGTGTTGGGGTGTGTGATGTGGAGTACGTGAGTGGTGTACAGGTGTGAGTAGTGTGTGGCTCTAGTTGTGTCAGTGGTCTTGGTGTCTCTCAGTTGGCAATGATTTGTAATTGTAAAGGGTTGTGGGTAATGTGAGTGGGTGTTTTATAGTGGTGTGGGTGTGTGGGTGTTGTGTGTGTATGGGTGTCAGGTGTGTGTTGTTTGAATTGTCCAATGTGTTGTTGTTTTGTATGTGGGTGTCCATTGTGAGCGTGGCGGTATGTACCGCCAATGGTTTACTGCCGTTGAATGTCTGCTGTGTTGATTCTTGGGTCACAATAATTGATGGGCGTTGTTCTGTTGACGTAACGGTGTGGGTTTTGATACCGCCAGTTTATCACTGACCTTTGGGCTGGCGGATTTGTGTATGTGGCTGAATTATGTCATATTGGTGTGTGCGTGTGTCTTAATATGGTGAACGGATATCTGCCTCTGAGGCAGTAAGTGTGCGGCCGTCAGCGTGGCGGTAAGCGGCATTTACCGCCAATGTCATAATGTGGGCCAAAGTGTGTATAGACTTCAAATATCACAAAAAATAATAAAATAAAACAGAGGAAACAGTTTGAAAATCATAAACCAATTTATAAAAATAGGAAGTATTTTTATATTTAATTTGACACCAAAACAAATAAAATTGGATAGAGGGAACCAGAGATTTGAATTTTTATAGAATTAGGTGGTCATTACATTTTCGAAGGGAAAACCCTCACCTCTACACACCCCACGAGGAACGAGGACACCATGGAATCGGAACTCCAAATTCTACCTGCGATGGTCTTCCTGCTCCTCTACCAGGAGCACGAACATCGGCGGCGAAGACCACGGTGAGTACTGCACCTACGACACAGGGGAGGGGGGAGGCAAAAAACAGGGACACACACACGCAACACCCCCACCCCCACCCTCACCCACTACAACACACACACACTAATACATGTTGATACATTACAGTGACACCCCCCAAGCCACCCGGAAGAATGCAAAGACAAAAGGAAATGATTGTAACGTTTGTAATCTATTAAAATCCAGTACTCCAAAATATATATACACTATAAACAAATATATGCACCAATAATACAAGTCCAGGTATTGCACCATTTATAGTCCGTGGATCACTGGGCCCAAAATGCATGGGCGAGGCCCACACTCGATACCCGATCAAAACAGAGAGAACACTGCAGGGGCATCAGATAGAAATACAACAGGCACCTCAGGGGGAAGGGAAGGGGGGACACCTCAGCCGGATGAGTGCATGACGCCAGATCCACGAGGGAGCTCAATGCCCACTGATGTATCCTGGGAGTGCAAAGCCACAGTCTCTCAAGTCTCTACAGTGGGTGGTTTGCCCACTGTTCAATCCTGGGGAGTGCAAAGCCACAGTCTCACAAGTCTCTACAGTGGGTGGTTTGGCCACTGTTCAATCCTGGGGAGTGCAAAGCAACAGTCTCACAAGTCTCTACAGTGAGTGGTTTGCCCACTGTTCAATCCTGGGGAGTGCAAATCCACAGTCTCTCAAGTCGATAATAGTGGGTGGGTTGCAAACTGTTCAATCCTGGGGAGTGCAAAGCCACAGTCTCTCAAGTGGATAACAGTCTCCACTAGTTCTGGAGGGGGACTGGTGCCCAGAGAGCTTCATCCTGTGAAGGACAAAGTTAGTGGATGGATGTCTCCACTGGTTCTGGAGGGGGACTGGTGCCCAGAGTGCTTCATCCTGTGAAGGAAAGAGGTAGTGGATGGATGTCTCCACTGGTTCTGTAAGGGGACCGGTGCCCAGAGTGCATCACTCACCCCGTGACGGACCCAGTTGCGTCCGTGCCCCTGCCGCTCATGGGCTAGCGGTGCTTGAGTTGGCGGTGCCCTGTTCAGCGGTGCTTGAGTTGGCGGTGCCCTATTTAGCTGTGCTTGAGTTGGCGGTGCCCTGTTCAGCGGTGCTTGTGGTGGCGGTCCTTCATGGCCCAGCGGTGCTTGTTCTGGCGGTGCCCTGTTCAGCGGTGCTTGAGTTGGCGGTCCTTCACGGCCCAGCGGTGCTTGTGCTGGCGGGCCTTCATGGCCCAGCGGTGCTTGTGCTGGAGGTGCCCTGTTCAGCGGTGCTTGAGTTGGTGGTGCCCTGTTCAGCGGTGCTTGAGTTGGCAGTGCCCTGTTCAGCGGTGCTTGTGGTGGCGGTCCTTCATGGCCCAGCGGTGCTTGTGCTGGCGGTGCCCTGTTCAGCAGTGCTTGAGTTGGCTGTGCCCTGTTCAGCGGTGCTTGTGCTGGCGGTCCTTCATGGCCCAGCAGTGCTTGTGCTGGTGGTCCTTCATGGCCCAGCGGTGCTTGTGCTGGTGGTGCCCTGTTCAGCGGTGCTTGAGTTGGCGGTGCCCTGTTCAGCGGTGCTTGTGGTGGTGGTCCTTCATGGCCCAGTGGTGCTTGTGCTGGCGGTGCCCTGTTCAGCAGTGCTTGAGTTGGCGGTGCCCTGTTCAGCTGTGCTTGAGTTGGCGGTGCCCTGTTCAGCGGTGCTGGTGGTCCTTCATGGCCCAGCGGTGCTTGTGCTGGCGGTCCTTAATGGCTCAGCGGGGCTTGTGCTGTCGGTCCTTCATGGCCAAGGGGCTTGTGCTGGCGGTCCTTCACGGATCAGCTGGGCTGGGGCTGGCAGTGCCCTCCTGGGCAGCTGGGCTGGGGCTGGCGGTGGTTTCCTGGGCAGCTGGGCTGGGGCTGGCGGTGGCCTCCAGGGCAGCTGGGCTGGGGCTGGCGGTGGCCTCCTGGACAGCGGGGATGATGGCGGTCTTCTCCACCATGCAGCTCTTCCCAGACTTGCCGGGTTTCTTGTGGCCCTTCCCCACCTTGGGAGGTGTCACAGCTGACTCCACACTCCCACCGGGACCCCTGGGAGCGGCTTTGGTGGCTGGGGTCTTCCCCCTCTCCCGCCAGGCACTGGCCAACTCCTGATGCTTCACAGGTGGGGGACTGGCTGTGCTGTGGTTCCGTGCCACACTGGCTGTCCTGGTGGCTGGTGCACTCCACATACCGGTGACTACAGGCACCACTGGTCCCGGAGATGTTGTGGCTGAGGTGCTACTTCAGGACCTATGAGATGGACGGGTTGGGGGAGGTGTGGGAAAAAGGTCAAGGCTGGACATGAAATATTTCTTGGACACACTGGGACGGGTAGCTGGAGGGGGTTTGGGAGTGGAGGAAGAGGTGGTGGTAGTAGGAGGTGTACGTTTGGTGACTTTGGGTGCAGGTGCATGCGCTGGAGGCTGTCGTGAGGTGGATAGCTGTTGGGTGGGTGTGTGGCTGCGTTTGTGTATCTTGGGAGGGGGCGTCACAGACACACTGGGAGAGGACACAGGGGACGTGTGAATGGTACTGGGGGTGGTGACTGCACGTGAGCGGGGTGTGCTGGTGGGTGTGCTGGTGAGGGACGTAGTGGCTGTAGATGTAGTGCATGCAGGTGTGAGTGTAGACGAGACGGGGAGGGAGGAGGGAGACGACGAGGAGGGGGACACAGTGGAGGCAGTGGATGTTGGTGTGTCTGCATGTGTGTGTTGCTTGCGTGAGTGCCTGTGTGATGTGTGGTGCTTATGTTTGCCTGAGCTTCCCTTGTGTGGTGAGATGTGTGCAGGCTGGTCTGATGGTGTGCTTGGGATAGGCAGAGGTACAGGGGATTGGGTCTGGGTGGAGGAAGTTGGAGGGGGGAGGCTAGAGATGGGGACAATGGCTGCCATCAGTGCTGAGGCCAGAGTTTGAAAAGCTCGGTGAAGGGCCACCTGACCAGAATGAATGCCCTCCAGGAATGCATTAGTTTGTTGCAACTGCCTTTCTACACCCTGGATGGCATTCAAAATGGTAGACTGCCCAACAGTGAGGGACCTGAGGAGGTCAATGGCCTCCTCACTGAGAGCAGCAGGGGTGACTGGGGCAGGGCCTGAGGTGCCTGGGGCGAAGGTGATGCCCACCCTCCTGGGTGAGCAGGCACGGGGCGAAGGCAGAGGGGCTGCTGGGAGGGCGGTGCTGGTAGGGGGCGTGGTGGCTGTACCTGTAGATGCGGGGGCACAGATGTTGCTGCCACCACAAGGGAGCTCCCATCAGAGGACGTGTCCGTGTCACTGGTGTCAGCTCCTGTCCCTGCCGTGAAGCTCCGCTCCCCCTCTGTCCCAGTGGTGAATTCCGAGTCCGTAGTCTCGCCCTCTAGGGCCATGTGGGATGCAGCTCCCTCGTTCTCCGGTGCCACTGCTCCTCCGCCTGATGATGCTTATGCACACAAGAACAGGGAGGGGGGTGACAGAAGAAAGACATGTTGAGTACATGGATTACCGCTACCGTTGGCAGACAAGACAGACACAGAAGCCCCCTGCACTACGCCACGCTCTTGGGATCCACTGTTCAATTCCTGGGAAATGGCCTACAAGCCTATGGACGACAACTGCACACATAGATGACACAGGGGCATGAATAGCTGTACTTGGCAGTCTACAGAGGTGGGCTGGGTGCCACATGGCCTGCCTTACGGTGGGGCCTTGCCTACGGAACTCGCCCTGGCCTAGGGAAACCCACAGCCCTCCTTCCCCACCCAGACAACTCCACTGCGCGCAAAGTCAGCAGAATGAGAGTGTACTCACCCCCTTGTGTCTGCTGTGATGCCCTCAAGCGCCCATCCAACTCCGGGTAGGCCACCGCCAGGATCCTGAACATCAGAGGGGTCATGATGTGACGGGCACCCCTCCCACGTTGGGAGGCCATCCCCAGCTGAGCCTCCGCCATCTTCTTGCTCCAGCGGCGAATGTCCTCACATCTTTTCCGGCAGTGGCTGCTCCATCTGTGGTAGACCCCCAGGGTCCGGACGTCCTTGGCGATGGCACGCCAAATATCTTTCTTCTGGTGGGCGCTGACCTACATGAAATGTACAGGGGAAGAAGAGAAGTCATTACCAACTGCACCGTCAAAGCGATTGGCCCCCATCCCTACCCTTGCCATGTGGCACATGCATTCACTGTCTTTCATGCACGCAGCACTCTGCCCCCTTCCTTCTTACATCCAGCCCTCTCCACACAGGCATAGCCCATACAACATGCTCCCTGTGTTCTTACCTGTTTGTTTGGAGGACCGTAGAGTAGCATGTACTGGGGGAGGACCCCATCCACAAGCTTCTCCAACTCCTCCGATGTGAAGGCAGGGGCCCTTTCCCCAGACGCACGAGCCATTGTCTCTTCCAGACCGAGGTCACAGCAGCACATGCGGTGTGGGTCCTCTCCTGTCACAGATCAGGTATCGAGTGATTGAACAGATAGAAAATGGCGGTCACGTCCGCGGCAGTCACGCCCGCGGCGGTGCGTACCATCACCGCCGGCATACATCGTCATTGGCTCCTGGGACCCATAGGGTCCAATGTTAACCAATGCAGCATTGCACCGCGGTCTCCGACCGCCTAACGCGACGGTGTACAACGACAGCGCAGTTACCTCACATCCCATTGTCCCACTTTACACGTCAGGCAGCCGCCATTTCAGGGGCCCAAATGGCTTCATTTTCAACTGTGTCACACATACCTAGGCCTAGTCTCAACACACATACAGGCCACCTTTTGTGTATGAATGACTGCCCCAGCTCCACTTCCTATGCCCATAAGGGCAATGCACCTGTGAGACTAATAGACTGGACTCTGCCATGGACACTCCTCCGCCATCACCCCTCACCATTTAACTACCCCCTCCAATATTTTGCATTTAACTAAACACACCTAAAGCACAAAATGATCTGGAGTCTGTCTGTGATTTCGAAATAGTGTATTAGCAATTACAGTGACAAAATGTTTTTGAAATAGTAATGTCAACATACATATGTCACACAGCTCTAGTCCATGAGGAATTTAAGCAGATGTCACACAGTGGGACCCACATCTGTGAAACCGTAAGGGAAAGTGACAACTCAGTGACCATACACTGGGTGAAAAAGACAGACAGGAGAGAGGTAGTAGTGTAAAAGTACATGTAGTAGGCAGGATTGTATTCTTACCTGTGTTTCACTGGAAATATTGCTGGATCACTGAGTCCCTGTTGTGCAAGTCTTCTTCCTCTGCTTCCTCCTCATCACTGTCCACAGGCTCCACAGCTGCCACAACACCGCCATCTGGACCATCTTCCTGCAGAAAAGGCACCTGTCATCGCAAAGTTGTGAAGCATACAGCAGGCCACAATGATCTGGCATACCTTCTTTGGTGAGTAGAATAGGGATCCACCTGTCATATGGAGGCACCTGAACCTGGCCTTCAGGAGGCCGAAGGTCCGCTCTATCACCATCCTAGTTCGCCCATGGGCCTCATTGTAGCGTTCCTCTGCCCTGGTCCTGGGATTCCTCACTGGGGTCAGTAGCCATGACAGGTTGGGGTAACCAGAGTCACCTGCAAATGGCGAGGGACAACTGTTAGACACACACTAACCTGTAGGGATAAACCCAGACAACCATTCCCACTGTCTTGCTTCCAGGTGCTCACCTAATAGCCACACATGGTGCCTCTGGAGTTGACCCATCACATAAGGGATGCTGCTATTCCGCAGGATGTAGGTGTCATGCACTGAGCCAGGGAACTTGGCATTCACATGGGAGATGTACTGGTCTGCCAAACATACCATCTGCACATTCATCAAATGATAACTCTTCCGGTTTCTGTATACCTGCTCACTCCTGCTGGGGGGGACCAAAGCCACATGTGTCCCATCAATGGCACCTATGATGTTGGGGATATGTCCCAGGGCATAGAAATCACCTTTCACTGTAGGCAAATCCTCAACCTGAGGGAAAACGATGTAGCTCTGCATGTGTTTCAGCAGGTCAGACAACACGTTTGAAAACATAGGCTGGGACATCCCTGATGCTATGGCCACTGTTGTTTGAAATTACCCACTTGCAAAGAAATGGAGCACTGACAGCTCCTGCACTTGAGGGGGGATTCCTGTGGGATGGCGGATAGCTGACATCAGGTCTGGCTCCAGCTGGGTACACAGTTCCTGGATTGTGGCACGGTCAAGCCTGTATGTGATGATCACATGTCTTTCCTCCATTGTCGACAGGTCCACCAGCGGTCTGTACACAGGAGGATGCCGCCATCTCCTCACATGTCCCAGCGGACGGTGCCTATGAAGGACAACAGCGAGCACAGAGTCAAACAACTCAGAGGTACGTACCCACAGCTTACACAGAACACGAATCATAATCCGAAAAGTGGCCTGTATGTGTGTTGAGTCTAGGCCTAGGTATGTGTGACGCAGTTAAAAATGAAGCCATGTGGGCCCCTGAAATGGCAGCTGCCTGACCTCTAAAGTGGGACAATGGGATGTGAGGTAACTGCGCTGGCGTTGTACACCGTTGCGGTAGGCGGTCGGAGACCGCAGTGCAATGCTGCATTGGTTAACATTGGACCCTATGGGTCCCAGGAGCCAATGACGATGTACGCCGGCGGTGACGGTACGCAACGCCGCGGACGTGACCGCCATTTTCTATCTGTTCAGTCACTCGATACTTGATCTTCGACAGGAGAGGACCTACACTGCAAGTGGTGCTGTGACCTCGATCTGGAAGAGACAATGGCTCGAGTGTCTGGGGAAAGGGCCCCTGCCTTCACATCGGAGGAGTTGGAGAAACTCGTGGACGGGGTCCTCCCCCAGTACATGCTACTCTACGGTCCTCCAGAGAAACAGGTAAGTACACTGGGAGCATGCTGTGTGGGCTCTGCCTGTGTGGAGTGGGGTGGATGTAAGAAGGGGGGGGAGATTGCGGCGTGCATGAAACGACGGTGAGTACATGTGCCACATGGCAAGGGTAGGGATGGGGGCCAATGACTGTGACGGTGCAGTTGGTAATACGTTTCTCTTCCCCCTGTACAATTCATGTAGGTCAGCGCCCACCAGAAAAAATATATTTGGCATGCCATCGCCAAGGATGTCTGGACCCTGGGGGTCTACCACAGACGGAGCACCCACTGCCGGAAAAGATGGGAGGACATTTGCCGCTGGAGCAAGAAGACGGCGGAGGCTCAGCTGGGGATGTTCTCCCAATGTGGGAGGGGTGCCCATCACACCATGACCCCCCTGATGTTCAGGATCCTGGCGGTGGTGTACCAGGAGTTGGATGGGTGCTTGAGGGCATCACAGCAGCCACAAGGTGGTGAGTACACTCTCATTCTGCTGATTTTGCACGCAGTGGAGGTGTCTGGGTGGGGGAGGTGGGTTTCCCTAGGCCAAGGCGAGTTCCGTAGGCAAGGTCCCTCCGTAAGGCAGGCCATGTGGCACCCCACCCCACCTCTGTAGAGTTCCAAGTACACCTAGTCATGCCTATGTGTCATCCATGTGTGCAGATGTCGTCCATAGCCTAGTAGGCCATTTCCCAGGGATTGAACAGTGGAGCCCAAGAGCGCGGCATAGTGCAGGGGGCTTCTGTGTCTGTCGTGCCCGCCAACGGTAGCGGTAATGCATGTCTTTTTTCTGTCGTTCCCCCCCCCTTTTTATGGTCTCCCTGTTCTTGTGTGCATTAGCATCATCAGGCGGAGGAGCAGTGGCACCGGAGCACAAGGGAGCTGCATCCCACAAGGCCCCGGAGGGCGACACTACAGACTCGGATTTCACCAGTGGGACAGAGGGCGAGGGGAGCTCCACGGCAGGGACAAGAGCTGACACCAGCGACACGGACTCGTCCTCTGATGGGAGCTCCCTTGTGGTGGCGGCAACATCTGTGCCCCCCGCATCTATAGGTACAGCCGCCACCCCCCCTACCAGCACCACCCTCCCAGCATCCCCTCAGCCTTTACCCTGTGCCCGCTCACCCAGGAGGGTGGGCATCACCTTCACCCCAGGCACCTCAGGTCCTGCCCCAGTCACCCCTGCTGCCCTCAGTGAGGAGGCTATTGACCTCCTCAGGTCCCTCACTGTTGGGCAGTCTACCATTTTGAATGCCATCCAGGGTGTAGAAAGGCAGTTGCAACAAACAAATGCATTCCTGGAGGGCATTCATTCTGGTCAGGCGGCCTTTCAACGAGCTTTTCAGACTCTGGCCTCAGCACTGATGGCAGCCATTGTCCCCGTCTCTAGCCTCCCCCCTCCAACTTCCTCCACCCAGACCCAATCCCCTGTACCCCAGCCTACCCAAACCACACCATCAGACCAGCATACACACACCTCAACACACAAGGGAAGCTCAGGCAAACATAAGCACCACACATCCCACAGGCACTCACCCAAGCATCACACACATGCAAACACACCAACATCCACTGCCTCCACTGTGTTCCCCTCCTCCTCGTCTCCCTCCTCCCTCCCAGTCTCGTCTCCACTCACACCTGCATGCACTACATCTACAGCCACTACTGCCATCACCAGCACACACACCACCACACCCCGCTCACGTGGAGTCACCACCCCCACTACCATTCACACGTCCCCTGTGTCCTTTCCCAGTCTGTCTGTGACACCACTTCCCAAGATACAAAAACACAGGCACACCGCCACCCAACAACCATCCACCTCACGACAGCCTCCAGCGCATGCACCTTCACCCAAAGTCACCAAACGAACACCTCCTACAACCACAACCTCTTCCTCCACTCCCAAACCCCCTCCAGCTACCCATCCCAATGTCTCCAAAAACCTTTTCCTGTCCAACCTTGACCTCTTTCCCACACCTCCCCCACCCCGTCCATCTCCTAGGGCCAGACTCTCCAGGTCCCAACCTAGCACCTCAGCCACAACATCTCTGGGACCAGTGGTGCCTGCAGTCACCGGAATCTGGAGTGCACCGTCCACCAGGACAGCCAGTGTGGCACGGAGCCACAGCACGGACAGTCCCCCACCTGTCAAGCATCAAAAGTTGGGCAGTGCCCAGCGGGAGAGGGGGAAGACTCCAGCCACCAAAGCCGCTCCCTGGGGTCCCGTTGGGAGTGTGGAGTCAGCTGCGACACCTTCCAAGGTGGGGAAGGGCCACAAGAAACCCGGAAAGTCTGGGAAGAGCAGCACGGCGGAGGAGACCGCCATCATCCCCGCTGCCCAGGAGGCCACCGCCAGCACAAGCCCCGCTGGGCTAGAGAGGACCGCCAGCACAAGCCCCGCTGGGACAGAGAGGACCGCCAGCACAAGCCGCACTGGGCTAGAGAGGACCGCCAGCACAAGCCCCGCTGGGACAGAGAGGACCGCCAGCACAAGCCCCGCTGGGCTAGAGAGGACTGCCAGCACAAGCCCCGCTGGGACAGAGAGAACCGCCAGCACAAGCCCCGCTGGGACAGAGAGGACCGCCAGCACAAGCCCCGCTGGGCTAGAGAGGACCGCCAGCGCAAGCCCCGCTGGGACAGAAAGGACCGCCAGCAAAAGCCCCGCTGGGACAGAGAGGACCCGCTGGGACAGAGAGGACCGCGAGCACAAGCCCCGCTGGGACAGAGAGGACCGCCAGCAGCTG
Organism: Pleurodeles waltl; assembly: GCF_031143425.1. Classification (NCBI taxonomy): domain Eukaryota; kingdom Metazoa; phylum Chordata; class Amphibia; order Caudata; family Salamandridae; genus Pleurodeles; species Pleurodeles waltl. Next base: position 565,800,860 of record NC_090439.1, read on the forward strand.
AGTCACTGCAAAGGAACCCGCCGCCTCAAGCACCGCTGAACAGGGCACCGCCGCCTCATGCACCGCTGAATAGGGCATCGCTGCCTCAAGCCCCGCTGAACAGGGCCCTGCTGCCTCAAGCACTGCTGAACAGGGCACCGCCGCTACAAGCACCGCTAAACAGGGCACCGCCGCCACAAGCACCGCTGGCCCATGAGCGCCAAGGGCACTGACGCTACTCAGTCTGTCACGAGCAGGATGAAGCACTCTGGGCACAGAGCCCCCTCCAGAACCAGTGGATATTGCCATCCACTACCTCTGACCTTAGCAGGATGAAGCACTATGGGCACCATGCCCCCTCCAGAACCAGTGGAGAGATACATCCACTACCTTTGTCCTTAGCAGGATGAAGCACTCTAGGCACCATGCCCCCTCCAGAACCAGTGGAGACTGTCACCACTACCTCTATCCTTAGCAGGATGAAGCACTCTGGGCACCAAGCCCCCTCCAGAACCAGTGGATATTCCCATCCACTACCTCTGTCCTTAGCAGGATGAAGCACTCTGGGCACCATGCCCCCTCCAGAACCAGTGGAGAGATACATCCACTACCTCTGTCCTTAGCAGGAAGAAGCACTCTAGGCACCATGCCCCCTCCAGAACCAGTGGAGACTGTCATCCACTACCTCTATCCTTAGCAGGATGAAGCACCCTGGGCACCATGCCCCCTTCAGAACCAGTGGAGAGATACGTCCACTACCTCTGTCCTTAGCAGGATGAAGCACTCTGGGCACCATGCCCCCTCCAGAACCAGTGGAGAAAGGCATCCACTACCTTTGTCCTTAGTAGGATGGAGCACTCTGGGCACCATGCCCCCTCCAGAACCAGTGGAGACTGTCATCCACTACCTCCGTCCTTAGCAGGATAAAGCACTCTGGGCACCATGCCCCCACCAGAACCAGTGGAGACTGTCACCCACTACCTCTGTCCTTAGCAGGATGAAGCACTCTGGGTACCATGCCCCCTCCAGAACCAATGGAGACTGTCATCCACTTGAGAGACTGTGGCTTTGCACTCCCCAGGATGGCACAGTGGGCAACCCACCCACTGTATAGACTTGAGAGGCTGTGGCTTTGCACTCCCCAGGATTGAACAGTGGGCAACCCGCCCACTGTAGAGACTTGAGAGACTGTGGCTTTGCACTCCCCAGGATTCAACAGTGGGAAACCCACCCACTGTATAGACTTGAGAGACTGTGGCTTTGCACTCCCCAGGATGGCACAGTGGGCAACCCGCCCACTGTATAGACTTGAGAGACTGTGGCTTTGCACTCCCCAGGATTGAACAGTGGGCAACCCACCCACTGTAGAGACTTGAGAGACTGTGGCTTTGCACTCCCCAGGATTGAACAGTGGGAAAACCACCCACTGTATAGACTTGAGAGACTGTGGCTTTGCACTCCCCAGGATTGAACAGTGGGCAAACCACCCACTGTATAGACTTGAGAGACTGTGGCTTTGCACTCCCCAGGATGGAACAGTGGGCAACCCACCCACTGTATAGACTTGAGAGACTGTGGCTTTGCACTCCCCAGGATTGAACAGTGGGCATGTGGCCCCCTCGTGGATTTGGCGTTGTGCACTCAACCGGCTGAGGTGCCCCCCCTTTCCCTCCCCCTGTGGTGCCTGGTTTCTTGCTCTCTGATGCCCCTGCAGTGTTCTCTCCGTCATGTTCAGGGATCTTGTGTGGGCCTCACCCATACCATGTGGGCCCAGTGTTCCACGGACTTAATTGGAGCACTACCTGGACTACTAAGCTTGGTGTATATTTTGTTTATGGTGTATATATATATATTTTTGCGTACTTGATTTTAATATATTACAATGGTTACACTCATTTCCTTTTGTCTTTGCATTCTTCCGGGGGGGTTGGGGGTGTAACTATATGTATAGATATGTATTAATGTGTGTGTTGTAGTGGGTGAGGGTGGGGGTGGGGGTGTTGCGTGTGTGTCCCCCTGTTTTTTCCCTCCCCCCTTCCCTGTGTCGTAGGTGCAGTACTCACCGTTGTTTTCGCTGCTGGCGTTCGTGCTCCTGGTAGAGGAGCAAGAAGATGAGGGCTGGCAGTGTGTGCAGCTCGGGTTCCATGGCGTCCGGATTCCTCGTGGGGCGTGTAGAGGTGAGCGTTTTCCCTTCGAAGTCCGGTTTCTGCCGTGTTTTTGTCCGTGGTGAATCCACCCCGAAAAGGTGGCTGATTGCTAGGTTGTGATACTGTGGGCGGTACTTTGTCTTCCGCCTGTCTGTTGGCGGTGACCGCCAAGCTGTTTGTCTGTACTGCCGTGGCGGTCGAAGTGTTAAAGTGGCTGTCTTTGTTGGCGGTTTCCTCCACAGTCGTAATTCCAGTTTTTTTACCGCCGGCCTGTTGGCGGTCTTACCGCCGCTTTAACACCGTTCGCCAGAGTTGTAATGAACACCTTAATCTTTTTCTTGAAGATTATCTTCTGCGGGGCAAAGTCGCCAATCTGATCTGACCTCCCTGGGGCCCTCTTCGGATACACATCACAAGAGACCTCGGTGAAGAATTCTACTTTTGGACTTAGATGACTTTTCGGGACAGAAATCGTCATCTGGGCCAAAGCTGAATCTTGATCTGACCTCCCTGTAGCCCTCTTTGGATACACTGCATGGGAAGTCCTGGTCAACCTTTTACGTTCTGACTTTGTCACTTTTTTGGAGCTTTTTCCTTCCGACGAGTGTCGACCACCACAGCAAGTGGATTTCGATGTGAGGTCAGGATTATTACCTCACAGGAGCCTCCAGTGAAATCCTGGAAGTCTGGGACTCTGGAGCCTTTCAGCTAGACAAGCCTCCAAGTCATGCCGGGTCGGAGTGGAGGTAAGCCGGCTTGACTCACCATGGTGGGTCGATCCCTTTAGGGAGCTTTTTAGCAAAAGTTCTCCAATCTTCTCCAAACATCTGGATCTTCTTCCAGAACGTCTTTGAAGGTCCTCTAGCAGTCCACAGCTCACCCTAAGGTTCCAGAAGCTCTGTGTTGCTCCTTGAGGGCCAGGACTCCAACTCCCATAATGCACCTGGCTCCAACTCCAAAATGATTACTGGGCAGTGGTCAGCTGGTCAGTTTCTACAGGATTTGATGCAGGAGACTCTGGTTAGCTACTTTTTGCATATGGCAAGCTGGGAACCTCTTCTTGAACCAATTAAAGCCAGGCAAAGTCCTTTTTGTGGTGAAGCCCAAGAGTGCAGCTAGTGCAGTCCTTCAGAGTGCAGTGTCCAGGTGCAGGTCAGGGGTCCAGCAGGGTAGTCCTTCTTCATCTGATGTTGTTCCTTGTAGGGATCTGTGGTGTGGGTGCAGCTCTGCCAAATTTATCCTTGCTCCTGGGGTGAAAAGCGGGAGGGGGCGGGATTACCACTTATTTTGTGGCAAAAATCAATCTCAGGGAGCAACAGTCTTTTAAAATTCAAAATGGCAGGAAAAGAATTTTGGAGGTCCGGTCTGGCTTAGCCCACCCACTGGTGTGGGTAAAAATCCTTAACACACCCTTCTCCTGCCCTCTCCTAATCTAATCAAGAGGGCACCTGGTTTTCTGGGTTTGCAGGAAATGGGGGAGGTCCTGAGCTACTCCAAATGTCCCTCCCTCTTTTGAAGACCAGTTTGGCTGCTCTCCCCCATCCTATTTCCCTATCTGCTGAGGCAGATCTCCTCCCACAGGCACCTCCTTTGTGTTAAGCCCAGGACACTTCACACCTCATCAGTGTAGCCTGGCCAGGCTGTCAGAGGCTGGCCAACCAGAGAAGGGCACTCCTGAGCTGAAACTGGTAACTTTTAGGAAGAGTTCTAAAACTCTTTCTAGGTGAAAGTTATATTAAATTCAACAGTGGCAAGTTGTTGTATTTATTATAACATTAACTTTGAGACAAAACTTGACAGGTCGGGCTCCTTTACAGACTTTGTTAATTAAAATAAAGTCTCTCCATTTTACCCTATAGAGCCTCTTCACTACAATGAGGGAAAAACTAATTTGGCTACTTTTTCCTCACCAGGGCTTATAAAACATATCTTATAAGGCCCCTGCTTATAGTTACATTGCATCCAACCCTGGGCACACTTTAGGGGTGACATATGTAAAAATAAGGCCATTTAAGACTTTGGATGTACTCTTAATTCCAAAGTCAAATTTGCATGTAACTTTAATTTAAAAGCAGCCAGTAATGTAGACCTGCCTCTAAAATAACCCTGGGCACCTCAGGGGTGCACCTATGGGGGCACTTCCTTTGCTGGAGTCCCTAAACCTACATGCCCTACCATATGCTAGGGATTTATCGGTAGGTTGATACTGCCAATAATATTTATCCTAATTTGAATAGTCATTTTACACAGAGCACTGGCCCTGGGACTGGTAAGCAGTACACAGGGCACAGTCAAGAATCAGTAACCACCAGTATCTGTCCAAAATGTTTTGGGGATGACCCAGGCAAAAAAGGAGGACTTTCCCACACATAGAGATAGAAGTTAGCTCTTTTTCTCACCTGGCTAGTAGATCACTGCCCAAATCATTGTATATTGTGAACATTTGTGAGCAAAGGCCCCTTGGAATTCTGTTCAAATATTGATATTGCTTAAGAGTAGCTCCATCCCACCATTTCAATATCTCAGTTTTTTTTATATCTCTCAAGTCTCATAAATTTAGAGGGTGCTGCTCAGCCTAACATATATAAAACACAATCCACGTGGTGGCATAGGCCAAAATGGCGCTAACCCGCCTGTGCCCATAAATATCTCTCTGATGAGTGAATTCTCCTGAAGCTCATGGGACGGCATGGCAACCACCATATACTACGCATTAGAGGATAATAAACTTCTAAACAAGCATGGGATAATTTGTGAGTCAAGTATAACTTAGTAGCAGTCAGGATTCATTGGAGTTAGACATTTTGGTATATTAAGATGGCTACTTTGGTCATATTTAAATTTGTGCCTGGCTGTTATTCTGTCCGCTTTCTACTATCATTAATTGCCATCTGTTTGCGCTGACTCCATGACGCATTGTTTCTCTGGTTCCTGATTAATGTCAGTGTCATCTGATGAATGTAGCAATAGTATGTTAAATGGTTATTTTGGAAAAAATATCAGACACTGTGACACATTGACATGACAAATATAAATAGTGATTTAAAGATGGCGCTTCTCCTGATCTTGATTGATGTTAGTGTCAGCTTATAAATGTCTCAACGTTAACATTTTTGAAAAAATATACCAATGTGTAACTGTAGTTTTGAATTGTACGTGAGTCAAGTTTGACCTAATAGAGGTCAAGATTCAATGGATTTAGGAATTTTGGTATATTAGATTGCTGCCTTTGTCATATCTTAATTTGTGCCTGGCTGTACTCCTGTCCGCTTTCTACTATCATTGATTGCCGTCTATATGCGCCAACACCGTGACGCACTGACATGACAAATCTAAATAGCAATTTAAAGATGGTGCTGGCCGCACATGCCGCCGGATTACTGGAAAAAAAGAGTACTCTCTGTTCTTAACTGTGGCTTCAGGTATGGATCTTATGAAGTGATAATGCAATGCAATGCCTTTTTTCGAGGTTTTGATAAAAAATTATCAGAGGGCTGCTGATAGGGTGATATAATGATTACAGATCGAAGTGGTTCTGAACTCTTTCCTGCTACTTCTCATTCATTGTAATTACAGGCTTTTACTGGAAACTTGGGACATACGGTGTTAATAAGGAGATATACAGGATTAATTTCTTGGAGATGGAATGCTATGATTTAGGTACAAATATTACATATTGAATTTGGTAATAGGGTACAGTTTTAATGGGCTTGGCATGTTGATGGACATATTTGTTTTCCTCTCGCAGTCACCACATCCAGCATCTATCTACTTTCAGTTTTGGAGTGAAATACAATTTTCCATTTACAGTATGTACTATTGAACTTTTGGTAAGGTTATTAGTGTGTTTTCTCTTGGTGTTGCTACAAGCTCCTTTTGGTGAACCAATTTCGACACATATGGGGCATGAGGGCTCTCAATGCTGGTGACTATGGACTTCCTCATGCAATCTCTAGCTTACTTTCTTACTTCACACAACATGGTGTGTTCTAGCCCTTGGAATGTTTTGACTTGAGGCTTTTTCTTTCTTTTCTTCTGCTCACACTGAAAGGGAGAATGGTCACATTGGTTTTATTGTGTCAAGATATGTAACAGACTTTGGGGGTCATTACAAGTTTGGCGGTCTCTGGACTGCCATGTTGGTAACGGCGAAGCGCTGAAGACTGCCAAATTATGACCATGGCAGTATTCCCAACAGAACACAGCCAAACTACTGGCAGTACCACCAGTGTGGTCAGGCTGCTGTGGATGGCAGTAGGCACCTTCAGACCGGTGGGGACCATTTTTCTGCCAGACACATTAGGAGGCTTCACACTGCCAAGGTTTCCTCCGCGTTTGCACCACCACCAAAACCCTAGCGGAAGCCAACATGATAAAAGGAGACACTCAGCTTCAGGAAGTCATTCTCATCTGGAGCCACCATGGAACCTGAACTCGAAGTTTTCCCACTGCTCCTGCTCGCACAAGACTCCAGGACAAGCGACGGTGACAGAGACAGCAACCGTAAGCACAGCCCCATAACACACACTGGAGGGAATGGCATTAGTACACATGCACACACATACTACACACATGCACACCCAAACTACACACACCATGACCAACACACACGTGTCATACACACATGCCAGCCCGCACACACATCACCGTCACTGTTTAGCACAATCATACACAACACCACTGAGTCACACAACACCATCACAACCACTACTACACAAATGCTTTGCAAGCAATGTCACAACATACCTACACATGACAAGACATACTGACAACAACACATAACAACACCACACAACCAATCAACACTACCACACATTCCATATGTCACACCATGCCCACACAACACACAACATATATGACATAGCCATCACCACTCACACGGATGCACATAAACAACAACCACACAAGGGTATTCAACACCACTATAACACATGGCAACACAAACAATACACAATTTAGCTACACACATGCATGTACCAAACACAAACATATCTTACGCACAAAACACAGTAATGACAGCGGAACTAATGGCAGAGACACACATACACATGCAGCCCAGAGGCAACAGCTAGCACAGCCAACACATACACACATGTCACACACACACAAATCAAAGCCCACAAACACTAAACAGCCAATTAGAAAGAAAGGCAGGACATTGAATCCAACACCAGGTTCACCCAGATGTATAATAATGGTGAAATGGAATTAAAATAAATAACTATTTAAGGCTTTTGGCCAGTCCTGTGTTCATGTTGCCAAAGGCACAAATGGCACTTCACTGTGCCCCCTACTTGACTCCCCACTGCAAAATAACCTCCACAGGGTAGGGGCATCAAGGTGGCAGCAGGCACCTCAGGGGTGAAGGGGGACTGGAGCGGGTAGGCTTGGGTTTGGGAGGGGGTCCTTGGGCTTGGGCTTGGGAGGGGGGCCCTTGGCCTGGGCCTGGGAGGAATAGACTTCTTGGCAGGGGTAGGGGCATGGGCACTACCGGGGGGGTAGGGGAGGACTTGGAAGTGGAAGGGCTGGACTTGGCGAGGGACACAGAGCGCTTGGGGTTATCATGGGGTGGGAGAGGGGTAGTGAACAGGGAACAATCTGAGAGGAAATGCTTCTTAGACACACGGGGTGGTCATGGCAAAAGGGTTTAGGAGTGAAGAGAGAGGGAGTGCTTTTAAGATGCGTCTTCGTGGATGTCTTGGGTGCAAGTGCGTGCGTGGAATGTTTGTGGGTGCTGGGTGTCTGTTGGGTGGGTGAGTGCAGACATTTAGGAGTTTTGGGAGGTGGGGGAGCAGGTGCGGGGCGATGCCATGGTGGATGGGTGACTGTCTATTGGGGTGGTGGCTGCAGGTATGGTACATGTGCTACATGTCGGGATGCCGTGGTTGTGGTGGCTGCCGATGTGGTGACTGGGGTGGATGTCTGTAGGTCTGCTATTGTACTGACTGTGGGTAAGATAGGACTGGTGGCTGGATCTGTGAATGATGGTGTGGTGGTTGCAGGTGGTGTGTTTGGTGTAGTGTCTGTGAAGGATGTGGTGGAGAGGAGTCAAAGCAGGGAGTGGATGTTGGTGTGTCTGCAGGTGGATATTGCTTGTGTGCATGCCGGTGGTGAGTCTTGTGGTGCTTGTGTTTGTCTGAGCTACCCTTGTCTGTTGAGGTGAATGCATACCTATGTGTAGGTGTACTTTGGATGGCTATGGTAAGAGAGGTTTGGGATTGGGAAAAGGTAGGTGGAGGGGGACGGGAGACAAAGGGACACTGGCTGCTGTTAGAGTTGAGGCCAGAACCGGAAAGGATCTGTGTAGGCCAGCCATGGCACTGTGAATGCCCTCCAAGAACACATTGCTATTTTGTACTTGAACTGCCAATACCTGGATGGCATTTACGATGGTGGACTGACCCACAGAGATGGACTTCAGGAGGTCAATAGCTTCCTCACTGAAGGCAGCAGGGCTGACTAGGGCAGGTGCAGAGGTGTCTGGGGCAAAGGAGATACATACCCTCCTGGGTGAGCGGGCATGTGCAACTGGGTAGGGAGCTACAGGGAGAGCGGTGGTAGTCAGGGGGTGGCAGACAAAGATGATGATGAGGTGGTCCCTGATCGGTCTGCCACTGACAGGGAGTGTCAACCGGAGGAGGTTTCCAAAGAAGAGGTGGTAGATCCGGTCTCCCCAGTGGGAGACCGGATCCCCCCAGTCACCCCCAATCCCACTGGGTCCCTCATCCTCGTTGTTCCAGCTTCCTGGGTCCCGTGGGCTGCCACTTCCCCACTCGCCAGTGCCCCTTCTCCTTCGCAAGATGATTCTGATGCACACAAAGAGAGAGGGTGGGAGAGAGAGACAGATGGGGGGAAAGGGTCAACTATACCTCCCATAGACACAGCTAAACATGTTCATCTGTGACAATACATATCATGGCTAGGCTATTGCATTTGCCAATACACATTACCTGCATCATGTCATTACATGTCAGTACTACCCACACCTGTATGACAACCCTCACACCTACATCAATACTTAAGTATACTGCACTACTAGAGTCATCCCCATGATGACAACTAAAGCCATTTTAGCTGGCACAGCTTGCCCTTGATGCTGTAACAAAAGTATGACAGAATGCACATCTTACCTCTCCATACACCTTTCACCCATTGGATGTGCAGCTGAATGAACACAACACTTCAGGCCCCTATAGTAACAACACCTGATTAGTCCATGTCCTCTGTAATATGTCCATTACAGTGAAGACAACTCCACTCACAGACCACACAGCACCGACCTGTCATATTACATGGCTGGCTATTCAGTACAGTGATGCCATTATGGAGGACAACTCGAACTTAGCCAAATCAAGTCAGACACCCAATCAGTTCACATTTGATGTGTACTATGTGAGTCTGTGGTATAGCCATGTGATCGGTAAGACCCTCGGTCAAAGCCAGAGCAGCTGACACCCAACACATGAATCACTTCTCAGCATACTGATAAGTGCATCTACAATGGACCATGTACCACATATAACACATCCACTGAGTGCAGTGTCACAATAGATGTACCTCTGAAACACACATATCACATCATTGACCACTACCAATGGCACCACAAATGCAGGTACACCAGTTGTACTATGCACCACAACAAATCTAGCATCACAAACACCATTCCACAAATGGCAAAACCTGTCACTGAGTCCAAATAACACACATCTCAGAGGGGAAATATATGCATTCATGAGGCACATGGACAAACATCACTGGCTATACACCAATTACACATCCCACTACGACATAAGGCAGCCTGAGGAGACTGAATACAAAATGTGAATCACATCTATACGCCATGTGTCATGCTATGACAAAACCACTCCTAACTAATCTGTCACTACCTATTACCCAAGTCAAGCTGTAATAGTCATAGACCATCAGATGTGCCCACAAATTTCCATAATGGCATGAAGTAGGCAGTTACTCAGTATTGCAGCATAAGAATTGCTAGGGCTTTGTCCTTCATGCCATATACACACGATGGTGACAAATTAGGGATCTCCCAGGGCACTTGCCATCTCTAGTACCATCCAAAAAGTTTAAAGGCTACATCCCCACAAGTATAGTTCCTAGAATGCATTATCTGTGCAATCAGGCCTCTTAAAATCTACATGTATCAGTATCCCAGGTTGGATACCTACACATACCCTACAGTCTTCAGATCACTTAAATATGCCTAGTCAGCTATCAGGCCAATAATTCTGTCCCATGAAGGCCATTCATTTGGTGGAAGTGTAATGTGAGCCCCAGAATCTATCAATACCAGCTACAGTACATGATGTATATAGTCCCAGTGATAAAAGGAGAGTCACACAGTAGCATACACATGTAGGCTACACAGATGGGAATGGACTGACACCTCAGAGCCACTAATGCAGATGGATGGAGTTGGTCATACGCAATGCTTTGGGTGATCCAGACACTCACATCCATTGTATGGCGAGGATGGAGTCACACATGTGCCTATGTCATTAGTGCATCTCCACAATACAGACATGGAGAGGAATGGAAATGCAAGATGTACATCCATTGACAGTAAAGCATGGACACACATCTACAACAGATACTCTGCCAGGGTGCCTAATACCCATTTCCAATTGTAGAGAAGCATGTAGCATAAACAACAATGTCACTTTGCCTGCAGTGAGACACCCAATCCCGTTTAAGGCCTGCCAAGTCCCTGGATACAGTCAGTACTCATCCCCTTGTGGCTGCTGTGCTGTCCTCAAATGCCCATCCACCTCAGGGTAGGCCACTGCCAAAATGCAGGCCATTAGGGGGATCAGGGTTAGATAGGCCCCCCTTCCTTGTCCCCAGCTGGGCCTCCATGGTCTGCTGGGCCCAGCGTCTCAGGTCCTTCCACCGCTTGCCACAATGGGTGCCCGCCAGCTATTGACCCCCAGGGTCTTCACTTGCTTGGCAATGGCATGCCATATCCCCTTCTTCTGATGGGCATTTACCTGCATGTGTGACACAGACAGAAGGAGAAAGTCATGTAGACTGGCACCATACCAACAGCAGTGGACTATAAACATCAGACTCACCAAATGCCCATTGTTAGAAATTGGGTTTCTGGTTGGCTAGGGTATGTACTTAAGCCAGGCAGAACCCACCCACTCTAGTCAGGGCAAGGGAGTTACACGTCCAAGACTACCCCTGCTCACCCCCTTGATAGCTTGGCACGAACAGTCAGGCCTATCCCAGAGGCAATTTGTAAAGCGTGTGCACAACACACACAACATGCACTATCCCCACCACAAAGGAAACACAACACTAAGATATATGAAAATATACTGTATTGTACACAATGCAATTATTAGACCAAACACCACATATCAGTAATATCCTGTTACCTTTGCAGTTGTCAGAACCTTACACATTAGTTACTCTGCAAAACTAGCAGTAGTCACATATAACACAAAGGTTACTTAGTATTCTGCAGCATAAGCAGTAGTCAGGAAACACGTTATTACAACAAAGCACTTGTCATAGAAATATCATAAACGCCCATATTAGAAACATTATAAAACGTATGGCAAGTCAGGAAAACATAATAATAATAATGCCCATAAAAGGAACATTAGCATACATATATGTACTACATGAGAAAACAAGTAGGCAACATATAAACCAATAATGTCTCTAAAAAGAACTTATGCCGTATATATTGTCCTTTAGCAGTACCTGCTAAAGGACAAAAGCACTTCCAGTGCCAGGAGAATGAAAATGGAGCCCCCGGCGCTCCCCGTGCCAAATGGGAGCCTCCCAATAGTTCTGGGGTTGGGGGGGGTGGTACGCTCCCCTCTGAATCTTGGTGTGGGCCCCTCCTGGGGCCCGTGATCACTGGGGTCCCCCGGGCCTCAACCGACCCTTACAGGGGGGGCCAAAGTCCAGAAAACAATTAGGGAAGGAGGGGGTCATCACCCCCCCTCCGGTTTGTAACAGGAAATCCTGGGGCCCGCGATCTTTAGGGGTCCCCCCAGGCCTCAACCAGCCCTCACGAGGGGGGGGGGCAACAACAATGTCCCCAAAACAACAATGGGGGCCCGGCGGCGCAGGAGCCTCCAATGAGGCTTCTACGTCGCCTGACAAGATATCTGTATCGGGCCTCTCCTGGGACCCGCGATCACTGGGAACTTCCCTGGGCCTCAACTAGCCCTGCCACAAATGGAGGGGATCACTGGGCAGCGGTCCGCATGCAAGCGGGTGACTGCTTACTTTGGCGGCACCTCCGTGAGCCGCTCCATTTCAATGCCATCTCCGGAGCCCTCCAAGGCTTGGTGATGTGCAACCCTGCACTCCCGCTAGGCCGGCTCCCGATTCCAGCGCCTTTCTCTCCTGGGCCAGCCTGAGGGCTAGGGTCCTCTCCTGCCCTTGGCAGGTGAACACCATGCACCCCGCACACACAATCCCTCCAATTTCTTCACCCGGTTCGTGAAGCTACCCAGAAGTGGATGCTGACTGGTGCCCCAGGAACGCTCCTCAGAGTGTGCTACGCCCCAGGGGTGCCAATAGGAGCACGCTCGCTCCAATCTCTCTTTTCTCATGCCCCGGAGGCGCACAACACAGCGTGATTCACTTGTGCTTGGGACAAAGAACCCTCCTGGGCTGCAGCAGTGAAATACACACAATGGCAATGCTCTTTTCAAAGCGATTGGGCCAAAATGAAGCACACGTCGTGCTGTCAATGGATGCAGGGGTCAGGGGCCACAGCACCCTGCCCCCGGGAAACAGAGTTTAGGAAAAAGGTGCACAGTGGGCAGTGCCCAACAGCAGGCCAGCGCAAGGGGGAAGCTGGCAGTTCCTTACAGTGACCAAGCAGGTCACAGGTCAGCACAGCAGCAGCAGTCCATGGCAGTCCCTGGTGAGTCGTTCCAGCATTCTTTGTCCAGTTCCAAAATGTCTCAGAATTGTGGGGAAAAATCCCCTGTATTTATACTCAGTTTTTACGGTGTTTTACAATGGAAGGGGAGAGGAGGTTCCAACCAGTTACAACTGTATTCTGGGAGTGCCCCCTCTCTCCTCCAGCACAGGGTCCAAACATCAGTTGGGTGTAAACAACCCTATTGTGTGAGGCCAGGGCACAGCCTTTACAAATGCAGGTGTGCCCGTCTCTCTCTTCTCTCAGCCCAGGCAGACTATTCAGCATGCAGATGCATGTGGATGGGGTCCTCCACCAGTACACGCTACTCTACGGTCCTCCAGACCAACAGGTTGGTACACAGGGAGCACGTTGTATGGGCTAGGTCTGGGTGGAGAGGGCTGGGAGGAAGAGGGAAGGGGACAGAGTACATAGAACAGTTATGCATGGGAATGAATGGGCCACATGGCCAGAGTAGGGAGGGGTCACTCACATTGACGGTGCAGTTGGTAATGACTGTTCCTCTTTCCTTGTGCATGTCATGTAGGTCAGCGCCCACCAGAAGAGGGACATTTGGCATGCCATTGCCAAGGAGGTCCGGACCCTGGGGGCCTACCAGAGACGGGCACCCACTGCCGTAAGAGATGGGAGGACATTCGCCGCTACATGGCCGTTGGGATGGCCTCCCAACGTGGGAGGGGTGCCCGTCGCACCATGACCCCCCTGATGTTCCGGATCCTGGCGGTGGCCTACCCGGAGTTGGATGGGCACTTGAGGACATCACAGCAGACTCAAGGGGGTGAGTACAACCTCATTCAGCGGACTTTGCGTGCAGTGGAGGGGTCTGGGTGGGGAGGTGGGCTGTGGGTGTCCCTAGGCCAGGGCGAGTTAGGTAGGCAAGGCCCCTCCGTAATGAAGGCCATGTGGCACTCAACCCCACATCAGCAGAATGCCAAGTTGAGGTATAGTTGCCCTTGTGGCATCCATGTGCGCAGATTCCCACCATTGCCATGTAGGCCATGTCCCAGAAATTGCATGTGCAGAGGTCAGGAGCACGGCGTAATGCAGGGGGCTGCTGCGTCTGTCTTGTCCGCCAACGGTAGCGGCATGCCATGCACTAAAACTCTCTTTGTTCTGTCTCCCCCCCTTTTCCTGCTCTCCCTGTCCTTTTGTACATCAGCATCATCAGGCGGAGGTACAGTGGCACCGGAGCACGAGGGAGTTGCATCCCACATGGCCATGGAGGGCCACACCACAGACTCTGAATGCACCAGTGGGATGGAGGGCGAGGGGAGCTTCACGTCGGCCACCGGATCACCAACCAGCGACACAGACTCGTCCGCTGATGGGATCTCCCCTGTGGCGGCGGCACCACCTGTGCGCCCCACTTCTACAGGTACAGCCGCCACCCCCCCTACCAGCAGCGCCCTCCCAGCAGCCCCTCAGCGTTCGCCCCGTGCCCGCTCACCCAGGAGGGTGGGCATCACCTTCGCCCCAGGCACCTCAGGCCCTGCCCCAGTCACCCCTGCTGCCCTCAGTGAGGAGGCCATTGACCTCCTCAGGTCACTCACTGTTGGGCAGTCTACCATTGTGAATGCCATCCAGGGTGTAGAAAGGGAGTTGCAACACAGTAATGCATTCCTGGAGGGCATTCATTCTGGTCAGGCTGTCCTTCAGCGAACCCTGCAATCTCTGGCCTCAGCACTGATGGCAGCCATTGTCCCTGTGTCTAGCCTCCCCCTCCAGCTTCCTCCACCCAGACCCAATCTCCTGTACCCTAGCCCATCCCAAGCATACCTACAGACCAGCATGCACACAAGTCAACACACACAAGTAGCTCAAGCAAACATAGGCACCACACACACCACAGGCACTCACGCAAGCCTCACCCACATACAGACACAGCAACATCCACTGTCTCCACTGAGTCCCCCTCCTCCTCTTCTCCCTCCTCCCTCCCAGTCTCGTCTACACACACACCTGCATGCACCACATCTACAGGCACCAGGACTCGCACCAGGACACCCAGCACCACAAGCCGCTCACCTGCACTCACCACCTCCACTGCCATTTACACGTTCCCTGTGTCCTCTCCCAATGTGTCTGTGACGCCCCCCCCAAAGTACACAAACGCCGGCAATCACTCACCCAACATCCATCCACCTCACGACAGCCTCCAGTACCTGCACCTGCACCCAAAACACCTAAAGTGACACCTCCTACAACCACCTCCTCTTCCTCCACTCCCAGACCCCCTCCAGCTACACATCCCAGTGGTCGTCAGAAACTGTCCCTCTGTCAAATTGACCTTTTTGCCCTCACCCCCCCCCTCCAATTCATCAGTCCCGTCGTAGCGCCTCAGCCAAAAAGCCTCCAGTACCAGTGGTGCATGTTCCAGGTTTTTGGAGTTCACCGGCCACCAGGGCAGGCATTAGGACCCGGAGCCAAGGCACTGGCAGCCCATCCCCTGTAAAGGCTCTGAAAATGGAGAGTGGACAACGGGACCGTCTTAAGACTCCTAGTGGGACAACAAGTGACATGGGATCGAAGGCGATTGGTGAGTCAGCTGTAACTCCAACAAAGGTGGGGAAGGTCCAGAGGAAGTCTGCCCAGCCTGTTGTGAGTGTCACGGCGGAGAAGTGCGCCATCATATCCGGCGGTCCAGACACAACTGCCAGCACCGTCGTCACTGGTCCAGAGACCACCGCCAGAGTCACAGCCCAGGAGGGCCCAAGTATCGTCACTGGTCCAGAGACTACCGCCAGAGTCACAGCCCAGGAGGGCACAAGTATCGTCACTGGTCCAGAGACCACCGCCAGAGTCACAGCCCAGGAGGGCCCAAGTATCGTCACTGGTCCAGAGACCACCGCCAGAGTCACAGCCCAGGAGGGCACAAGTATCGTCACTGGTCCAGAGACAGCCTCCGCCAGGGCAAAGACCGCCATGGCAAAGCACCGCTGAACAGGGCAAAGACCGCCATGGCAAAGCACCGCTGAACAGTCCTGAAACGCCATGTCAAAGCACCGCTGAACAGGGCAAAGACCGCCAGGTCAAAGCACTGCTGAACAGGGCAAAGACCGCCATGTCAAAGCACCTCTGAACAGGGCAAAGACCGCCATGCAAAGCACCGCTGAACAGTCCTGAAACGCCATGTCAAAGCACCGCTGAACAGTCCTGAAACGCCATGTCAAAGCACCGCTGAACAGGGCAAAGACCGCCATGTCAAAGCACCGCTGAACAGGGCAAAGACCGCCATGGCAAAGCACTGCTGAACAGGGCAAAGACCGCCTTGTCAAAGCACAGCTGAACAGGGCAAAGACCGCCATGGCAAAGCACCGCTGAACAGTCCTGAAACGCCATGTCAAAGCACCGCTGAACAGTCCTGAAACGCCATGTCAAAGCACCGCTGAACAGGGCAAAGACCGCCATGTCAAAGCACCGCTGAACAGGGCAAAGATCGCCATGGCAAAGCACCGCTGAACAGTCCTGAAACGCCATGTCAAAGAACCGCTGAACAGGGCAAAGACCGCCATGTCAAAGCACCGCTGAACAGGGCAAAGACCGCCATGGCAAAGCACCGCTGAACAGTCCTGAAACGCCATGTCAAAGCACCGCTGAACAGGGCAAAGACCGCCATGTCAAAGCACCGCTGAACATGGCAAAGACCGCCATGGCAAAGCACAGCTGAACAGTCCTGAAACGCCATGTCAAAGCACCGCAGAACAGGGCAAAGACCGCCATGTCAAAGCACTGCTGAACAGGGCAAAGACCGCCATGGCAAAGCACCGCTGAACAGGGCATGCACCGTGTAGGAATGAATGGACCGCCACATCAGGCATCCTTATCCCATGTGCAGCTGGGACAGTGACAGGACAGGTACTTTCACCTGGAGACTCATCCAGTCTGGGCACCAGTCCCCCTCCACAACCAGTGGAGTCCTGCATCTACTTGAGAGACTGTGGCTTTGCACTCCCCAGGATGGCACAGTGGGAAAACCACCCACTGTAGTGACTTGAGAGACTGTGGCTTTGCACTCCCCAGGATGGCACAGTGGGAAAACCACCCACTGTAGTGACTTGAGAGACTGTGGCTTTGCACTCCCCAGGATACATCAATGGGCATGGAGCCCCGTCGTGGATCTGGCTTCGCATTCATCTGGCTGAGGTGCCCCCCCTTCCCTTCCCCCTGAGGTGCCTGTAGTGTTTCTATCTAATGCCCCGGCAGTGTTCTCTCCGATTTTGGTCAGGTATCTATTGTGGGCCTCGCCCATGCATTTTTGGACTGTTGGTGCACGGACATTGTTGTGTACATATCTGCACTACTTCTCGGATTGTATGTGTAAATAAGAGTGATTTTGAGATATGCATATCTGTATATTTTTGTATGACATGTATATTGGCACATTACAATGTTTGCCCGAATTTCGCATTGTCTTTGCATTCTTCCGGGGGGATTGTGGGTTGTTACTGTGATTTTTGTGACTGCATTGGTGTTTATGTTGTGATATGCGAAGGTGGGGTTGGGGGTGTTTGGTGGGTGTCCCCCTAACGTTTGCCTCCCCCCTCCCCTGTGTCGTAGGTGCAGTACTCACCGGTATCTTTTGCGGCTACGTAGCTGTTGGTCGTAAAGGAGCAGAAAAACAAGGGCAGGTAGGATTTGTAATTCGGGCTCCATGGTGTCCTCCTTCCTCGTGGGATGTGTTCAGGTGAGCGTTTTTCCATAGCAAAAGCTGTTTCCGCCGTGTTTTTATCCGTGGTGCATCCGCCCCGAAAAAGGTGGCGGATTGAAATAGTGTGGGCGGTACATTGTCTCCGCCTGTCTGTTGGCGGTAACCACCGCGCTGCTTGTCTGTACCGCCGTGGCGGACGGTGAGTTAAAGTGGCTGTCTTTGTTGGCGGTTTCCGCCAGGTTCATGATTCCCTTTTTTTGTCCGCCGGCCTGTTTGTGGTATTACCGCACCTTTAACACCGTCCGCCAGGGTTGTAATGACCCCCAAAGTGCGTAATATGTCCTAGTACCCTGCCGTGATAGGCCTAAACTTCTACCTAGAGGAGAGCTGGGTATGTTAAACCTAATCTGCCAATGCCATGTCCCTGGAAGGAAACCCCAACCCTTGTTATCTTGAAATGAGTTCTCGAGCTCAGACTTCGGAAGAACACGAAGTCCTGGTCGGCATCAAGGTGACGTGCAGCAATGGTATCTGGTCGGAATCCCTCTGATTATCTGTCTAAAGTGTGATGTATTTATTCAGATCTACTTGGACCCCTGACGTAGGTTGTTCCAAAACAATAGATAACACCACATGTTTGGGACGGTAATTTCTAATGTGAGCACCTACAGTTTGTTTGTCTTTGTCGCATGAGTTGACGCCTTAGCGCGGTGACACTGATAACATAACTCTAAACAAAAGGGCCTAACTATAAACAAGGCAGCCATCTTAGAAGAATTAATGAAATAAATGGTCTAAGACAGAGCAAGCTAAGTAGGTTAAAAGTCACTAGGTGGCGGGGGTGTCTGCAAGCCAAAGGCTAAGCTAACTCCTGTTATCCCATTAAAACAAACTAGGATTCACTACAGGCCCACATACTAGAATACCCCCGAAAAGTCTCTTGCAACACAAGGTCTAAGCTCATACACTTCACAGTGTTACACAGGGCGAATTTAACACCTCACAGGCTTAGTGTCACCTTTCCCACCTCCTCCTCAATATGTTCTAGATACAGATCTCCAACATATGCTGTGATCTTGCCCTGCAATACACTCATACTTGGCGGGCATAGGCACAATGTCAACCATCCCTAACCTTGACCAGCGGAATACACCTTTGCAATGTCTGCTAGGTCTGAATCCTAGACCCATGGGCTTTCTGACCATAATAAGATTTGGTAATCTAGCCATATTGTTTGTAAAATGAGTCATTACACAACATTGCAATTACTCTAGGGTCCCTAAGGTTAACTATTGGCAAGCAGAAGAAGAATGCTGAGAACAAGCCAGAGGCAAGGCTATCCGTAGAGAAGAATATGGCGCATTACGCAACAAGGCCATCTCGCTCAAATGGGATACCATACTGGAAAGATTTAGGGCACTAGGAACTGCCTCTGATGACGGAGAGTCAGAACACACCCTATGAGAATAGGAATACTAGAGACCCTCCTGAAGGCCCCTACCTCCCAATATGCACCCCACACACAACAAACACATGCTATGGCAGCTCCCAGTAACAATAACACTACCTACCGTACACAAGGCGATGGATACAGTTCAATGGGGGGAGGGTTTAGAACGATTGGATTCAGTGCACACAATAATTAGATGATGCTTTGATGTGCCACCTTGTGTTGTGTACAATATATCTGCATTTACTGTGATAATATGCTAATATAAGCATACTGCTGGTGGTACAATGCATCAATACTGGGTTGCACTGTTGTACTTTACGGAAAATACAATAAAGTTTGGGGAAAACAATAAAAAAAGCATTGACTGGTCTAGAGTGGCAGCAAAGAGCCACCACAAAAATTCTGCTGCATTACCAGGACAGTCAGGATGTAGATATGTATGATATATCTGCTCCTGCACTGCATTTGATATCACATAGATTGATTGAGGAGTCCCCTGTAAATATCAGTACACCGACATGAGTAACACATCAAGTGATCACATCTTGGAGAACTGCATGACAATACCACTACACATACCACATGTACAGGAATGTACCCAATGAAGTTATGCTAAACTTTGACAGTGTCTCTCTGTTTTTTTTAATGTCAGCTGATATACCCAGGCACATGTAAGGACATGTAATGTGGTGGAGGGGACCTTTGGCCTGCTCAAGGGTAGGTTCCCCCACTTGGATGTTTCTGGGAGTAGACTGCTATATTCCCATCACCTGGGTCTGTTAAATGATAGTGGTGTGTGCCATACCGCACAACATCTGTGTGCTTACGAATGTCTCCTGGGAGGGGGATCAACCAAAGGAAAATCCAATAGAGGAGGAGGAGGAGGATGAGGCAGCTGATCATGGAGGCATCCAGAAATCTGCTGCAGGCACCCACAGATGCACACACACACTGTCCAAAATGTTTTCACTTAAATTACGTCTGTTAATGTATCACTAAAGCATGTGTGACAGTGTTTTCACATCATAATAAATAATCAGATCCATCATTTGATTATGCGTTTCTGTCTGAGTTCCAGAAAACAACTCAGCCACACATTGGAAACTATAAGTAGACCAGAACAGCTGTCTAATAGGTTTGTAAGCCAACATCATCTTCAAAGTGCCAAACACAATGCAATGATTTTTGTAAAGTGTTGTGGTAATGTGTGCATTGCCTGTCGAACAATCATGTCATACTCAAAACACACATAGAAAACAAATATGTGTCCAAACATGACAACATCAGACAAATCTAGCTGTCAGCATGATGCTCTAGGTACAAATGTGATGCATTTGTACGAAATGTTACACCATCTCTGTAATCCTGTTACTTCAGTCAAAAAATAATGAGAGTTTGTGGCCAAACATGACTCTCTAGTATAAAAACAGTAGTCACAAACAAAGACAAAAGATCAGTGTGAGAAATTTGACTCATCAATGCAAATTAACCCTTCTTACTGGTGGCAAATCACTACATTCATGGCATTCACACTGACATATATGACAAATATTACAGAGGCCAGTACAACTGTATGTGTAGTACAGTGTCAGTCAAATTTGAATTAAACTGGTGTGTATGCAAAACAATGTCTTAGCACGTTCCATATTGTTGGCAAAGTGCATGAGTCAATAAGGACACATAACAGATAGTATATGAATGTGGGCCATTATCCGTCATGACTATCTACTAATTTCACCCCTACTTTCTCTGCAGCTGACGAATGATATTGTCTTCAGCTGAGGGTGATGAATCCTCATGAACACCCCCATACGGAAGCCCAGTGGAGCTTTCATCATGCCCTAAGCAGGACTCGGTCCATCGTAAAGAGGTCTTTCGGAGTCCTACAATACCGCTTCAGGAGCGAGGATATGTCTGGGGCAATTACACCACTCGCCACCAATGGTTTGCAAAATTATACTAATGTGCTGTATATTTGCATAACATTTGTGTACAGATAATTGTTCCATGACCCTATGACAATGAGCCTATGACAATGAGGAGTAGGAAGTTCCAGACAATGAGGATCAAGAAGATGAGGAGCAAGCACAAAATGTCCCATAAGTAGCAGCAACATGGCAGAGGGACCATATACTACAAATGTGTGAATGGCTTTTACAATGTCACAAAATTATGACTAAATGAATTGGTGTACCTATGTGAAAATAAATATATAGGCTCTACCAGTGTGTAAGAAGTTAACTTCGTAGTCACAGCAAACATCTGAGCACACACATCACACCTGATACTTATTGCCACACAGAAAATGTATGTAGCTATGTGTGACAAACAGCACTGTAGAACATCTGATGCCTCTAAAATAGTATGCATGGCAACAACCTGTACCAAATGGTCCTCCATTGCCAAACACAATGAATTACTGTGTGTGTCTCTTGTACAGCTAGCCATTTGTACGGCCTCATACTTGTGGAGGATAGTAGAGTTCACTCATAGCAGGATGAATGTGAAGTGATCCACATGGAAACACAGCCCAACTCCTACAGTCTACTCATACAACATACAAATCTACAACCACATATATTCATTTGTAAATCTCATATCACACATACAAATGCTAAATAATAAACTTTGCCAGTGTAGGAGTGTCTACCTAGTAAAATGCGCCCACATTTGGCCCACTAGACCACCATGCCAATGGAAACAGCAGTGATAAAAGCTTTAATGTTTGTGTGTTGCACTCAGATACAAACAATGGCTTTAATCATACAAATACAGTCTTAGTGCAAATGTGAAGACACAGCGCCAAGATTCTGAGTATAAATCAAATGTCCATTACTAATCACAAAAAGCAAGGTTCATCCCCAAAAGTTCCGGGCTCTGATGGATCTCAGATTATATTGTCTTGATGTGGCAGTAAATTCGCAATTGAACGTTGTGTCTGAATGCATACCCATCACCCAAATTCAAGTAAATATACATATACACATATTGTGATGGGTATCAATGGTAAATATATATGTGATTGGACTCTACCTGGCTAGTTATGGCTGGACAAACTGACTTTGTGATCCACAATTTTGAGAGTAAGCATGTGGGTAATGAGCAGGAGGTGTTGAAATGTGATTGTGCAACACATATGCTCCAAAGCACGAGGCCATACAGCTGATGCTTGTGGGGTAGAACATGTTATGGTGTGTGTTTTCTGAAGTCTCTTTGTTAACCGTTGATATGCACATATCAACATGGGCCATTAATGCCACCACACATACACAGCAAATAAAAGGAGCAAGTTTGTCACATGCATGCCACTTACACTGTAGAGTGGTTGAAACACACTGGGGGTCATTCTGACCCCGGCGGTCATGGACCGCCGGGGCCAGGGTTGGCGGGAGCACCTGCAACAGGCTGGCGGTGCCCCGCAGGGCATTCTGACCGCGGCGCTTTGGCCGCGGTCAGATGCGGAAAACCGGCGGTCTCCCGCCGGCTTTCCGCTGCCCAAATGAATCCTCCATGGCGGCGCAGCTCACTGCGCCGCCATGGAGGATTCTGACACCCCATACCGCCATCCTGTTCCTGGCGGTTCGCCCGCCAGGAACAGGATGGCGGTATGGGGTGTCGTGGGGCCCCTGGGGGCCCCTGCAGTGCCCATGCCAGTGGCATGGGCACTGCAGGGGCCCCCGTAAGAGGGCCCCACTTTGTATTTCAGTGTCTGCTTTGCAGACACTGAAATACGCGACTGGTGCCACTGCACCCGTCGCACCTTCCCACTCCGCCGGCTCAATTCTGAGCCGGCGTCCTCGTGGGAATGGTGTTTTGCACTGGGCTGGCGGGCGGCCTTTTGGCGGTCGCCCGCCAGCCCAGTGCAAAACCCAAAATACCCTCAGTGGTCTTTCGACCGCGGAGCGGTATTTTGGAGGGGGAAGTCTGGCGGGCGGCCCCCGCCGCCCGCCAGACTTAGAATGACCCCCACAATGTTGGTCACTCCCTGATTGGGTATACTGCAACCACAAGCCATCCTGGGAAGGCAAATCATATAGCCTGGGTACAACAGGCCATTGACACTGGTGTCACCCCACTCCCATCACACCTGGTGGCACAAGCCTCTCAAGAATATCCCTGAGGCCATGCAAAGTCTAGCTGTATGGATCATCCTGTACTCATAGGTATGGAGTAAATTAACACACATCAAGAGGCTCACAAGTGTTACTCAGTGTAGTGGGTGTATTGCAGGACACTTGTTGGTGCATTATTGCTGGACACCCCCTGGGATAATCAGGATGACTCATATAAATATGTGGAGGCCAACATGGGGTTGTATAAAAGGCCCACAAATCCACCCAATCTGCTGTCAATTTGAATAACATTTCTCTTAACACTTACATGCACATACGCCATTCATAGAACAGACCTACACGGCCAATGTGGGCAACTGGATGCAGGACACATGGAAACAGATGAGCCAAGGTCACATGAATTGATACATCCCTATTCAGGCTCTATTGGGGATGTCTAACAAGTTAGGCAGTGAGCCTGGTCCATGTGAGTCTCAGTACCTGCCACAGTGTCTAACTGCATGTGTATTGCATGTGATCACCCACTGCTATGCACAAGCAAAGCCACTGGATGCAGAGTGTAGTAATGATGTGATGTACTCTGGCTCACTGTCCTCAGTAGGTCAGAAGTCATGCAAAGGCATGCATGGTGATCTAGCATTGCATCATCAGCATGAGTGAGAATCATGTGCACCACAAATGATGTAAATTTGACTATTCAGAGCACCTTCACATGCCACCCTATTTGAAAATGGTACCTTAAGTGCCATAGTATTCACATCAAGTGCTGTTCGGTATAAGTACCGCGGGTGCACAATGGCCTTTTGCACACACTTTGTGGTCCTCTCTGGTCCTTGGAAATGCCTGAAGGTGCGGAACATGCTTGTGCCATCATTCATGACAAAGCTGTGGCATAGGGACACCTATAGGTCTGTGGCAGGGGTGCCTGGCCCCATGCTGATGTGATTATCACTCTGATTTGGACTGTATGTGAGATGTGGGTTTAAAGGCAAAGTGAATCTCCTGAGGTGCACAGGCAGAGCGTCCCCTGATAAGAGCCCCCTGGAGGGGGGAACAGGGACATATAGCCCCATCCCAACATTCCTTTACATGTGTTTCCAGGCAATCTCAGCACCTGCTTGCAAGGAAGACTGTAAGCCCATATTTCCTTACAGCCTGCTGCCTGCACCTTGGGACATGGCACAGAGTGGCAGAAGGCTGCGTTGTCTTAGATGTGGGTGTGCTGACCCCATGCCAGGGCAAGTATGCAGCATCCCTGGGGGTATGCCAAGAAATGTAATCAGGTGTCAAAACATATTTGCCACATGGGGCAACTATTGTAAGGTGTTCCATAGCACAAAACAGAGGGATTGGTCCCTATGCCAAGTATGATCCTACTAATGCATGCACTCTCACATATGTATACTGTCAACACACACATTGCGCACATGCAAAGACCAGAAGCAGGTAACCACAACTATTCACAGGCTACACAACAACCCCTGTAACTGTTTACATGCTTTAGAATGTACACTATATTTAAAAACATACATTTGCACCATTGCGTCAAAAAGAAGGATGCAAGCTTCCACTGCGTATTTTTTCAGCCACTGCATCAGCAAAATGTACGTCTCATATCTGACTCATCTAAATTACTGCATGGTGCTTTGACACGGCTTGCGTGAAATCCAAGCATTGGCTTGAAGCTTAAAAAAAATTGATGCATCTCCTTAAAACGTGATGCATCCACCCAGTAAGTGGATCAGCCATGCGGCAAATCAGGAACTGTGAAGTTAAATATAGTTGCTCCTTAAATCACAGTCTCTTTGAGCTTGGGAGAGATTGTGTTATGGTGTTGCTGGAGAGAGGAGTGGTGTTCTTGGAGTTTGTTGTGTTGTCTGTTGAACCTGTAGCATGCCTAACATCTACATTGTCCTTTGTATTTGTATTTTGCAATGTACTGCACTGTGTTTAGTTGGGTGTACTCTTTGGGGTATTATTGTTGTTAGGGGTAGTTGGGAGTAGTTTTGAATTATTATTTTTTGGTTGTGGAGAGTGTGTTTCGGGGAGGGACATGACGAGGAAGGGAAGGGCAAAGACAATGAATGCTGATGAGTTTGGTGGCTTCCTGTGGTTGGTAACCTACTACCTTCCCAACATGGTGGCCATGGGAGGTAGAGTCATAGAGGGTTATAAGACCAAGGCATGGAAGCTACAATGGGAGAAAGTCTGCCTTCCTATGCAGAGGCTGTTTGAGGTGGAGCAGACAATGCACCAACTAAAGCAGCATTGGGCGGATTTGATAAAGCCAGGAATGTGGCTTTGTGTACTACCTTGGGATTGAAGTTGGTGGAACTGTGGGTAAGTATACATGGTTTGTGATTAATCTTTTGAATCACATTTGCCTATAGGTGTTTGTGCCCATAGGGCCTCATTTACTAAGTTTTGAAGCAGGGCAGCACTGCAAGCATTTTTGCAGTGGCACCCTGCGGCAAAACAAAAGTCCAAGGATGCACTGTATCTGTAGGATACAGCTGAGTCCTGTCCTTGTCCCCCTGCGCTGGTGCACAAATTGCTGTCTAGCACCAACACAGACACCCTTGCGCCATGGTGCAAGGGTACCTGCGATACAGGGATGATTGTTTATGTGCAAGAAAGGAAACCTTCCTGCACATAAACTATCATTAATGGTGTTTTTCTCTTTCTTTGTGTGCTGTAGAATGCAGTGCACATTGAAAGAGGAAAAGCAGGGGGAAATTATGTAATATCTCTACCTTGTGTCACTGTGATGCCACCGCTAGGTTGCATAGAAATCTGGTGCATTCCCAGCCTTGTAAATCTGGGAATGTGTCAGATTCCATGGATGTTACATGGGAACATCCACAGGAAGACCGATGGAATGGCCCTTTGACGCAGTGTTATATGTGACGGGGCCTATATTTACAAGGCCATGATAAGCCACGCAAGATGGCTTTGTGTGGCCTCAGAAATATGATTTGGCACGCTGGGCCACCAGAGCATCAAAGAAAATGATTTTCCGGTGGCACAGTGTGCTACTAAGGCCTCGTAAATTACCCCCATAGTGTCAGTGGGTCCTTTGTGTCAGCGCACAAATGTCATGACTCACAACAAATTTTTTATAAAATGGAGCATGCCACAGAGGCTTCTAACTACTGAGCTGTCATGCACCCACACAGACCAGTGGCCCTATCATACCTATTGAGCACTTTCTCTGTTAGCACCATGGTGCACATGTTCACAGAAGTGCTGTGTGCTATTTGAGGAAGTGTGCACCTTTACATTTCATGGCCTGTCACAATGACATTTGCTGACTTGTGCTGACCCGCGGTACATGCTTTTTCAGAAACTGTCATATTTTTTGACACTCCAGTTGTTCATGTTTCATGTAAATGAGGCATGGTGTATGTAACTCTGTACGGCTGACATGCGGAATGTCATACATCTGAACATATCTCAAACATTTGTGCCGAAATTGCAAAAACGGACCTCTGGGGATGTATTGGCGTATCATATGTGTGTACATGACAGCCTGCTTTACCAATGTGTACTATTGAGATATGTCAAATAAGCCATTTTAGTTGTTCAAACTGGGAGGGTTACATAGCCAATTGCAATTTATGTCTAATGTGCAGCATTTGACCACAATGTAAGCATTCTACAATCACAGTGCAGTGTCTCATATTAGATGTAGATGGACCTGAGCCTTATACTGCTGGAGAGGTTGAGAGCTTCAGTGACCTGGATGATACCAGAGAGTGTCATTCTGAATGCATATTGTGTAGTGCAAGGATTGTGTGTAATGTTGGCTGCTTCATGTAATGCCATGATCAATGTGCCATGGAGCCCGAACTACAGGTGTTTCCAATGCTGGTCTACCTCCTTCTACACCAGGAATACCAACGTCGGCGAAGACGACCACAGCGAGTACTACACCTAGCACATAGGGGAGGGGGGGAGGAAAAAGAGAGTGACACACACAGGCAACACGCAACTCCCCCACCCCCAACACCATACACACAAACAGAAGCAATAACATTACATATACACCCTGTACCCCTCAGGAATAATGCAAAGACAAAAGGAATGGAATAAAGTCAGTGTAATATGATAAAATAGTATAAATACGTGATTCAAAATCAGAACAGTATATACATATATACAAATGGAGGGACACTGCCCAGTCCATAATGTCCGTTGGCCACAGGGGCCATATCACATAGGCCGAAACCCCACTTGACTCCTGCCTCAGTAGAGAGAACTGGTCTTAAATACACAGGCACCTCAGGGTGACGGGGAAGGGGACACCTCAGCTGGAAGATAGTACACCGCCACTGCTCCTGGAGCGGGCTACATTCCCACTGATTGGTCCTTGCACTCTGCCCCGGACCCCTCCACCAGCCCCCCACCCTTTACACGAGGCCTTTGCACACAACACTCCATGCATTCATGCCCCATGCATCGACACAGAGTGTACTCACCTGTTGGTCTGTAGGCCCACATAGCAATCGGTACTGGGGCATGACCCCATCCACCAGTCTCTCCAACTCCTCCAATGTGAAGGCTGTGGCCCTTTCCCCAGAGACTCGAGCCATGGTCACTTCCAGACACAGGTCACAGCAGCACTTGCAGTGTAGGTCCTCTCCTGTTGAAGGTCAGGTAGCAAGTGAGTGAACAGATAGAAAATGTCAGTTACGTCTGCGGCGGTGCGTACTGTCACCGCCGGCGTACATCACCATTGGCTACTGAAACCCATAGGGCCCAATGATAACCAATGAGGAGTTGCACAGCGGTTCTCGCCTGCCTCCCGCAACGGCACACACCGTCAGCGGAATTACCTCATTTCCACATGTCCCTCCACACAGGACAGGTGTCCGCCATTTCATGGGGGCATGCCATGGCATCTAACTGCGTCACAGCTGGCATAAGCACATTTTGGGAATAAACATGAACATACTATTTCTGTCACAACACGCAATGCATTGTACAATGATGAAATGTTGAAAAGTGACCAGATGATAATTGTTTTTACCCCTAGAGTACAACCGCTGAGGATGATTAGGAGATGGAGACATCCCCCCTTGTACAGGCCCCTGGTGGACTTGGCAACAATGGAGGACAGGCACATTATCCACACCTACAGACTTGATAGGGCAACAATCCAAGAGCTGTGTGCCCTATTGGAGCCAGACCTGATCTCAGCTATCCGTCATCCCACTGGGATTCCCCCCTCTTGTGCAAGTCCTATCAGTGCTGAATCTTTTGGCAAGTGGCTCCTTCCAAGTGACAGTGGCCATGGCAGCAGGGATGTCACAGCCAATGTTATCAAACGTGCTGACCAGAGTGTTGTCTGCCCTGATGAAAAACATGCGTAGCTACGTGCAGAGCTGCTGCCATCACTGTGGGCCTCTTCTGTGGGGGGACTGGATGTTGCTGGCACCTCCTCTCTGGTGACGTTGTGTGGGGGACCTGTGGGGATGTAAATGCAGTGTTATAGTTTCTGTGTGTGTCATCTTGTACATGGGTATGTTGCCCTCTATGGTTGATATTGCCATGGCAGATTGGCCTTAGTGAGAGTTGTTATTTGGTGGGCCAGGTGATTGTTTCTAGTGTGCATGCAGTGGTGATGGTTGTCCATGCAGGTCTGTGAGTGGTGTCCATGCCTTGGCATATGTTGGTATTTCATGCAGGGCTTGGCATTGGGATGAGTGGGTTGTGATGGTGGGGTGTATGTGAGGTGGTGGAGTGGTAGGAGTGAGGGTGGGGGTTTATGATGGCATGCAGGCGGGGGGTATAGGTAGTAATGATTTGACTTACCAGAGTCCAGTCCTGCTGCTACTCCTGCCAGGCCCTCAGGATGCAGTATTGCCAAGATTTGCACCTCCCATGTTATTAGTTGTGGGGCAGGAGGTGGGAGTCCACCGCCAGTTCTCTGTACAGCTATCTGGTGTTTTGCAACCATGGAAAGTACCTTCCCCCGTAGGTCCTTCCACATCTTCCTGATGTCATCCCTTGTTCTTGGGTGTTGTCCCACGGTGTTGACCCTGTCCACAATCCTCCGCCATAGCTCCATCTTCCTTGCAGTGGACGTCTGCTGCACCTGTGATCCAAATAGCTGTGGATCTACCCGGATGATTTCCTCCACCACGACCCTTAGCTCCTCCTCAGAGAACCTGGGGTGTCTTTGTGGTGCCATGGGGTGTGTGCAAGGGTGTATGGGTGATGTTTTGGGGTGTGTGCTGTGAGGTGCGTGGATGGTGTATGGGTGATGGTGTTCTGTGGCTCTGGTTCTGTGGGTGCTCTTGGTGTGTCTCTCTCTCAGTTGTCAATTTGTTTGAGTCGTAAACGGTTGTGGGTAATGTGGGTGTATGTTTTATAGTGTTGTGGGTGAGAGGGTGTGGTGTGTTTATGAGTGTCGGGAGTGTGTAGTTTGAATTGTCCAATGTGGTGTTGTTTTGTATGTGTGTGTGAATTTTGAGCGCTGCGGTATGTACTGCCAATCGTTTAACACCATTGAATGCCCGCCATGGTGATTCATGCATCATAATGCTGTGGCCGTAGTTCTGTTGGCGTAATGGTGTGGGTTTTGATAGCACCAGTTTATCACTGACCTTTGGGCTGGCGGTCTTGCGTTTGTATGTCTGTATAGTGACGGATTTCAATGTGTGGGTCATAATATGGGTAGCGATATACTGCTGCGGTCACGGTATGTTGGCGGCAGTCGGCATAGGGGTAAGTGGGACTTACCGCCAATCTCACAATGAGGGCCTATGTGCCTTAATTACAGGGTCACCACAAACCATGCAGGGTGGCATGATGTAGTTTGCCAATTATGTTTCTGCTGTATGTGCCACATGACCCTCACAAAAAGTTATGTTTTTCTGGGACTGAGAGACTTCTGAATTAAGCCTCTAAGTGTATCAGGACAGATGTCAACATTCCACACTGTGTAATGCAGTTGAAATGCTCATTAAAGTTGTGTAATACCCCATACTCTGTGTTGGATAGATCAGCAATACTATCCCCTATCATCTTCATAGATATGGCAATGTGTGTTGGATCAGAGAAATGTCTGCACAGCATAGTCATATGACAAGGCAATACCCAAATCATCTTTGGCTAGTGCTGGCCTTGAGTCTCCAAAATGTACCTCAAACTGAATCACACTTTGAGTCCATTAGCAATTCACATCCCAACATCCCTGTGCAGATGAGCTATAAGGCATGCATGCACACACCCATCAAACAGTTGTGCTGAGTGCTGATGTGCACCAAGGTGATATGAATCTCTGACGTATATACAGGCAATAGGTGTCATAGTGGGGCACATGCAGTTATATTGGGAATATGTTAAAAGTCAGGGCACAGCCCACAATGAGTTCATAAAGAAGCTGTTTCATACATCTCTGTGTGATGTGAGCTATTCACCCTCCACACACTCCAGTCTCACATATGATACCTGGCACATGCAAATTCTATGTAGCAATGTGTCCACATATGTATTCTTGCCATATCAGGCACTCAGGGGGTCATTCTGACCCTGGCGGCCGGTGGCCGCCAGGGCCACCGACCACGGGAGCGCCGCCAACAGGCTGGCGGTGCTCCCACGAGCATTCTGACCGCGGCGGTTCAGCCGCGGTCAGAAGCGGAAAGTCGGCGGGCTCCCGCCGACTTACCGCTGCTCGGGGGAATCCTTCATGGCGGCGGAGCGCGCTCCGCCGCCATGAGGATTCTGACCCCCCCTACCGCCATCCTGTTCATGGCGGGAAAGCCGCCATGAACAGGATGGCGGTAGGGGGGGTCGCGGGGCCCCTGGGGGCCCCTGCCGTGCCCATGCCGATGGCATGGGCACGGCAGGGGCCCCCGTAAGAGGGCCCCGCAAAGTATTTCAGTGTCTGCCTTGCAGACACTGAAATACGCGACGGGTGCCACTGCACCCGTCGCACCTTCCCACTCTGCCGGCTCGATTACGAGCCGGCATCCTCGTGGGAAGGGAGTTTTTCCCTGGGCTGGCGGGCGGTCTTTTGGAGACCACCCGCCAGCCCAGGGAAAAACTCATAATACCCTCCGCGGTCTTCTGACCGCGGAGCGGTATAATGGGGGCGGAATTCTGGCGGGCGGCCTCCGCCGCCCGCCAGAATCAGAATCACCCCCTCAATGTTTTGACAGAATACATGTAATTTTCAGATATTGCTCATCCTACTTTGTCTAATGGCAATGGAATCAAGGACATTGCAGGATGCCCAAGGGACACTGATAAACATTACAAAATGAATTATATTATGCTACATTTGCTTCATTTGCTTAGCATCGGTACTTTGACATAGTTATATTGGTAATGATAGATATTAGACGTATGGATGATCACTTTGACCTTTGAGATATATTTGAGATACGGAAAGTGCAACATGTGGTTTTTGAAGATAGGATTAACGTATAATGGTTGATGTTCATTTTCCAAGTTACCCTTTATATGACATGTTTTCTTTATGAATAAATAGACAACATGACATGAAGAGGCAGCACCAGATCCTGGAAGATAGGGACCAGCACATCCAGAAAGTCCACAAGGTCTATTGCAGAATGAACAAAACCTTTGCAAAGGAGAAGCATCAGGGAGCTGGTGAGCATTCTCCCAGGGGGCTTCAACTCTGGACAGACCAACCACCAGGAAGGCTCGGGGAGCAGACAAGGGTGGATCTGCAGGAACCAGACCATCCACCTTCACAGGCAGACACACATATGGACAGGTCTCCAAAGCTCCAAACCCAAGAGTCACCGCAGGATTTGAAGTGGGCATATGTCAGGAGATTTCTGACCTAATATTTTGTGTAGCTGGACTGTCACACAAAATGGACAGCATACTGATCCTGCTAAGGGAGATTAAACAGGCAGCCAAAAAACCCAGGAGGATAGATGAGCACAGGGACCCTTTTTTCCCTTTCCCTTGCACATAGTTATTTGTTTTATTGCAGGTGTTTTTATATAGAGTAATTTGGGTTGGTTAGTGTTGTATAGGACAGTTTTTGTAGTTAGTATTTTTTAGTAGGGGTGGGTACATTTTTAAGGGTTTGGTTTTATTAGGATTTTAGTGGGTGGGGGTTGATGTATACGTTATGTGTTTATAAAAAAATATAAAAATACAAAACATGTAACCATTAAAAAAAAATAATACAAAATAAATATATTTGCTTAAACCTGAATGTGTAGTTAGTTGACATATAGATGTAGTTTCTGTTGTCTCTCTCTACAGATGTGTTTTAAGGGAATTGGGGAGTTGATGTTTATCATGTGGTGTTGAACAGAGTAAGGTATGTTAAGGGATTTGTGGTTATTATTTAGTATAAGGTAATGTAGGCTGGGTTAGGATAGTTAGGTTTTGTAGGTTAGGTTGTGTTAGTTACAGATATTTAAGCTTTTATTATTTTTGTTGTTTGCCACATACACGTCTCCACCATGATTTAATGTGTAAGAGTTACTATGTCTGCTGAGGTAATGTGAGGTACATGCCTTTTGCTTTGCTAGCAGTGTTTGGCAACATGTGTGACTGCGTGATTTGCCTATGGACAGGTACCTGTCAGGTTGGGCATGGACTCACATGAGCTATCTACAAACATCGTTGAGCAGTGTACATTACAATCTTGATGTGAATGGATACACAGCCCAACACACATATTCATACACAGTTTCTCTGTGTCTTTAATTTATGGGACATGCATTTGTGTGATGTTGTTGTGATTGCACTCACCCTAATCCAAGGATGTTTTACTCACACACTGATGCCTGCCACTTACACACTCACACTTGCATAATTTGTTTGTCGCAGCAATGTTATTTAGTTGTAACTACCCATGCTTAGACCAGCCACCTGTGGTGTGTTACATCAGCTTTCACAATAACTGCATACTACCTGTTGCACTTAATGCTTGAGTGCTTTGGTAACTGCTTGCTAGTCAACATCCAAATCATGTTCTGCAAATCTGTTTCACTCTTTCTGTGTGACTTTATTACTGGCTCCAATCTACTCATGTCCCTTTGGCAAGTAGGCAGTGTATTTGCATCACACAATGCAACATCTTCAAATTAGTCCTGCTTCAGACACTCTTACCACACACAGGTTGTAGTTGGTGCTATTATTTATATGTGAAAACTTATATGATGTTTAGAGGTACAATTCATAAGAAAACAACCCCAACAGATGTTTTAAGCCAGTGCATATTCGGACAGAGTCCACGGGGAGAACATGTCAAGGGACATGTGTAGGAGAGAAGAGCTTCAGTGTAGAGGAGGACCACATTGTCATTAAGGTAGATGGGCCATGGGGTGTGGCCTGGGCGGGCAAGATGGCGGTCACATAAGATAGCGGCTCCGCTAGGGCCTATACTTTATCCTTAACATCCATAACCCTCCGGGAGCTGGAGGTGGCCTACGATGGTGTGGGGACGATGAGGACCCCTGGAGCATGGCGCAAGAGAAGCTTGCACAGCTGGGAGTGTAGTGGCAGACAGCTGTGACACGGCGCTGCGAGTAGCGCACTGCAGGCGAGAAGGGGCCCGGGGCTAAGTGAGATGAGTGGCGGTGGCAGGAGCACCTTGGTAACTGAGGGGGTGTGGTGCCCCGTGAGGTGACACAACGAGCAGGATACCGCGTGACCGGGCGTGTAGAGGCGGGCTCTGCAGCTGGGAAAGCCTGCATCGGCTGCGGCCTGCAGGTGAAACCCACCGGAGACTGAGAGTGAGCTTCGAGTGAGCCGACTCCGCTGGCGAGGTATGAAGCGGCTGATTATCCAGTGGCTGAGGGAGCGTGCAGCTGAGTGAGCGGAGAGCTCTTTAGGCGGCAGCATAGCGGAGAGAGCCGGCAACAAGTTGAGGGGCCTAGTCGTGGAGATTGGTGCTGACAGTCTTTGGTGGCATATAACGCGAGGCACCCAAAGGACAGGGCCTATCTGGCGATAAGAGCCAGAGTGAACCAGACAGCAGCAGATACAGCAACGAAGGTAGCGGCTGGGAGATGGGGTCCCGGCGAGGAGCGGAGACCACAAGATCTCTTTTTGGGAATCGGACAACAGAGACACATGTGTTACCTATATGAATGAATGGAGAAGGAGGTGTCGATGGCCTGCCCAAGTGGCCAATTCTGTTGATTCAATGTGAGGAGAGGGACTGAGGGCACGGCAGAAAAGGATAGCTGGCTGAGCCGCGAGTCCAGAACACACTGGAAGCAGCAGGGAGGGCGTCACTCACCCCAACATACCGGATGAGCTCCAAGGGCAGGAAAAGAAGTAAAGTGGAAGCCCTTAAGTGTGTGGGAGACCCGACTGGAGGAGCCATGGCTAATCCGGTGG
The DNA here is from genome assembly GCF_031143425.1 of Pleurodeles waltl. Lineage (NCBI taxonomy): Eukaryota > Metazoa > Chordata > Amphibia > Caudata > Salamandridae > Pleurodeles > Pleurodeles waltl. The sequence continues at coordinate 565,835,427 of NC_090439.1, forward strand.
CCCGCACTTGCAGGCAACGCTGGACAATATCCTGTGGGCAATAGAAGACACTAAGGTGACTCTCCAGCGGGACATTGGCCAGGTCTCGGTGAAGGTGAGTTTGCTCAGGGCAGACCACCAGAAATTAGCTGACAGGGTCCAGGAGGCCGAGACAGCTCTAGCGGAACTCTCACCAGCAATCACAGAAACAATGTGCGAAACATAGGCCTACTGGAAGGTGCTGAGGGAGAGGACATGATGGCTTTCCTGGAAGGATGGCTAAGGACAGATGTGGCCCCGGAGCTCCTTACCTCTTTTTTTGCATTGGAGCATGCGCACCGTGTGCCAGCAAGGGCATTGGCGCTGGGAAAACCCCCACGAGTGGTTGTGGCCAAGTTACTGCATTACCGGGATAGGACGTGCTGCTGCGGAGAGCAAGAGAGTCTGGACCCTTTAGAGTTGCAAACGGAAAGGTAACATTATTCCCGGATTTTACAGTGGAGGTACAAAACAAACGAACCTCTTACACATCAGTGAAGAGAGCACTCCGGGACGAAGGGATTCAATACTCCTTCCTGTTTCCAGCCAGGTTAAGGGTGGTCACTGAGAATCATACCACCTTTTTTCAGACTCCAGATGAGGCGTGACAATGGTTAGAGCTGCATAAGGCCAGGGGGAGTACAACTGGCAGAGTGAAGCGAGCAGGGCGCCGGCACGGAGCCGCAGGGGGCCAAGGAGACAGCGAAGCAAGCCCTGATTGAGAGCGAGGCCCACCCAGGCTCAAAAAGAATCAGCCAAGAAAGCAGCACTAGAAGCCATGGCTTCATTACAGTTCAGAGATTCTGCAATGGAGACAAGTGGAAGGGATTCCGACCGAGCATCAGAATCATCAAAAGGGGACTCTTGTAGCCCGGATGGGGTTCCCAATCTGACCCCCCCCAAACTGCCAAAGACTTGGGCTAAGTTTGTATAGGCTACCCAAGCTGGGATGGGGGCTTTGAATTGAATTGGGGTCCTGTTGGCTGCAGAAACCCCCCCTCTTGATTCTCAGCCATGGATGGCGTGTACGGCGAGAACGCAGAATGACATATTGTTTTATTTGTACATTTGCACCATTAATTGGGCAGCCTATTGTTGGAGCAGTGCCCTGGGGAAGGGGAGTTGGGGTTTGTAGTTTCATGTTATGTGTTAAGCGCTGGAGATTGTGCAGTTTTGTCTTGAAACAGATGCTGGCGGTGGGGAGGGGGAGATGGGGGCCTGTAGTAGTGGCTGCATGGATGAGTGGGAGGTCTCTCCTAACACAACACATATAAAATGGCAGACTACAATCTGTTAACTTGGAATATTAGGGATATAGGGACACCGGCCAGGAGACATAGAGCCTTGACTTACTTGAAGAGGAGAGGAGTACACAGTGCATTATTGCAGGAGACCCATCTTAATTCCAGTGAAGTTGACAAATTGCGCCATACATGGAGGGGGCAGGCATTTGCCACTACGCACTCAACCTTTGCACGAGGCGCGCTAGTATGGGTAAGAGCAGGGGTCCCGTTCAAGGCTACATCTGTTGACATTGAGGAAGAGGGCAGGTTTGTGATTGTTGAAGGTAGACTACATGGTAAACAGGTAGTGCTGAGCTGTATATATGTCCCCAATCAGGACGAGGTGCCTTTCTTGCGGCTCCTCTCAGGCCGCCTCACCAGGCAGCTGGGGGCCAATTAGTGGTTGGAGGGGATTTTAATTGTGTCGTTGACACTGAGCTGGACCAGTCCCTTTCTCCATTAACTGCGGCACTAACATTTAAATTGGCTAAAGGGTTGAGGGAGTGGATGACTCACTGGGGACGGGAGGATGTGTGGTGAAATCAGCACCCATGGGAGAGGGATTACTCCTACTACTCAGGTTTGCACCAGGTGCATACCAGAATAGATAGAGTGGTGTGCACTGGGGAATTAATATGCGAAATAACGCATTCAGAGTACCTGGGACGCACCCTCTCAGGCCATAGCCCGCTACTTATTACCTGGTTCTGTGCAGAGATTAGATCGCCTATCCCAATGTGGAGACTTAGGCCGGGAGCTTTAGAGGATCCACCCTATAAGGAAGCACTTAGAGCCCATCTACTGGAGCAAATTTGTGTAAATAAAGGGTCCACAGATGCCAGATACGTAGAATGGGAGGCCCTTAAAGTGGTGACCCGGGGACATTGCATGGGACAGACAGTGGGAATCACATGGACACTGGAACGTGAGCTTGTCAGCCTAGAAAGGATAATACACGAGGCAGAGAACTCAGAGGGCAGGGACCAGACAACACGGAATAGGCTCCTCGAGGTGAGAGCATCATACAATTTAGCTGAAAATCAGTTGAGGCATCACAGTTACCAGCAGTATCAGGCAGCCATACATGTGGAGGAGGGCAGATCGGGCAGGATGCTGGCGTGGCTGGTGAGGCCAATACAGCAGGAGTACGTGTACATAGACCGGCTGAAATAAATAATGCATTTATGAATTACTATAAGACCCTGTACAGAAAAACCAGTAACGGTCTTGCATGAGGCATTGGAGGCTCATTTGTACTTGTTGCCCCTGCGCACCCTAGCTCTGGAGGATAGAGTCCCTTTGGGAGCCCGGTGACACTAGAGGAAGTTAAGACAGCTATAGCACAGTTAGCAGCTGGAAAGATGCCAGGTACAGACAGACTCCCTATGGAATTTTACAAGACATACTTGAATATCCTGTCGCCTATGTTAGTCGAGCTCTACACAGAGGCACTGCGGTTGGGTACGTTAACTGAGACAATGAGAGAGGCATTGGTAGTTCCTCTGCCCAAGACTGAGGAGCGTGAGGCGCCAGTGACTGCCTTCAGGCCACTTTCTATGCAGAACTAGGACTTTAAGATACTAAGTAAGATCCTGGCTAGTAGACTGGTGCAACATATCTCCTCCCTGGTCCATGAGGATCAAAATGGTTTTATACCAGCACAATCCACATTCCTCAATCTTAGGCGTTTATTTGCCCTCCTACATATGCCGAGCACCGAGAGACCACCCAGAGCGGTGTGTCTCTCGGTGGATTTGGAGAAAGTGTTTGATTCTGTAAGTTGGGATTACCTTAAAGCAGTGATGCTTGGGATGGGCCTGGGTGAAGGGTGGGTGCGGTGGGTTGATCTGCTGTACAGTGAACCAATGGCGGGGATGCAGATGGGCAGAATGTTGTTGGCTGCCTAACCTATATTCAGAGGTACTAGACAGGGATGTCCGTTATATCCTCTGCTGTTTGCACTGGCTGTTGAGCCCTTAGCAGCTTGGTTTCGGGTGGAGGGCTGGGGCAGAGGAGTGATGTGGGGTCAAGTTGAGCATAACATTTCACTCTATGCGGATGACATAGTAATATACCTCAGGAAGGGTGAAACTGGGATTCTATGGGTACTTGAGTTGGCGGTCACTCGGGTCTTAGGCTCAATAGAAATAAGACTCACATCTTCCTGTGGGGGGGCGGGTGATCCGTGGCCACTATCCTGTCCAGAAGATATTGGATGGGCGACCAGTACTTTTAAATATCTGGGGGTACAGGTGTTCCATGATCTAGAGGACCTTCGGGATGGTAACCTGGGTAGGACTCTGCGCTCTTTGAGGTCTTCAGTGGCGTTTTGGCACTCTCTTAAATTATCCACAATGGCGCGGATCTCCCTCTCAAAAATGATCATGTTACCCCGTCTGCAGTATAATTTTTCCAATATCCCAGTGAGTTGGTTCAGGGAACTGAATACATTGCTTCGAGAGCTTACATAGGATGGGGGCCGTAGGCGAACCGCCTTATCAGTCTTATGTCGACCTGTCAAAGAGGGCGGCCTTGAGGTTCCAGATTTCGAGCTCTATTATTTATCGTGCCAACTACAATGGATGGCTAGATGGTTCATAGGGGAAGGACAACTAGACCGAATGACTTCCGGAGGAGAGATCAGGGGGGACCTGATATTGGCGCAAATTCTTAATGACCGGGTATCACTACCGGGGGGAAATATCCTGTTGACGGTGGCCTCTGCGTGTTGGAGGAGGTGCTTGAGACGCATGGGAACGAAGTCAGCTTATTCACCGGTGCTACCCTTGGCTGCGCTGCCCCAGGGCACCCCATGGAAGGTAATACCAAGAGCTCAAGTTGTGGCCTGGACACGGGTGGGAGTAGAGACCTTGGGAGACTTCTTTACGGAAGGTGTGATGAGGTACTTCACTAATATGGAGGAGGAAAATGGAATCCCAATTGGTCAATTCCACCTATACCAAGCACTGACACACTCCATTAAGGAACATTGGCACACTGTGAATGCTGAGCCAGAGGTTCATACAATTTTTCACCTTTTACTGACAATGAGGGGTGATACTCACCTCATTACTAGATTGTATAGAGCCCACTGTGTGGGAACACTTGGATCCCTTCAAGAACTTAGGGCAAGATGGGAGACAACACTGGGTAGAAGCATGGCAGATGCAGAGTGGCGGAGGGTGCTGGCACATCCCTGTAGGATATCAGGCAACACCCGCCTACAGTACATCCAGTACAATTATGTCCATAGAACATACATTACACCGCACAGGATACAGGTGATACATGGGGAGACCCCCGGGCATGTCCCAGATGCACGGCTGTAGATGCGGACCTAGATCACATGTTGTGGCACTATTCTGAGATACAGAAAGGTGGGCAGCATGTCTTGGGTGACATGGAAGGAGTGTTGGGAGTGAGTGTGTAGATGGACCCCTCTGTGTGTCTGCTGGGTCTGAACCCAGTATTGGCCTCCCGGAAAACTAGCAGTAGATTCCTGGACCTGGCGCTGGCGCTATTTAAACGCTGAATCGCTATGCACTGGAAGTCCCCTAGCGGTTTGACGCGATGTGTCAAACTGGGCACAAGCGGAATTGCAGGCGCTGAGGCGAGAGGAGGCCCAGGGAGTCCGACAACGCCCAATCGCCCCACTCTGAGCGGAATTACTGGAAACCTGGGAGGCACTGATGTCAGAGTGAGGAAATGGATCAGAGAACAGGGAGGGAGTGGTGGATGCAGCCCACCTGGGGCCTAGTACGGACAATACACAGGGCTGAAGTGGACTGGGGGTGAGTGGACGGTCACTATAAGAGAAGACTCTAAAAGATAATAATGTGATACTACGTAGAGAGCACCGTGAACCCTCTATGTGTCATTTATGATAACTAGCGTTGTATAATGTGAAGACATCCAGTGGGAACGCCTAGGGGAGGGGCAGTGATGGAACGGAGCCCACCCCTTGGTAGGGGCTGTGTTTACCCTCGACCACGATTCAGCACCAGAACTGTCTTACCAGCGCAAAGTTAAACTTCCTAGTTATAATTATATATCAGACATGTTGATATAGTGTTGCAGAGCAGGAGACTTATATATGGGGGAAAATGATGTGAACCATTGCAGCAGAGGACAGGAGAGTTGTAATGATGTGTAAATTACATATTCCAGCATATGAAGAGATGACCTGTACTGCATACCAACTGTAGTGAATTTGAATATAACTGTATTGAGATCTGGATGCTCTGTAACACACCTTGTAAATCCTAAAAAGACTTCTTTTATGAGAAAATTGCTAATAAATATATCTTTAAAAAAAGGTAGATGGGCCACAATAACAGTCCACAAATCTGTAAGGTCACAAAGGGAGAGTCAAATTGAGGACAGTGCCAGCTGATTTGACACTGACATGGTCTTAAGCACAGGGCAAAGGAGAAAGTGGGTATGAGCCACAGGGAAATGGTACCAGGTGCTTTTTCGGGTGAATGATTTGCAGTCCACATCTTCTTCCTGTGATGTATGCGGTGCCTCCCATGACAGAGGTGTTGTAGATGCCGAAGTAGAGGGAGGCCCACACACATCAGGGGCTGAAGATGTGGATTTTGTGTCCTAAGCAGCTTTCATCTGGACAACACATAAGGCATCGCAGAAGCAAGGATGATCTTCTGGTATTGCAACACAGCAGCAACGTCACAATGATAGGCACTCATGGTGGCAATGAGGGAGTCCTGCTTCTGCTCCATGGACTCTAGGATGTTTCTGATTGCCCCCAGCTGGTTGACAACCTTGCTGGTGTCACTTTGTTAGGGCATTTGTCAACCAGGGACTGCTCAAGGCTACAAAGTGGAGAGTAGGTGCCTTGTATGGTGCAGGAGCTGCCCTAATTTGGACTGAGGCATCTATGGACTGTCTCTAGGGTGCCTGCCATGGTCTCCATCCCTGCCCGCTCCTGATCTGCCAACTCCTGCTGGACTCCTACTGCAGTCTGTTGACATTTTAGTTGTTGGTCCTGGGAGTCCAGGGCTTTGGAGAGCTGACAGGTGGTGATTGTTGGATGTTGGGTATATCATCTGGAGACCCCACAATGCTGTCAAGCCTCCCTGTGGCCAGAGATTGTGTCTGGATGGTGCCCAGGTTTTGCTGGATGGTGTCTTGGTTAATGGTTTGCAGCACATCATCCACATCATCGGTAAAGTCCAGGACAGTCAGCTGACCAGGAGGAATGGGTTCATCTTCTTCAATGAGATGGAGAAATGTTAATGGTGATATATGTTAGATGTTAATGTGTATAATCAGGTTGACATTCAAGGTTTCAGATGTAGCACTTTCAGTTCAACAGTGATGTGTACTACACCAGTTAGGCATAGGTATTGATGCAGATTTTCACAGGACTTCCATTACAGATGGCAGCATCTCTGCATTGTTCTCACAAGCATTGTTTGCCTACTCTGAGGGGATGGGCCCTGTCCTGTTGGGTAGATGACAATCACTGACAATCTCTCCATTTCATCACACTCAGAGTTGTTTATCTGCACAGTGTCACACGTCATGTGACGAAAGCCAATCCCATTGTATTTGTGCAACCTGTGTGCGCTCACCCTGCAATGCCAGGTCAGCTGCATGCAATATCATTTCATGCAGGCTACTATAGACATGTCTCTTGCCATGTCCCTATGAGTAAATACTTCCCATAGCCCACACCTGACCCCACTCTCAGATGAGTTATTTCCCATGTGACACAGCCATTTCATTCGGGGATTTACATTCTAGATTAGTTTGCATGGGGCAAAGTAATACATGGTGCAAGGTGGCCTGCATTGTCACAATCAGATTGTGCAGGGTAGCAGTGTGCATACTTGATGTATTATTCCAGTCCAAGGTTTTGCTGTGTATTCTGGGAGTTGTACTTGTGGTGAGTGCTGTTGTACATTCCACTGCAAATGTCAGAATACAAAGAAAGGCTAACGTAAACTGATGCTGCACTTCACACATTGCCGGGAGTAAGATGGTAAATGTGGACTGGGCTGTGCTAATTGTGAATGGTCAGTGTGCATTACATTTATTTGATGTTTAACCATAGATGAGCCAGAATACCGCCATTTGGCCTACAGAAGTGTGTTGTGGCACTGGGACATAGCCGCCTGCACCTTATAACAATACATAGTTGCCACATTGCCACTTGCTGTGACTTATCCGGTGGTTCTTGTTGCTCATCATAGGCCACAGTGTCCTGTCCTGGGACTGCTGTCAGCAACCCAAAGAGCAACATCTGGGCAACTTCCTGGTATGGAAAGGTGTTTGGGGGAAGAAGGTTAGATATAGTGACGTCACAGTTAAAGGTGTCACCAATAAATATGTCCTTCAAGAATAACTGTCAGCCACATTGTAGCACATGTATTACACTTGCAGCCAGATCTAAAGTTCTTTTCAGGACATACCTAAAAATAAGTTTCCTCATTATATCCTAATATTCTGTGCTAAAGGTGATGCACTGGCATTAGACATGATAAATAGTGTTTGATGACAGACTACCTGAGGTGACTCTCAAGAGAATGGTAGTTACAGCTGTGCTAAGCAAGTGGTAAAACTACTTAAGTTTGCCTTCAGCAAATACTTGTGGTCTAACTATAGATAGTGATGTTAACACATGCATATATAATCTGTCTGTTATTCAGCAACTTTCTTGGTATTTATTGTTTTAGTTTCAAATGGTTTGCAAATAATGTTGAAACTTGTGCTGGCATAAATTAGGAAATATATATTTAATAGAAAAAAAATATTCATTGCTTTCTAAATTCTTTCCAAACTCTGTGTCATGTTGAAATTAGAAGGGGATGTCTTGAAACGACAAAGTGAAATGGCTGAGAATTACACACTGTGCAGATTGGTTGCCAGCTATTCACATGAAACCTTGGAAACTCATCACAAATAGACTGTATTTCAAGAACAGAAACAGTTACATTGTTTAATATATTAACAGGCTTATCGAATTTCTGTTGCTTCAATACCAGCGCAAAACAGGCAGCCTGAACTGTCCAAGGCCAAGCGAAACCAGAATTGCTCATCCATAAAGGCAGGTGTATGGGTATCACCAATTCACATACGACTGATGAGCAGCAAATAAATATAGGAAATGTAACAAAACTATATAAATGTTTAATTTATAGTTTACTATGTTCTATCATAACAACTACTTAGAGCTAAATTTTGACAGTAGACTTTCTTAAACATGGCAATATTTTGTATTCAAATATGCATGAGCTGAAATGTGAAGAACATAGAATAAAAATAAAAAAAAGCATCAAAATCATTAGTAGTAAACTGAAAGCCGGGACAAATCTAAAGAATGCAGGAGTGCATGATATTTAGAAGATCTTTTGAACAAAGGTCCTAAATCACAAAGGTAGCATAGCATTTTTAGTGATTTACACTTTTGAGTAAGGTTACTCCTGTTTAGGCTATTCACAAAATTTTAACTTACACTCTGGAATGTGAATAGCAAAAAGGTAGTAAACTTACTCAAAAGTATAAATTACTCAAAATATATATTCCAGTCCATTCAATTTAGCAGAGATAGGTATGCACTTTTTTTCTTCACAGTTTCAGTTTACGTCCCTGTACCATTCCTGGTATATTAGATGTTAAATACTTTTCAAATTGTTCAATTGTCAACATGACAAAACCGTAATTGTTAGGAAGTGTGGGACTTGGCCCTCTCTACAGGAACACTTCCAAACTTTCCTATTTTGACTTCAACCCACCTATTTTTTGGGACTTATTTTTGTTGGCCTTAGGACTCTGCACTTTTCTACTGCCTACCAGTGCTAAAGTGCATGTGCTCTCTACTTTAAACATGGTAAAATTGGCTCACCTCCAATTGGCATGTTCAATTTGCTAAGTCTGTAGTAAAGTGGTACTACATGTACCTAAGGCCTGTAAATAAAAATGTTACTAGTAGGTCTTAAGCACCTATTGGAGTCAACCACGTAAGTAGCACTTTTAAAGATGCCTCAGGTCTGCCATTGCAGCCTGTGTCTGCAGTTGTAAACTGCAAATTCGACTTGGAAAAATAACCCCTTACCAGGCCTTAACCTCTCTTTTCAATACATGTGTCACCCCTAGTTTTAGATGTCCTCGTAATGAAAAACTCACAAATTTGTTTTTCACCACTGTGAGGCCTACTTCTCCCATATAATAACATTGGAGTACCTTATTACATTTAATAAATGCTAAGTTTAGATTGGGAGCAGGTAGAAAAGTCATGTCTAATGAACTGTAATTTTAAATCCTCTGTATTAGTAAAGTCGGATTTTAAGTCTCAATTCTGAAAATGCTAGTTTCAGAAAGTTTGCATTTCTTGTCCTAACCATTTGCTGCCTGCAGTCTGTTCCTGGGTCACATAACTGGGTGTAGTTGGTAGTTGGTGTTTGCATATTTCTCACAGACAGGCATACACTAGAGAGATTGGATATGTCTGGATGGGCCATCTCAGGCAGGATGGTGAAGCGCAGCTGTGCACAGCTCCACTTGAACTTTAATAGGCTGTGCCCTGCTCTCATTCACAGAACTTCACAATGGACTCCTGTGCCTGCAAATAGAAGAGAGCCAGGACATGGGGGAAGGAAATTCCAGATACGTTTGTGAGGAGAGGCCTCCAGACATTTATCCCACTTCAATGGAGGCACCAGATATAAAAACAGGTCCCTCAGACCCACTTTTCATTTCAGTCCAGGACTTGCAAAAGAACTGCCAGAGGATTGTCAGCTGCTGTGTACCTCAGAAGGACTGCTGCTTCGCACCAAGGACTGCTCTGCTGCCTGAAGCCTCCTTTAAGTCCCAGAGGTCTGCCCTGCTGCTTGAGCCTTGCTTTTTTACCACACATCTGTACCCTCCCTGAGTAAGTCCTAAACCTTCAAGTGGTACCTCTCCAGTCCTTGACCCTATAAAGTGGTGCTAAAGGTACCCAGCTAGCCCAAATCCAAAAAATGGGGCGTAGAAACATTTTGAACATAAAGTGCTCAGAGAACTGAGAGGAGACCTGGACCTACCTGCTCATTGATCTTTCCAAGGTACATAGCCGGTTGGAATGACTTTGCAACAGCTCTCATTATATTCTTCTCCACAGCAGCAAATTCTGTTCAGTGGTGCCTCGCATACTGGGTACCCAGCCTCATTGAGCCCTCATCATCTACTGCCTGCCATCTCATTCCGCTGGAGATTTTCAATTTCTCAAAAACTCACTAAGGGCTTGATTTAGATTTTGGTGGAGGGGAATACTCCATCACAAATGTGACAGATATCCCTTCCACAGTATTACAATCCCATTATATCCTATGGAGATCGTAACACAGTGGAATGGATATCCATCAAATTTGTGATGGAGTATCCATCTGCCGAGATCTAAATCAGGCCCTAAGTTTGAGTGAAATAATCTTCATTGCTACTTCTTCCAGCTGCTCCCTGATGACGATGCTTCCTCCTCAAACACTGTCAGCTGCCTTGCCCCAGTTAACTTTACCTTCTCACACATTTTCCTCTGACATTTATTTTATGTCCAAAGGTATGTGGGGACCAGGACCAATCCACTTTGTGAAACCAAACCTCACTCCCTCACTGTCAGCCATAACTTTCAATTTTGCCTCGGTCTCGAATGACTTGATGTACACAGTTGGCGCTTTGATATTTTAGGTACTATTTTCCATTTCAACCATTAAAAATTCATAACAGTGGGTATACCGATTGGATTTTTGTTGTTTGGATGCAAATAATGTATTAACTTTTACTCTATTTTTCAAAATTGGTGTGTTGTATTTTCACTTTGTAACTGTTTGTGTGATGCATACATACTTTACACATTGTTTCTAAGTTAAGCATGCCTGCTTTTGTGCCAAACTACCAGAAGGTTAAGCATAGATTAACTTAGTGATGTTTTGTGGTTCATTCTGACAAGGATTGTTACTGTTGCTTGAGCACGGTTTGACCCCACTCAACCAACAAACCAATTTCTCACAGGGAGTAAAAGAAAGCTTAAACTGCCTACCCTTTTGTCAAGCCTACACTTGTATACAATTGAAGGAGCTAATGCTTCACAAGTTTTATGGTCAAGTGTACACACAATCAACAGGGAGTGACAACAATTAAGCATGGTGCATAATTGAGCGAGGAACACTTCCCTGCAAGATTATTCCTATAATTGAATATCTTTGTGCCAGGAGAGTGCAGTATCAGCCATCCCTTATGCAGAATGGTCTTTCTTCACTTGGTTAGAGATGCTGATATCATAATGTCTCTCAGCGATAGATTCCACTTAACATCATTGCCTGGCTCAACAGGAGATCTGAGGTAGGTGGGATGGAAGAGTTGTAGTACACCATGGAACATAAGGTATCCTTTTTAACTTGATCCTACCAGACAGTGCAGATGTCTGTTGAAAAAGGCATATTGTGAACTTGCCAAGAACATAGAGGGACTGACAGCCTGTCCACTGCTTACCATTAGTTTGCTTTACTGTCACTGTTATTTGCCTGCGCCTTATTCGATGGTCTGCCTTCTCCATCTTGTATCTGCCCCTTCTTTGGAGTATTGTCAATTTACTTGTGTCTATCCACTGTCTTGAGCTAGTGTGCTTCTCTTCCCTACCAAGTTCAGTGCTGCTCTCCCTCACTGTGTGCACCTCCTCTCTCTCCTCTGTAATGCACTGGCTGCCAGTGCTCCTCCCCTCATTGCTTTCTCAGTTTTACACTTCTCCCCCCAGCTTCATGTTGCCCTCTCTCACCCATTTCCTTTCCTCCTCCAGTACTCCACGTTGCTTCCACCTTACCCATTTACTTTGCTCAGCACACACTCTGTGCTTTCATTCTCCCACCCTCACCCTGGGTGTTACTTCCCTTCATCTGCGTACCCATGCTGCTTTCTCCTCCAAAATGACCAAGGTGGACACATCGTAGGCTTTTTTATTTTTCGTTATCCATTTTTTACATTAGGGTTGCTGTATAGTGTCACTAGAACCTAGTTGGCAAAGCCAATAGGTTCTAAAGGTGAGCCTTATTGGCTTTGTCAATTCTTCTTATGTGTACCGTTGAAACAAGGGGCCAGATGTATCGGGCTCCTGGTTTGCATTTCTTAAATAGCGAATTTAAAAAAATTGTTATTTAAGAAATGCAAAATGGGATGTATCAAAATAGCAAGTCGGAAATAGCGGTTTCTTAAAATACGCAAACGCAATTTGCGAGTTGCAAATACCGAATCACAAAAAAATAGCGAATCGGTATTTGTAAATCGCAAATTGCAAAAATGGCAAACTGGAACAGCTTGATGACATCACAACCAGGAAGTGAGCCAGCCCATGCTGTTTCCAGGAGCCACACCCACAGGAGCAGCCAGAGAGACACAGCCCAGCACCAGGGAGGCAGCCTTTTGAGCCAGCCAGGACCAAACAGCAACATGGCCACTGATGGGAATGTGAAGGAGAAAGGTGACAGGAAGCGCAAGCTCAAATTCAGTGAGCAGGAATTGGATGTGCTCACTGAGAAGGTGGTCAGGAACTAGGACAAACCTTTTGGGAAGAACTCACTCCAGGTACCTGAAAGTGAGAAGAGGAAACTGTCCTTAGACATCCAGACCAAAATATGCGCAGTGGGCGTTGCGCAGCGCTCCGTTGAGGAAATATGCAATCGATGGTATGACTTGCATTTCCGTGCCAAAGAGAGGGTACCCAGCAGGCTAAAGGAGGCAAGGAGCAGCGGAGGAGGACCACCTACCCAGAGACTGTCCACACCAATGGACAATATGGTGGAGTCCACACTGCTTCCTGAAGCTGTCAGTGGTGTCACTGACATTGACACCTCAGGGACACCCAGCACCAACAAAGGTAAGGGAAGTAATGATGTTTTTCCCCATATGTGCATGTACAAATTCACTCTAGAAAATAGCTATTAGCACAATGCAGTGTGATAAATAGTCCATGGCACATCTTACATACAATGCAACAATGCCTTATGGGAGTGGTAGTCCACACCCCCTAAAGTGCAACTACCACATAAATAGCAAGATAGTGTTCAGCCAAATAGAGAAACAACACAAGACTCTTAGTGATACTATGCCAGTGTACATTTAGTACTAATATGCAACTATTTGTGAAATAATAAAAAATGACATGCTGCACATTATCATTGTAGATGTTCCGGGCCTTGATGTGGGGGATAGCGAAACACAGCCACAGTCCGACTCAAACATCAATGAAACCTTCATTAATGCACCAACTAGACAAAGGGCAAGAGTGTTACCTCTCCCAGAGTATAACCTGGACTCTGATGAAATGCCAGATGAAGTATCCACACCACCCCCAGATACTAGAATCACAGCAAGACAGCAGTCCCTGCTCCAGCATCAGTCCACTCCCCTCAAGAGGTGTCACGATGCAGGCAGACAGTGCACTGATAAAGGAGAGGGCCCATCACTCTTTGGCGGCCTTGAAGCTTTCATGCAGAAAGTGCAGCGCCTGCAATGTAAACACAGGAGGTCAATGCACAGGCAGTTGGTATCAATCGGCAATAACATGGGCGCAATGCACAGGCAGTTTGCGTCTCACAATGACAACATGGGAGTAATGCACAAGCAGTTAGAATCTCTCAATGAAAATATGTGCAAGCTGCATGAGGGACAGCAAACACAAGCAGAAAATACAAAGGAGATGACAAACGCCATTAGGGAACTCTGCACTGTGATTCAGCAGAAGTGTGTCAGCCACCATAGGCGCCATCACCAATTGATGGACTGGTTGGATGGGTTTTGCAGATCTGTCAATCGTCTCTCTACTTCAAGTGCCTTGATATCACAACGTGCAGTAGGCATACAAGTGGAGATGGCAAGATGGCACATTGCAGTCGGGACATTGCACAAGGATTGGTGCAAATAACCAATGTTTTGGAGACAATGCAGACAGCATGGAGTGCTACAAACAGCGAACTGGGTGGTGGGGATAATGAGGAGCTCTCTAGCCTCAGCAGTCTCACAGCCCCTGTGATGGATCCTAGGTGCTGCAGTACCAGACACAGTACTGTCTTTGAACCTGCTACAAGAGGTGCCACAGAGGCCACTGAGCACTCAAGTGGACTGCGTGGATGTAGGAAGTAATGATGAGGAGTGTAGGGGACTAGCTTAACATGTAGCAAAACAGTTATACTATGATGCTAATAGTGTGACACTGTTACTCGCACCTGTTTGTGTATAGTGCATAGCTATGTCATAATCACACATATATTACCTGAAGTCAAGGCAATAAAGATGCTACCTACAGCAATACATATAATAGATGTGGTATTGTCATTACTTACATCAGAAATGGTTGCACGTGATGTCAGCACATCTTTTTCTGCCCTCTGCTGCACTGCTTCTGTCTACTGGGTGAAGGGGTGGCAAGGAATCACCATCCGCATCTGAGTCCGGCTCGGTGGGTTCCACAGATATGCCCCTCCTTGTAGCAATGTTGTGCAACATAGCACATGTAGCCACGATTTTGCATGTTGTTTCAGGGCTGTATTGTAGTGCACCACCACTCTAATTGGTGCATCTGAAGTGGCTCTTCAGTAGACTAAAGGTCCTACCCAGAACACTGCGGGTTGTCCTGTGAGCAGCATTATACCTTCTTTCAGCTGGCGTTGCAAGACTCAGGCAAGGAATCAGTATGAATGACTGCAAGGCGTAGGCACTGTCTCCTAAAATGACAGGAGAGTAAAATGAGTACTTGTTATACTTGATGTTACATTTACATCAATGCAACATTGTCATCTATTACATTACCCAGTAGATATCCTTCACCAAACTCCCCAGCTAGTAGTTTTGTGTAAATTCCATTGTGCCGAAAGATGTAGGAGTCATGTGTGATACCTGGATATCTGGCCACAAGAACGGTTATAATGTTGGAAGCATTGCTAATTACTTATGTGTTCATGGAATATGAATTTTTACTGTTCCGATAAACACTCTGTGGCTGATGGTGGACAGATAGCTACATGTGTACCATCGATGGTGCCTATTACATGTGTGAATCAGGCAATCTGGTAGAAATAGAATTTTGTCTGTAGTAATTCCTGTGGGGTGTTGGGGAATCTTATGTGCTGTTGAATTTTACTCAGCATGGCATTGAGAAATGCATTTAAAAGTGTGAGAGAGCACTCTGTGAGACCCCTCCAGCTGTTGCTATAACCCCTTGATAGCTCCTTGAGGCAAATAGGTGCAGGGAGCATAATACCTGCATATGGGTGGGTATACTAGTGGTCCTGTGTGTGGTGCACTGCAATATGGGTTGTAGATCAGCTATCAAGTCAGGTATCATGGCTGAGCTTAATCTGTACTTTTCATATATCTCCTCCTCTGTCTGTTCAAAAAGGGTTATGCGTACTCTGAAAATGCGCTCCTGTCTCCTCCTCCGTCTCCTCAAACCTGGAAGGATCCTCATCCTCCTCGCCATCACGTAGAGTGCGGCCATTGTGGAAAAGGGGCTGAGACATTCAGGGCCTCTTTATATAGGTTGCACCTGGTTACCACCTGATTTCCCTTTGTGGAAAATTGCATGTGCAAAAGGCCATTCTGCGAATAATCACTATTTCTGAATTTTTGATGCATAGCATTGCGAGACGGAATTTGTGCGCCGCAATCTGCGTATCACAAATAGCGACATGATTTTGCAGATCGCTATCTGGTCACAATTTGCGTTACGCGGATTGCGATTCACTAAATCATGCGCTATTTGCAATACGCAGAATGTGACACACAAATTCATGTTGCAGTTGCAAAGAATCGCTATTTTAGCAATTCCTCATATTTGCACTTGCGAATACCTTCCATACATCGTGAAAGAGATTTTTGCATTTGCAAACGTCCGAATTTTGCAGTTTGCACCGTTTGCGAATGCAAAAAAGTTTGATACATCTGGCCCCATAGCTCTGTAAATCCTGTGTATGCAGTCAAACTCTAATAGTACTGATGTTTATATCTCTTGACCATATACCTACACTTGAAAACTACGAATGATAAATCATCCAACATGATGAATGCTCTTTTTCTGGTTTATGCTTTCAAAATTGAAATTTTCATTTGACCAATGACAGTGTATTTTAAGCCACCTATAAATAATGGATCGTAAACTCCATAACCATGCTAGTAGTTTGAGAGAAAGAGACAACAAGAATATGCCATGTGCACATAGCTAAAAAATTTAAACAAAAGTATATAATCAAGCACAATTGAAAATAACTCCACAGTATATGTATGAATATGTGAATATTTAAGAGTAAGCCTTCACAGAGCTAAGGAGACACTGAAAAATAACTGCACAGTAAATGTGTGAATATGCAAGTGTAAGCCTTCCCAGAGCTAAGGAGACCCCATAAAAATAAAACATAATGTACAAATGTAATTTTGCTGATGGCTTATGTGAGCATATGAAAGCTTGTCAGCTACTAGATATTTGCTAAGTATTCTATGTTTAAAGGGACCTTACCCTTGCCTTATTCACATTGCATTGCTTCTCGCATGCTCCACAACCACTACTGCTTTGTTTCACATAGGTTTTCTACACCCTTCTATTACTTTTAGACAAGATTGAATGCACTGAGCGAGCCTGCCCCAGACACGGTTGTGGTGAAAATCAATTTCTCTTGATATGTTGAGGCAGCAAAGATGGAGTTTTTCATAATATATAGATACACTCATACATTCACGGAAGCAGAGATGTGATTTCCACACAAGAGGCAATGGCAGGCGAAACCGTTCGCATTTCTTCTCAGACCTCTTATGTTTTAAGATATTGGCTCATACTTCTGGCATATTCTACCAGTAGTTGTATTTTATAATATAGATGACAAACATATTGTTTGACATTGATATTGTAGCCTAAATATAATTTACAAAAATATCGCTCCATTGGATGTAGATTCTTTTGGAAAATTGAAATGTTGAAAGCTTCATTAAAAACAATGAAGTGGCTCAGGCCTACTAATTATGCATTATGGTACAGGGGATTCCTAGGTAGTTAACTGAATTGGAGTCAGATGGTCCCCACACAAAGCTGAGGGCCCAACTCCACCCTTGTCAATAACTACCTGTAAGTGCTCTCCAACCTGAATACTATTACATTTGTGAATCAGACACTCAAACTCTGGGCTGAAATTCACACAATTGTTTGTTAGATGTTGAGTTTTTTATTTGACTGTTTAGGTGGAAGGTTAGAAAAAGCATAGCTGCTGGATTTTTATTACTGATAAGACTCATGCATTATGTCCTTTTGGAATGCACTTCAGTGAATTCCTAGTTTCCAGGGTCACAAGAAGGAACAAATTTAAAATGTCCATAACAGATTTTAGACACATTATAAGTCACTTGTTGGTGGTATTATGCTAATTTCAGGAACTGAAGGTAATTTTACTCTGTGAAGAATGCTGATTTGATAGGCCATGTCTGAGAGAAAACAGTTTTTGCATACACCATTTTCATAGAAGTGGTGGGAAGTGTTCTAGAAGTTAAAAAATGAACCGGCTTTCCATTAGTTCACAAATATCTTCCTTAACCATGTCGGAAATAACTATATAAATAATAGAAATAATAATAGAAATAAGAAATAATATAAAATATATACATAATATATATATTACCTAGTGGCATTAGTTAGGACCTAGTTTCCATATATAAAGCATTTTTTTACTTGCCTATATCTTTGGTGCCACTGGGCGAATCTTAACAAAACTCTCCAAAATAAGTCACCTCTACTGCAGTCTGTAAACATTCGGGGCGATCTGCTTTGGGGGGGAGAAAAGGGGGGGGGCTCAAAACACATTTTTCCCATTCATTGTTCCATAGGGATTTTAGAAAGCGTCAAAACAACTTGACGGAATTACACCAAATTTGGCAAACAGGTAGGTCCTGGTGCAGAAAGAGACCTTTTTTTGTGTCGGTGTGAATCCGTTCAGTAATTTAAGAGAAATTCAAGAAAATCTAAATTTGCATGTATAATTTTTACAGCGGAATCACAATGGGGTTGCAAATCCGTCATAAAACATGAGGCCTGCGCTCGCTTTTAAAAAGCCCCTAGGCAGGTCGGGTCCTGAGGGCACTCTTTTTTTTAAAAAGGGGATGACCTCCTAGCCACCCCACAGCCTCGGGGACCACCATCTCCCTGGGGCAAATAATAAAATATGAGCGGGCTGCGTGACTCCCCAAGCCCTGGAGACCACCACTCCGAGGCAAAAAGGCTTTTATCATGTGGGGGAGGCTAATGGCCTCCCCCACAGCCCCATGGACCACCACCTCTCCAGGCTATCATGAATTATGAGCAGGGGCCCGCGTGCACCCCACAAACCCCAGGGACAACCACCCCCAGGGTAAAAAATGCTTTTCATAAGTGGGGGTCCCCGATGGCCTCCCCTGGCAGACCCAGAAATCACCACCTCCACAGGGCATGATAAGAAAAAAAGAGGCTGTGACCAACACCTGCCGCTCACAGCCATAGGACCATGCACAGCTTGTGGCTGGGTGGTTATGGGGACGTTGGCCGCAGGGTCTGGCTGCAGGCCAGGTCTTGTGGACAACCTCCCTTGAGCACAGGTAAAGGCCGTGCATGGTTGGGTGTTGATAGGGGGTTGGCCTCAGGGCCTAAGGTTGCTATAACTCTCACCTTTGCCAAGCACTGCAGTAAAGGATTTGATGAAAAAACTGTGCACGGCAGGGGCACGAGTTATAGTTACTTGAGATTACTGTAACTATGACTGGTGAATTTCTACGCTTTTTTATGTTTAAAAAGTGAGCCTAACTATAATAATGTTCCTGTAATCTTTGTTTATTTCTATATATATATATATATTTATATATATCCTACTAGATATATACTATCCTCTGATGCAGTTTCCATAGAAAATGTTTTTTTTCACTTGGCTATATTTTTGGCTCTGTTTGAGGAAACTTCATTAGATTTTCGCAAAAATTTGTGTCTAAGGGTCTTGTTCATGGAAAGTTTCTGGGTGATCCATCAAAAGGGCACCGAGAAAAAAAAGGGGGGGGCAAAAACAGTGCATCCCCCATGTTAATGGCACGTTTTGAGGGTCACAAAAAGGAGAAAGTATAAAGGGTGATAGCAAATTTTTGTTACAATGTAAATCATTTGTTGATGGTACCATAATAAATTTAGGAATTGTGGTGTGTTCTAAGGAGATTTCACCCTCTGGGATTTCATTAATTATGTTTGAGAGAAAACAATTTTCTCATGGTTTTTCCATAGAGGTGATGGAAGGTGCTCCAGACACTAAAATAAGAGCATATTTTCTGTAAATTAACACTATCTTTCTAAGTCATATGAGAATGAAGTCTGACATTCTCAGTAAAACATGTAGGATCAGCCTGTCAGTTGATTCCCCTGTGTTTTACTGCAAACTCTCAGAGTGTCTAAAAAACAACTGGAGGTCTAACGGTCTCACCTTGACAAACTTGAGTCACACTTGAAGCCATCTTGATTAAATCAAAATGGTAAAACTAAAAACAATTAATTAACAAAGGAACACAGGAGGTTAATTTTGTTATAGAAATTATGGCTAGTGCTGTAGAACAAACAATTAGGAAATATTTTAAGTGAGTTCTCAAATATATTTCTCTTCTATTTCATTAAAACAATCTGATATGAGGACTGAAACATGCACTTTCAACACCAGCAGCAGACTGCCATTTAACTCCCTAGTGATCATTAGCTTACAGTGTTCTCATGAGCAATGAGGGTGCTAACATTCTAAATTTATTCCAAAAATGTGGCACACCTGAACATCATCTTGGTGGAATCAAAGTGGAAAACATAAAGTATTTGCTACTAAGTGGATACTGCAGAAAATAAGGAAATTAGGGAGATTAATAACAAAGAAGTATCCCAAGATGGCCACCACAGATAAAAGAGCCCATATGTTGCACACATATCAACCAAATTTAGCCAAAGTATAGTCCAAGAACAAAAGTGTGCAAAACACTTAGGCCCAGATTTATGAAAAGTGGTGCTACACCTAGTGGAGTGCACTTTTCTTGCACCCCTTAATGCCCCCTAACGCCACCTTGGGTGCCATATTCAAAATACGGCGCACTATGACAGAAGTCAAGGGGACTAGTGTCATCATTTTTTACACTTGTCCGGTGCTTTGTAGGACTAGCATAAAAAATGTTGATGCTAATCCTGCAAAGCACCCAGATAATGTGGTGTAAGAGGTTAAAAAGTGGCACACTGCGAGTATTGCACGACTTTGTAAATATGGTGCAGCGTTTTTGTCCTTCCAACACCACATTAGCATAAAAAAATTATGCTTATGTTGCATTGGAATCGTGCTAGGCCACCATAAATCTGGCCCTTATTTTTTAGTTGTTTGCAGGTTTGTAAGGTGTCTATTGACCCAAAGGTATTTGGAATGCTGTACTTGAGCACCACTTACATTACAGAAGAACACATTAGTTTTGTTACATAAAGATAGGAAATAATTTAAAAGAGGTTTGTAGCTATTTGAGAGGCCAAAAAATATGTCCTCTTTTTAGTTTTTTAGAGCAATAACCATAATTTCTATTGGAAAAATCCCTCCCATTTTTATAATTTCTAAAGGAAATGCTTTAGGTATTACAGTTTTGATTGCATCATGATGACATCAGGCGTACCATACTTTTGTAATAAATGTAGAATGTTAGCAATCTAGTTGTTCATTAGAATACTGTGAGGAGGCAGAGATCAGGGGCACCGACCCAGGTAATAGAGGGCAGGGAGGAGGATGCAGAGGCAACAAGGTGACCACACTGGGAAGGCGGAAGGGGCAGTGGCAGTTCAAGGAACAATAGAGTTCAGGGAAAAGGGGGGCAGGGCCAACAAACCAACCATGTAGGACAGGCAAGAGAAGCTGTGGCAATATAACAGATGGTAGGCATCAAAGAAACTATTAGTTTCCCCTCTTTACAAAAGTTATACATTAGCTCTGCTGCCATCTTCTTAGAGGAAAATAGGTTTTTAATAAGTTGACTTTACAACATAGGTTTTCCATCCTCTCTCAGAACTCCTACTCTGTGTCATTTACAATATTTCCATACTCCATGTCAGAGGCTTAATGCCTATTTTTCACAAGTTCTTTGTATTGAAAATATTGCCAAATGTTGACATTACCAATACTTCCCAATGATTTTCGAGCCTCTTCATGTGAAAGAGTTTTGAAAACAAGGTGTCCTTTTACAGAAGTGATTGTAATAGGTCTTCAAACATAATCAAATGCTTTCCTCCAAACAATATGTCATATTCAGTTTTCAAAATCTCTTGCATTCAAAGTTTGACAAAGGCAAGCAGTAGATCTGAGACCATGCTTACCTCACCAGTAATCCAAAAATTAATTTTCTTTAAAACATTTGCTACCTCATGACAAGCTTCACCTGATAACTTCTGGTATTCCAGTTTATTGTCATGTTCAACTGATAGCATTAGTAGTATATGTAAATGTATCCCTTTGATATTGTGTACAGGTAGTCCAGTACCATGTATGATAAGTTTGAATCTGTACTCATCTGCAGATAAGTAGATATATCTTTAATTAAAAAGTGTTCTCCGGTGCCAGCTTGACCACAAATATATAATAGGATTGGCTTGAGAGATAAGCAATTGCATTCATTTTTCTCATGTTGTAATCCATGTTCTATTTGATCTTTTACTTCAATATAAATCTCATTTGGCTCGTTGTTTAGTTAGCCAATTAACTGTTACAGATCCCTGATTTTGTCAAGCTTGTTCCATTGCAGTTTCCAACTTATTCATAGCTATTGCAGCTTCATTTTCAACAATAGGTTTTCCGAGAGAATCCTGACTTGAATGTGCTATGTGCTATTTGGCTGCTTTCAGAGCTATCCTTAGCTACCTCAGCAGGAATAATTTCTTCCTGTTGTATCTCATTAGTTAACATTTGTAAGTAGTTATTGAACATGGGACACTGAATACTGTCTTTCACAGCAGTAAAAGAATCTTTGTAGCAGTCGTAATCTCAAAGTAATTCTAATTTAGTACGCCAAGGTTTGAACAGTTCAAGAAGTGCTAAATAAAAACTTCTCTTTTCTCATGAGTTTGACAGGTCAGACTTCGATGATTAATCACATTTTGTTTTTCCATTTTTCACTAAGCATCCATCACATCCACAAACTGCATATTTCCCTTCTTCTATGTTTTCAGTTACATTACTTCCATATCTGTAATGTTGAGGAATTTCATTAGGACACTTGTGGACTTCTTCTTGGATAGTATGTATCCAACATATTTGATTTTGCAATGTCTGTACTTTATGGCTCATCCTCTGCCAGATACTGAATTTCAGGAAGAGACTTCAATACTCTGTTTCTTATAGTAGATAGACCAAGTCTTAACCAACCAATTACTTTTGATTTTGAGAACAAACTTGCTGAACTTAGCCTGTCTCACAACTCATAACTTCCCATTTCCCTACGAGAAATCATTATCAAGCTGAGAGAATACATTTCTTGCTAAGTTTCTTTTTTTCTGTAGAAATCTCCTCCCTCGTCTCCTTCATCTCAGTTTTTCTGATTTTGTATTGTACAATGTGACATACTGAGCTACAGCGATGGAATTATCTGCAACAATTTGAATGTCCATGTTGGCATTCAACATATTTAAAATCACGGGGTTGTAGTCATTAATATATTTGGAATCTTCACTTCTTTTTAAATTATATGCATTATTTGGTGATTTCCGTGTTAGTATATGTGTCACTGAACACAAAAAGCTGTTTACACTTCCTTTGCAAATGACAGGCCTTAGAAATCCAAACTGACATATTGTAAAAAAAAATTCTTTGGGGCTGTTTCTACGATGACAGTACTTTCCACAGCTATGTGTTTGGAAAAGCAAAACTTGTTCTCTGAGACTTTTTCAGCAGTCTGTTTTGGTGTTGTACATGTAACATATTAGTCTATAAAAGATAACACAGACTCATCACTTTCTGCTCTAAATTTGGGTGCACCTTTTTTCTATATTAGCATGTAAATGTAAGGAGCACCTCTTGCCTGGTATTCTTTCCAGCAAAAAGAAATAAGTTACTTCTCCAAAAGGAGGATTAGATTTGTTGCAGATGAAACCAAGCATAATTTGGAACCTGTGGCTGAAATATCTACAAACATTAGCAGGATCTAATAAGTAGAGTTCTCCAGCTGTCTTCAAATTGATATCTTTTAGATTAGAGTTTGCTTCTCTCTAAAATTCAATGAGATCATCCTGCAGCACATAATCGATGTCAAAAACCAGGTTGGTAGTCCTAGGTTTCTTCAGTTCTTCATGCCGATGGGACCAGTAGTCATTGGTACCACTAGGCGTACCATTAAATTAATAAAGTTATATTTCACGTTTTTATCCTTTTCTTGAACTCTGTTAACAAAATTTCTTGCAGACATAAGTTGAAGATTAACTCCTGTTTTTAGAATGTGATTCACTGCATACAAAAGACCAGACAAGGCACTCTCAAATACAAGGTGAAATATGTATGGAATACACTCTCTGAAACTTAGATCCTCTGAAAATAACAGTGTTGATCAGTATTCAGCTGCTGGTATATGTATGGGCTGGTCATCGTACCAACCTCCGACTCCTGTGGGAAATCAGTGTGGAAAGCAGCGAGCCTATTAACTCTTTTCCCACACACTCATGGGAGATCCCTTAGCTTACTTCATCTTGTAAAGTTATATGGCATCACCAATGACATCTTTGGAATAAAATGGATGGATCCTGTAGTGCTCATAATTGTTTTCTGATCTGGGTGATCTGCTTTTTCTATTTGTTCACTTGCTGGCAAACTTTCATCATCAACATTTTCTACATCAGTCTGAACATCAACATTTTTATTATACACATTATTTTGTACCAGGTATAATGTTGCTTGTTTAACTTTATAAACGACAACCAACTCTTGCCAAATTGTTTTATTCTTAGTGGGTACACCATTAACCACGATAATAAGTGGTTCTTCATTGTCTTTCTCTACTTCTATAGTTTCAGCATTTTTTTAAAGTCTAATGGCAAATACACTACTCTTCCTTTAAGGCCTTTCAATAACTATGTTGGACGCAATATACCTGTCTTTGGTTCCAAATGTATAATCATTTGAAATGGATGAACCAATTTTATAAGTATAGATTCATATACATTTACACGTTGCTTTAGTTCGCAAAATAGTGGAGCACACCAAATAAAATATAAAGCACATGTAACTTGTGTCAGATTGAGTATTTTTAATCTGAGTAGATAGCATAAGTTGATATACTATTAATGGAGTGATTAGTCAAGGAAGCAAGAAATAAGAAAAAGGTGTTCATTCCTCTATTATTCTGAACCACAAGACATATAATATATTACTATAAAATATGATTTTTTAAATAAATCAACATAAATAATAAGAATACAAACACTCATCTACACTTATAACAAACATAATATAATATACAAGACAAAAACAACATGAATGTATAAGACATAATAAATATACAAATCTCTCAAATTTCAAATGTTCAAAAAGAAGGGGCCAAATGGTGTAAAATCCAACCCCCTCGTAGAAGAACTTCAGCCTAGTAGAACTTCAGCCGACACGTGTTTCGTCCACAAATGGACTTTTTCAAGGCTGATCAATCACAATAAAAAAACAATAAATTAATTATAGCAAGTTACATAATAATGTAGTTATTTTCATTTTTGAAATTCATTATTATAGCCCCTATAAGCTATCAAAGATCTGAAAAAGTGTAACCCAAAATAACACAACACAACACAAAAGGAAGAACACCCAATATCTCGAACCAAATCGCTACTAACATAGTATATGTGATATGGTGCACAACCTATAAAGTCTTGTGTCAATTAATGCACCCAGAGTGTGTAAAGTCAAATTAGTAGGAAGCAAGACATGCACAATTATATTCGCAAAGATTCTTATGAGAGTGGACCTCCAATAGTGTAATAATAACCAGGGCTCAAAAAGAATGTAGGTGATTATACCCTGAGGGCCATGCACAATAAATACCTCATATATTGGAATTTACCCTAATTCGTGCAAGCAACTGGTCTTTTCCCGAGCATCCACTAATTTATTAATGGCAATACCATCTCAGCCAGATGGAACCTTATACTTTCTCCAAACACCCCGTCCAAAATGCGGAGTAGAGGCTGGCATATAGTAGGCTTAGCATCAACCTCTTGGGCTGCACCATCCACAAATCAGTCCCTTTTAAGTCTAAAAATAAAAACACTTATAAGCCAAACAATGTGCAACAAAGTTCCCATTCTAGACTAAAAGCACACTTTAAGCATATACCTTTTCTTGGATTCAAATACTACATAGGATTTCATCATTATTAAAGTAAAACAAATGTGTTGTCGGTTTTGGCCAGAAACAAACAGTGCCTTTTATATCTAAAATCAAAGGACATATGTGAGCCCAATAAGAGCAACAGCGACTCACAATTTAAACTATAAATCACCTTTGGCTGAAAAACTTCTCACAATGAAGCACTGAAACTAGTTTCTTTACAGACTGCTGTAACTACTTTCGGAGATCGAAATCACGAACATGCGTGGAACCATTAGGAAACGGATGATGTATTGCGCACTCTTTTAAATTAAAAAACGAGCTGTCATACGTGATTGTTCCATTCAATGGAATTAGCCGTCACTGACACTACCCACGGGCAGCAGCCATATTCATTAGTTTAGGCGAAATTGAAATAGTATTGCCTACCGTCATCAACAACACGTTGTAAGCACTTCGACTGACAATTCTGGCAGCCATCTTGGTGGTGTTAAGTTATACTTTACTTTCCATTTTCATATATTACTATAGCAGCACTTGCCATTAAAAGAAAATACATCTTGGCACCAAATCATTAAACGGTGCATGTTATATATTTGGAGTGTTAGTAGACACATGCATATGATGATCAGAAAAACATTAATTATTTTATAATTAGTTCATCATGAAGCATACAACTGGTGCAATGGTAAACAGTAAATTATGTAAATCTTATTACGGGCAAATCCGACGGCCATCTTCACAATATCAAATGTCATGATGCTATCCGTACTAATGTATTAATATAACAATAATTATCCTTCATACCACAACGAAAGAACCGATCATTGTTGTTTCATTATTATTGTCAATTAAGAAAATTATAGATAAACCTCAAGTTGCATTTAAGCACCAAATGGTTAGATAGTGCAAAGTGTCTATATGGAATATAAGTAGACACTCACATATGTTGTTCAAGATAGTTGTGTGATTGTTTTATATTTAATTATTAGTCAACCATGCAGTTAGTACGAATGGTGAGCATATTACCCATATGCCCCTCCCATCTACTTATAAACAAATTTCAGCATGTTAATAGAGCATACATTTACAAGAAATGGTACATTTCATTATCCAGATTCATTCCAAATTCTATGTCTCTGAATCTGAATATCCATTTTGCTTCATTTCTCCTCAATTCCAAGGTTCTATCACCTCCCCTAGGATTGGCAGCAGTCTGACTGATGCCCATAAAAGTTATAACTGGAAATTCAGAGGCAGGATGCATTTTAATCATGTGTCGTACCACCGGAGATGTAACATCATTGTTTCTTAATGAGCGTATATGCTCCTGTATTCGCTCCTTAAGGGGCCTAATCGTACTACCCACATATATCTGACCACATTCACATACCAATATGTATACAATATACTTGGTATTGCAATTGATAAAAGTTAAAATTGTATATGTATTGCTCCCATTGTACCTAAATTCCAGAGTTTTATGTAGTGCTATGTTGCACATATTGCACCGTCCACATTTGTAAAAACCCTTCATTTTTTCTGGAAGCCATGTCAATCTATTTTCCTGAATAAGAGGAAGGAAGCTTCTATAGATAAAGTTCCTAATGCTTTTCCCCCTCCTATGAATTATTTTAGGTTTTGTAGGTATTATCTCTGAAAGAGTGCGATTAGTTGGTAGGATATTCCAATGCTTATTTACAATTCTGTATATATCGTCACTTTTTTGACTATAAGGAGTACAGAAACAGATATTAAAAGCAGAGTCTGCTTGACATTTCTTATGTTTACTGAGAATAGCTGTTCTAGATGTTTGATTGATCTTTCTTCTTGCTGTCCTTATAGTATGCCTCGAATATCCTATTTGTAGAAATCTATGTTCTAAAGAGTCTAAATCAGATTCATGTGTGTCCAATTCACAACAATTTCTTTTCAATCTAACCATTTTGCCAAAGGGGGTGGCTGATATTTGATTTTTGGGATGAGCACTATCAGCATGTAGCAATGTATTACATGCTGTAGGTTTGCGATAAACTTTAGCATGCACTTTGCCTCCTTTAGAAAACATTTCTAGATCTAGGAAATGTACATTAGTTTTGCTACACTCATGAGTCATCTGTATGTTAAAATTATTGATGTTAATATAAGTGGAAAATTCCAAAAATAGTTGTTCAGAACACATCCAAATCATTAATGCATCATCAATGTATCTCCCCCAAAAGAAGATATGTTCAGTGAGATGTGGGGGACCATTTTGCCAAATGTGAATGGCCTCAAAGAGACCCACATATAGGTTTGGATAGGAAGGTGAAAAGCGTGAACCCATAGCCACCCCTTGTGCCTGTCGATACCACTCTCCCTCATGTATAAACACATTTTTTCCAATATGAAATCAGTCATTCGTAATAGCATCTCTGTATGTTCTAAATGCGATGCTGATCTACTGGCGAGAAAGTGGCGTACCGCTTCCAAGCCTTTGTCTTTGGGTATACAGGTATACAATGAAGAGACATCCATTATAACCCAGATCATCTCTGGTGTCCAAGTTATGTCCTCCAATTTCATGATGACATTTTTTGTGTCCTGTTAGTATGAAGGTATAATTTTGACAATAGGTTGTAAATATCTGTCAATAAATTCTGATAATCTTTCAGTGGGTGACCCGATCCCAGATATAATGGGTCTACCAGGTGGTGACGTGCTACTCTTATGTAGTTTGGGAAATACTTAGAGAAATGGTGCAGTGGGATGTGTGTTAAGAATATATCTTAATTCTAAATCTGAAATCAAACCATGATCTAACATAGTAACAATAAGCCTTCCAAGTCCCATACAATCTTATTCATTGGACTTTCCTTTAATTTAGAATATGATACGCAATCTGTCAGTTGTCTATCAATTTCATTAATATAGTCAGATCTACTTAAAATGACTATATTCCCTCCTTTATCCGCTTCCTTAACAACTATATTTTGATTCTCACAAAGATCTTTCAAAGCCAATTTTTGTTTCAAAGTTATATTATGTGATACACAAAGTCTACCTTTTCTGATTTTGGTCTCCAACTTATTAAGTTCCTCCTTGACAAGCCTCCCAAAGGTGTCTATCACATTGTTGCTAGGTAATTTAGGAATAAATAGCGATCTAGATTTCAGACTACTATCTAAAGTTAGATCTTGAGTAACTTTTAGATCATCCAAAATAAGTTGTCTATCATATTCACTCTTACCCATATCCTCCAATGTGAGTAAAAGTTGAATGTCTATAATGTATTTTATTTTGTACAAACCTGGTATTGATTTTAATGTTTGTATATGTAATTCATTACCCTTCTCAGCAAAATATTTTTAATGTTTCAATTGTCGCAAGAATTTAAACAGATCTATATGTACTTGTGTCATATCACTATAGCCAGAAACACAAAATTCTAGCCCTTTACCCAACAAATTTGTTCATCCGTTAGTATAGCATCAGACGAATTAACAATAGAGATATTGTCATTTTGTTGTAAAGTCTGGGTAGCACTTCCATCCTGCAGACATATAGTTGTTAATTGTTCTGAGTCTTGCTCCTGGCAGCTCTGGTCTGTACCCCTATATCTGATCGTCCCTCTGCTTTTCCTTCTCCTTTTTCCCCTATGTGTTCTCTTACATGGTTTGGGACAGCTTGTTTGGAAAAAATCATCTTGTTTCCTAATCTGTATCTTTTTGCCTCCCGTAAAAAACTTGTGGTAGCCATGTATTCTTCATTTAAAACTATACTTGCATTATCACTTGATATGCTAGTTACCTCTGAATCCTCTGATGTCATGGACTGTTCTGATTTACTAGCCATTGTTTCTCTGATCTCCTGAGTATTGATATTATACAGTTTTGTGATAAGACCATCATATCTCCTTGCAAATGTATACACACTTCCATTCTCATAATCTCTGTCATCTCTCAATATTTTTGTCATTTTCTTATTTTTGATATACGTTTGATGCTTATCCAAAATCTCCTTTAGAATCTTATCATTTTTGATTTTTACTTCCGGTAGGTTAAGAGACAAGATCTCAGTCTCAAGTTCTTGTATTTCTTTCGATAAATTATTTATTTTTTCCTCCGCATGTTGTATCAGTATTAGCATAACACCTTTAGATGCCTCAAAAAGTAATTGTTCCCAATCTGACATGTGTTTTGGTGGAAGATCGTCAAAGGAAGGGAATATCACCACTCTCAAACCACGTGGCACTTTCTTGTCTGCTATACACTTTTAAAGTACTGTTGAATCCCACCAAAGGGACAATTCCTGTTTGCAGTTGTTCTGGGATAGTCACAAGTTCTAATCCGTTATATACTGCTCTAGCTGGTGTTCTATGATCCTCCAACCTATCATAGAAGTACTTACAAATAATGTGCCAAATTGAAAAATCAAAACATTCTTGGACAGATAAATAAGTAACAAGTTATTGCCGCTTTTCTCTGCTTTCCCCTTCAGATTTAGAAAACACATCCACATTTTGTGTTTGACTTCTATAGTGAGTACGTCTACCACAAATGCAAACAAATATAGAGAAAACTAAGCTGTACTAAACTTTATAATCTCTTTTTCAAAATTCTTATTAGCAATACCTTTACTCTCTTCTTCCATAACTGTGCCTACAAATTTCTCAGTCTCTCTGGAATCTTCTTCAGGACCAAAGAACCAGAACTGTACATCCTCACACACTTTTTCCACCTGTCTAACAGGACCATGCAAAAGTACTCTATTCATCTCTACTAAACATAATGCTGGATTCTTCACATAGTTTAATCTCCTAACTAAAATTTGTACTTTTCAATGATGAACTCCTAACATTCTAACATTATGAAAGGTGCTCTGGCATGCTAAAGAATGTCCTTCTAAATTTGTAAACTTTTTTACTTTTCATGGGTCTAATCCTTGCAAAATTGAAGGTTTTTGCTTCAGGCTTCTACAATGAAACTCACATACAAACGTTCTTAAAAAGTCAATGTATTTCTGCAGAATGCTACAAATACTGCTACATCTCCACTGGTAAACAGGGCCCTGTCTACGCCTTCCCTAAATCTTTTCAACTATCACCTCTTCCATTTTTCTAGACTAACCTTCTCTTTTGTAATTGGACTCCTTTCATTTCATAACATTGACCACTGCATGTGCTAATGTAATTAGCAATAACCTTCTTCATTAAAAAAGGTGCTGTGCTGGATGCATGCTTCCATTCACCAGTAAATGTTTTAAAGAAATTACTTTTGTTAACAAGTCTCTTTCTTCTGCTATATCTCATCATACCCAACACCATTTTATCCAAGACTGTCATCCTATTGATAATAAAAATGAAAAGTTTCCTTTTCAAGGCAAATGCCTTAGCAACTACAGCCTCAACTTTTTTTGTTTTAATACTTCTCTTTTCCTTCTGTATTCCTTAATTTTGTTAATAAGATTCTGAATTACAATGGTACAAACATTATCAGTCTGTGGCATGTGTGAAATTCCTGCCAATGGTGTATTTCGCCCTGCTGCCAGCCAAAATGTATTTTTTTAACAATGACCTCAGAGAATCATTATCACAATTTATCAAACTAACCTCCAAGTGTACAACCCTGGACAGTCCTTCCACAAATGTGCTTTGCAAGCCCATCTCAAGTCTTAGGGTTGCTGCTGAGAGGGCTGAGTTTTCAGATGCTAGGTTTCTCAGGACATGACCCTCTAGTTTATCTTAAAAAAAAACAGTTAGAAACTCCAGCGTGCTCTAGGCCATAGGAGGGCAGTATCTTTGCTCAATAAACTTCTAAACAAAGTTTAAAATATCTCCTGTCAATTGCCCTGTAGAGGGAATTTAAGCCATTAGCTTTAGATAGAGCCTTGCGTTGGTTATCTCCTATGTGTACTGTGTTGTTGAGGTTCTCGCAAACAATTTTACCCCAAAAAATATACAAGTTTACCCTTTCAAGTTTTTGAGCTCCCAATGACCAGCAGAAATTACCATATTTAAGCCTTTTCTACTGTGAAAACACAGAATTTTGCTTTTGGAGCAGTTTATTATTTAAAAAATTGGCTTCTGTGAATTGCTGTAAGACCTGGAGGTGATTGTTTAGCCCTTTAAGTGTATGATCCAGAATGATTATATCATCGGCATAGAAAAAACAGGATATTAGCCTTCCTCCCAGTATGGTGGCAAAGCCCTCGCCCGAGTTCAGTGAGAGTATAAATCAGGGAAACATTCGCAGTCTAATTTCTTTAAACTGTTTACGTCTTCTAGTAGAGCTTTTAGCTTTCTTATTTGACTTATTGCATCTGAACAGTTTAAAACTATCCTGCTTCTTTTGTTCAGCTTGTAAAGACTTCAGTTTCCCACATACAGTTTTTATATTTTTTTCTTTGCTTACCAGCAACTCATTTATATTTACTGATATTGTCCACATGTTGTTTTTTGTTTTTTATAACTTGCAGGTAGATAATTTAATTTCTGCACTTTCTTTTTTGTTGTGTTTTCTTTTACATTTTTCAAAGATCTTCCAAAGCAGGAATAGATCGCTGCAAATAAAATGATATATCAGAATTGTTTCTCTCTAGGATGGTCTCATTTCCTCCACAAAAAATATTAATTTGCACAACCCAACCAGCCATGCACCATGGTGAAAGCTTTTCTGTATTAGACCTACCCTCAAATTTCAACATCGTCACAATGGTAAATAGGAGAAATTCTTACTAATTTTATAGATACTCTAATTGTTTCTCATGCTAAAATGGAGTTGGACAACACTACACATTACTACCTACACTCCGTTTCAGCATAGCCCTCACAAATGTGTATCTATATGGCTTTCATTATAATCCCATACCATTCTTTCTATACCTAATGTACCTCCTATTTCAAACGTTAGCTATATCAAGTAAACAAAAACATAAATCTTTCCACATAACAAGTCAATTTATATTTTCAAGCGTTGTCCCAAAAACTCTATTACCATAACATAAACATTTTTATAAAATAATCAGTATCTATCTTGCTAGCTACACCTTACTTAAAATAGATTTGTATATGTCAGCTACACTTTTTTTCACTTTTATTGGCCAACAGGGCTTGGTTTCAAATTAATGGTGGAATTGACATACTTCTAAATAGCTTTTACTGATAGATAAAATACTTTAACAATGTCACTTGTGCTCTTTTTATTTAAATGAATAAAAACTCAGAATACGAATGGTAGCCCACTCTTACACCAAGGAACCAGTAATGGTGACCTATTCACCTTTTCTCTCACTAATACAGTCCTAGTTATCAAATTACAAACTCTGCTTAATCTTTTATTTATGTTAGGCTACATCTCAATGGTTACTGTGTATTAGCCCTATTTAGTGCTCTTAGTCAGAAGCCCAATTTGCTAC
This sequence comes from Pleurodeles waltl, assembly GCF_031143425.1. Taxonomy (NCBI): domain Eukaryota; kingdom Metazoa; phylum Chordata; class Amphibia; order Caudata; family Salamandridae; genus Pleurodeles; species Pleurodeles waltl. The sequence continues at coordinate 565,868,473 of NC_090439.1, forward strand.
TGTGTGCTGCAGCAGTATTGACTTGATCGTGTCACCCTGCCTGGACCCCCCCTTGTAACTTCGCTATGGAGTCACCACTCCAGTCAGGGATATAAAAATATATTTTCCATTTTTTCTTGTACATTTTTTACTGCATTAAAAAAAATAGATGTAATATTATCCGGAAAAACTGTTTAATTGAAAATACTACTACACCTTAATGTTTTTTTTAGTAACAAATCTTTGTCTACTTTAAGAACTGTTCTTCCCCCCACACTGAAGTGGCCATTCAGACCTTGGTGGTCCAAAGACCGTCAGGGCCATAGTGGTGGTCTCACCGCCGATGGGCCAGTGGTGACGACCGCCTCGAGTGTGGTGGTTTGGCCTGTGAAAAACCACCACTTTCGCATGTTTACTGCCAGGGAAGTTGGACCAGCAGGCCGGAGATAAGCGTCCCCCCGGTCCCGCCGATGGTATCACAAGTCCTCTGTCTGCCCTGGAATTTTGTGGTGGTAGCACCGCCATGAAATCCCTGGTGGAAAGGCTACTTGTGACAGAAATTTGAATTCCAGTCGCCGGTTGATGACTCCCCTACCCCTTCCATCTATCCAAGAGCCCCTCACCCCTCTTCCATTACAACATTCCCATTCCCCTACCTCCGCGAACCATAGTAACCCCCCTGCCCCCCACTCACCACTCTCCCAGTAGTAGCCCTCACTTCCCCGCATACACATACTTTCCCCCTGAATACATGCACGCACCCACACCCACCACAGACACTCTCACCCTGACACTCACTTACTCACACTCACAACACCCGTACACTCACACAGACACGCAACACCCCCATATCCATACACACATGCACACATACACGCACAGCACCCCCACTCACACACGCACTCACCCCCATTAACACGCATACACACTCCATCCCCCACCCCTCCTTTCCTCAACATACATACACACACAATCCCCTCCCCTGTAAACATGCATGCACACATGCACCCTGACCCAGCATTCACATTCACCCACACATGCATCGCCATCACAACATTTACTCACACGCATGCACACACAAACACTTCCCCTTTCTCCCCCATTCATGACACACATATACACACTCACACACATCCTTCCACATCCCCCACCCCTCTCCCCTTGTGGAGAGCACTTACCTCACCTGACGAGGTGCTCCTCCATGAGGGGAAGGGACGTGGCCTCCTACTGCCGGCAGCTCCCAACCATCAGGACACTGCCAGGCCATATTACAGGTTGTAATACAGCTGGAGGAGTCCTTTTGGTGGGTCGAGGCTAGTGGTGGAACTGCCTCTGAGCCTCGGACCACCAGCACGACTACTGGAGGATTTCCACCCAAATTATGGTACTCATAATACTGGTGGTCTTCTGGCACCCGCAGCTTTGGCGGTCTGAGGAAAAGACCGGCAAAGTCAGAATGACCGCCTGAATGTCTACAGGTGCCATAACAATCTCCTCCAAAACACTCTACTGTACTAGGAGTTCAAAAGTTCACTATATTTATTCATAGGAGCAGTCTAGCTTTACTGTATTCCGTAGCAGGTTTGTTTTACTACTACTAAATGTAACCATATTGAAAATGAGAATACTTGTTTAAAAAAAAGAACAAATCATAAATTGACTCACTTATATTTGTTAATCACAACCTTCTTTTATCTATCACTCTTTTTACACGTTCAATCAAATACTTGCTTTTTTTAAAATGTGGTGCTCCCTCTATTTTAACCACCTGACATTTTCAAAACTCCTTGATTCAGCTGCAGCCTTCTCCTTTGTGCTACTGCTCTTTCCCTTCAAAATGAGTGTGGATTATAGGTCACAGCTATGTTTATTGGGCTGGTGAGTATACGAGAAAGAGTGGCATTAACAGGGACCTGGGTTTGCCTAATGTGGATATTACTTGGGTTGGCCAGAGAGGATTAAAGTGGCAGCAATAGTTTCCACATCACCTCATAGTTGTACACTGTGGTAGTAATGATCTCAGCACAGTCAGTGGGGTAAGTTTGGAAATCCTAATGAAGGACACCGTTGTTCAACTAATGCCCCTTTTCCCTTGCCTTTGTGCTTTCTAATATATGCGTAGTGGCAGAAATGGAAGTGGTCAAATCAGTTCTGTCCACAGATTCACAAAGCCAGGAAACATGTTAATTAAACTATTTCAGTATTTCACAGAGACCATAACACAATACCACAATAACCTACAGTTTCACAAGGATTGGATATATAGAAGAGATTGTGTGCACTTCACAGATGAAAACAGTGAGTGTTTCTCAGCAACTTGACATTCTGCATCTGCTCTCATGTGAACTAAACATATACACACAATAACCACAAAGGCTCTTTTTGGAGTCACCCCATCTCCAAAACACTTTTTAGGTTTGAAAGGAAATCTGAACTTTTTTTAACAAAAACATTTGATTCATGACTCTATCTAAAATTTGCAAAGGCACACATTCAATGCACAGTACCTACACATTGTTCATTTGTCTTTCTATCTCTCTCTCCATGTGACAATACATTTATGAATATCTCACTGGAGGTCTAGTGGGGTCTTTCAGTGGTTGCAAGAGTATTTGAGTGGGTCTATACATTGGCCTGTCTGTGAGTGGATGAGTATGAGTCTCACTGGGTGTGTGAGTGGATAAGTGAGGGTCTGACTGGGTCTGTGAGTGGGTGTGTGAGTGTCTGTGGAAGGATGTGTAAGTGTCTGAGTAGGTCTCTGAGTGACTGCATTATGGATAGAGTGGGTCTGTGACTGGGTGCATGAATGTCTGAGTGGATCTGTCAGTGGGCCTATGAGTGTCATTGTGTCTGTGAGTGGGTGGTGAAGGTCTGAGTGGGTCTGTGAGTGAGTGCATTAGGGTATGAGTAGGTCTGTAAGTGGCTGCATGAGAGTCTCACTGTATAAGTATCAATGGGTCCATGACTGGGAGCATGAGTGTGTGACTGGATCTGTGATTGGCAATCTGAGTGGGTCAGTGAGTGGGTGCTTGAGAGTTTCACTGGGTCTGTGACTGGGTGCATAATGGTCTGAGTGGGTCTGTGAGTGGGTGTATAATTGTCACTGGGTCTGTGTGTTGGTGAATGAGTGTATGGCTGGGTCTGTGAGTGGGTGTGTGAGTATCTGAGCGAGTCTGTGAGTAGGTGTGTAGTGTCTGAGTGAGTCTGTGAGGGGGTACTTGAGGGTCTGAGTGGGTCTGTGAGTGGATGCTTAGGGATCTGACTGGATCTGTTAATGGGTGCATGAGGGTCTCAATGAGTCTCTGAGTTGGTGTATAAATGTCAGTGGGTCTGTGACTGAGTGCATGAGGGTGTGACTAGGTCTACAAGTGCATATATGAGTACCTGAGTGGGTCTGTGAGTGGGTGCTTGACAGTCTGAGGGGGATGTGAGTGGGTTCATAATGGTCTGGGTGGGTCTCTGACTAGGTGTATGAGTGTGACTGGGTCTGTAAGTGAGTGTCTGAGTGGGGCGTGAGTGAGTGTGTGTGGCTGAGTGCATCTATGAGTGGCTATATAATTGTCATTGGGACTGTGAGGGGGTGCTTAAGGGTCTGGGTTGGTCTGTGAGTGGGTGCATTAGAGTCTGAGTGGGTCTGTGGCTGGGTGCATGAGGTCTCAGTTGGTGTCTGAGTAGGTGTGTAAGTGTCAGTGGGTCCGTGACTGGGTGAATGAGTCAGTCTGTGAGTCGGTGCATAACAGTCTCTGGGGTCTGTGAGTGGATGTATAAGTGTCATTGGGTCTGTGAGTGGGGGCAAGAGTGTATGACTGGGTCTGTGAGTGGGTGTGTGAGTGTCTGATGGGTCTGTGAGTTGGTGTGTGTGTGTCAGAGTGGGTGTGTGAGTGGGTGTGTGGGAGTCTGAGTGGGTCAGTGAGTGGGTGTGTCTGTGTCTGAGTGGGTCTGTGAGTGGGGGTCAGTGGGTCTCTGAGTGGATGTATCCCCCATCTCCACGCACCCCCACCCGACCATCCTCGCTGGTGTATAATACATGTAAGGGGCTATTTTCAGAATCATTTCCTTGGTGTTTGTTGCACGCGCTGTAACTCGTGCTCGGTGAAGTACATTACGCCACTCCATATCTGTGAAAGTGCATTCACATTCTGCTTCCCACCTATTCCTCGCCGAGGTTGTAAGGAGCACAGTTGGCACCATCACAAAGGCATAGTTATCGGACAAGAGTCGTTTGTCAGGAAGGGGGGTTGGGAGCACACTGCCTCACATCCCACCACAGTTTGCCCCTTTGCATCCTGGTAAATGCAGTTCACAGTTAGCGCTTACTTGAAAGTTATCTGTAGTTTTTCACCAAAGTTGGTGCAGACATTGCTGTATACGTCTAGACCCGTGTTTCTGGGTTTAGCCCTTTATCAGTAGAGAGTAGAGAACAAAGAACATTTATCTAGGGTTGCTGGAAATGCTGCCTAAATCCCCTCAGGTCAAGTACCCCTCACAGGCACACAGGTGCATCTCCAAACCTTGTCAACTTACTGGTTCAAGGGAGCCTTTTAAACAGGAAGGGGGTTGGGAGCACACTGCCTCACATCCCAGCACAGTTCGCCCCTTTGCATCCTGGTAAATGCAGTTCACAGTTAGCGCTTACTTGAAAGTTGGTGCAGACATTGCTGTATATCTCTAGACATGTGTTTCTGGGTTTAGCCCTTCATCAGTAGAGAGTAGAGAACAAAGAAAATTCATCTTGGGTTGCTGAAATGCTGCCAAAATCCTCTCAGGTCAAGTACCACTCACAGGCATACAGTTGCATCTCCAAAGCTCGTCAGCTCACTGGCTGAAGGGAGCCTTTTAAACAGGAAGAGGGGTTGGGAGCACACTGCCTCACATCCCAGCACTGTTCACCCCTTTGCATCCTGGTAAATGCAGTTCATAGTTGGTGCTTACTTGAAAGTCATCTGTAGCTTTTTACCAATGTTGGTGCAGACATTGCTGTATATCTCTAGACACGTGCCACTGGGTTTAGCCTTTTATCAGAAGAGAGAACAAAGAAAATTCATGTGGGGTTGCTGGAAATGCTGCCAAAATCCTCTCAGGTAAAGTACCACTCACAGGCACATGGGTGCCTCTCCAAAGCTCATCAGCTCACTGGCTCAAGGGAGCGTTTTAAACAGGAAGGGGGGTTGGGAGCACACTGCCTCACATCCCAGCATAGTTTGCCCCTTTGCATCTTGGTAAATGCAGTTCACAGTTACTTGAAAGTCATCTGTAGTTTTTCACCAAAGTTGGTGCAGGCATTACTGTATATCTCTAGACCCGTGTTTCTGGGTTTAGCCCTTCATCAGTATATAGTAGAGAACAAAGCGTGTGAGGGTTCGACTCGCATAGGAGCGTATCGTGGGGGAGGTTACCCAGTGGTGTACTGCGAGATACTGCCAAGATGCAGTTGTTGGGAGCCCATATGCTGTTTGAAGACAGTTGAAGTCCATGACTCCGTCCTCAGCAAAGAGATCACATATCCTCTTCCAGTTGGATTCCTGCCAGAGTGTGTAGGTGGAATTGTCTATCACAGGAGAAAAGTTTGGGTTGCTGATGAGCACCGACTGTGAGGAGATCTGTGTATATAGCCCCTTCATAAGTTATACCTTGTACCATGCTCCCCCGTCACCCGCAGGACAGGGGGGAGATATACATCCTCTGGTTGATGTTTCTTTTGCAGCCAGGGCACTTTCCAAATATGGACTTCTGCCACTGCCTGGTCAATAAAACACAGTATTTCTCAGTGACAGTTCAGGCCCATTCAACCATATACCGCAGCTGGGCTGTATTATAATAGCTGATCAGGTGGGGGACTCCCTAGCCTCCTTCCATTAGAGGCAAGTATGGGCCTTCCACATTCTGGCCCTCCTACCGCCCCAGATATACTCCCATATGTGCGCTTGCAGTTCATCTAGGAGGTTAGGAGGCGGTTGCACCAGCAGGGTCTGCATAAGGTAGAGTATTTAAGGCACGAGTGTCATCTTTATTGTTGCTATATGGCCCAGCCTTGATAGTCCATATGTCTTCCACCTCGTCAGCTCGGAGCGTACCATATCTAATATCTTGTTAAAGTTGCGAGCCACTGTTGCTTCGATTGTGGGGTGTATCCAGACACCCAGGTACATGATGCCATGTGAAGCCCATTTGAATGGGAGGCTAGTTTCCAGCGCGGTCCGTTTGACCTCTGGGATAGTGAGGTTTAGAAGAGTCGATTTAGTGAGGTCAGTTTTAAAACCCGATGCTTTGCTGAATGCCGTGAGCTCTGTCATGACCCCAGCGTGGAAGGTTATGGGTAGAGACAGATGGAGAAGCCCATCGTTATACATAGAGCACCAATTTATGTATTCTGCCCCCCATCGGCACTCCGAATATACCCGAGTTCTGTGGAATGTGCCCAGCGAATGGCTCCATATACAGAGAGAACAGCAGGGGCACCAAGTGGCATCCCTGCCGTGTACCCCTGGAGATAGGGAATTGCTGCGACAACTCTTCATTTACTGAGAACAAGGCTCTGGGTTTATCATAGTTGCATCGAATCCACCAGCGGAATCTGGGTCCGAGCCCAAAGTGTCGTAGAACCTCATGTAGGTACCGCCAATCTATCCGATCAAAAGCCTTCTCTGCATCAATGGAGAGGAGGAGGGTGGGAGTTGGGGACCTATGGACCTTATCCATCAAGTGACATAGTCTTAGTGTTGTCACTACACGATCGCTCAGGGATAAACCCCGTTTGGTCTGGGTCAACCAAACCCTGCATATATGGGTTCAGCCGGCAGGCCAGGGTACCCGTGAAGATCTTAGGCCCTTATTTATACTTTTTTAGCGCTGCATTTGCATCGTTTTTTTACGCAAAATCAGCGCAAAAAATGACGCAAATGCTGCGTTAAAAAGTATAAATATGGGCCTTAGTGTCCACATTGAGTAGCATCATGGGTCAATAGGAGGAGCACAACTGCGGATCCTTCCCCGGTTTTAGGATGACTATCACCATGCCTAATTGCATTGTAGGGGGGTGGGCTGGGGTCAGCACGTTGTATAGCCGAGCCAACACGGGGGCTAACTGGTCCCCGAAGGACTTATAGAACTCTCCTCCAATGTCATCCACCCCCGGTGCTTTATCAGTTTGCAGATGGTGTATAGTCGCTAATACCTCTGCAGAAGTAACATCCCTCTCCAGTATGTCATTGTTATGTCATTGTCTGCAGGGGGATCTGGGACAGTGGGTTGGAGCCCAGATAGTCTTTTGTGTCCTGACTGTCAAGCTCTTCCGTGGCGTATAAGTCCGAGTAAAACCTCTCAAACTGTTGAAGTATTAGTGTCTCCTGACTAGTCAGTGTGCCACCTGGCAAACCTACCTCCGCCACTCTGCGTTTCGTGGCCTGCATGCAAAGGCGATGGGCCAAGAGTCAGCCTGCTCTGTCTCCCCCTGTGTAGAATTTTTGCTTAGTCTGGATCCTCATCTAGGGCCCGCAGCTGTTTCCTAAGGACGGTGAGCTGTCCCTTCACCACCAGAGATCCCGTTCTGCTATGTGTGGCCTCCATGACCGTTATTTCGTCCCCTAGTTCTTGACGCTTCTCATAGCAGGCAGTAGTAAATATCGCAGCTATCGCTATAAATTAGCCCTTGGCGACTATTTTAAGGGTTTCCCATAGTGTCATGATACTAGTTGTGGGTTGTCATTTGTTTCTAGAAAGTAAGCTATTGTGTCCCTTATTTCGGCTAAGATATCCTCATATGCCTGGAGCCGTATAGTAAGTTGCCAATGGCTTTTACCTGTGGTACGGGGTGTTAGTGCGAGAAGCAATGTGAGTGGGGAATGGTCCAAAATAGAAGCCACCCCTATCTTAGACCTGGTAACCAGAGTAGTAATACGGGGAGTAGTGAGGAAGAGGTCTATGTGTGCATATGATTGGTGAGCGTCCAAAAAGAAGTATGTCCTATCCATCAGGTGTTGTCAGTATCTTCCCCAATGCGTCTTTCAGAAAGCCCTCCTGACTCTCATTTGGCCTGTAGACATTAGCTACGTTTAGTCTATGCCCATAAATGTCAATATGAAGTGAGAAGAGCCTCCCTGGAATCTCTGCATGTATCTGGGTGACCATCCCTGGAAAGGCTCTTGGCCGGCAGGATAGCCAACCCCCGCCCTCCTCCCTGGACCTGAGGAATGGAATTGGCTGTCAAACCAGTGGGACGCAGTCTCCTCCAGTCTGGTCAGAGCTGGTGGGTTTCTAGTAGTAGACAGAAATCACACCTCGTTTCCCTCAGTTGCTGAAGAAGTGCCTGCCTCATCACAAGGGCGTTAAGACCCTGAACATGTAAACCAAGAATGGGGACCATTGCGGTGGTTAGTGAAGTTTGCTATGGTTCTGTCAGATGGCTCAGTCAGTAGGAAGATGTCCAAGCATACAAACCAGTATTGTGGCAAAATAGAAAGGGAGAGGGACAGGGGGAAGGGAACGAACAACAGGGTGTGAACAGTGAAAAATATTCTCCGCCTGGGAACTAATGTAATCTGTCTAGGGGTAGCCTGGACCTCAGTCCGCCTTCGATCAACCTCCGCTGCAAAAGGGGTCGGAGCTCCGACGCTCGGTTAGCACTTGCTTTAATGCTTGCCTTTACCGGCTCAAGGTCGCCCAGCGCGGCCGTTTTCCAGGTGTCATGTAGGCCATCAGGGGGAAGGGCCCTTATGGTTTATCTTGTCCTATTAGTGGTCTGAGTCCACTTCTGAAGCGCTGTCTTGGATGCGCAGGCTTTGGAGCAAGGCTGCTCTTTCCTTCTGGCTCTTGGCTGTTGTTGGCTTGTGGGATTTATTCCATCTTGTATGGGGTGTTGAGCGGCCCCTATCTCTTTGTGGTGGCTGCTCCTGGGACGCTGACTGCTGGGGCTGGCCCACGAGGCTCAGCAGCATCCCTTCAAGGGCTTGTGCTTCTTCCAGTGTGCGGATGCTGCAGGTTTCGTTCTGCCAGACAAAGTGTAGACGAAAGGGGTGTCTCCATTTATATCTGATGCCTTCTCATGTAGGAAGTCTGTTAATGGCCGAAGGGTTCTGCGGCACTGCAGTGTCAGCATCAACAAGTCCTGAAAGCGGCCGATCTGGTGTCTTTCAAATTAATTCGAGTTTCAGTTGCGAGCAGCCTCCATTATGATCTTCCGCTGTCTATAGTAGTGCAAGCAAGTCAAAACATCTTGAGCCTGACCCGGCGATCGGGCAGGGCAGCCAGCTCTACGTGTTCTGTCCAATAAGGTCCTTTAACACCGGAGCTACATGTTGAAAGAGTTGCACTACAAAGTCCTCTAGGGAGCCTGATACTGCCTGTGTTGGCACTCCTTTTATGTAATATTAGATCGCCGGAGTCTATTTTACAATTCCTCTAATAGATACTGCAGTTCTTGATTCTTGTCTTGTAGGGTGAGGAGTTCCCTTCTGTGAGAATTTACTTCTTCCTCCCGTGCATCGTGGGTCTGCTACAGCATGTCCACACGCTGACCCAGATCGATCACCTCTGTTCTGAGGACCTTGACGTCCACTGCAATTCCCTGCTTCAATGTGGCGAAATCCTCACGGAGGGAACCAAACAGTTGTTCCATGAATGTCCTTGTCAGATGTACTTCCCTGCCCTCTTCCTGGCTCTGTCTGACACCTCTCCTACCTCTGTCACTGGGGTCCCCGGTGGAGCTGTTTTCTTGGCTGGTGTTTTGTTAAAGAGGTCTTTAAGGGAGCCCTCCTTTTTGCCATGTCTCTGGGATGCCATTCCCATCTGCCCACCCCCTGTCTGGGTTCTTTCACTTTGAAACTGCCTTTGACAGTCCGCCGCTCAGGAGGTGTGCACCCCTCAGTATCCATAATAACCGCTCCAGCCCCCAATAGGTGTCCTGGGCAGTGAGATTCTTCCAGTGGGGCACTGCACTTTGGGTGGACTACCCGTCCCCATCCCTCGTCACTGCTGCAGGGGGGTGCTCGCCAGGGCAGGTGGTCTAGCTTCAGTACCCCCAGAGACCTGCCCGGCTCCCGACTGTCGTCACCACCTCTGGGCCCACCGAACTCCTATGCTTGATGTCCGAAGTAGTTGTCTCTAGGTGGCGCAGGTTCCCACCAGTCACTCCCAGAGATCCCTCCAAGGGCTTAATACTATATCCCTTCAGCTCCTTCTCTGTTCTCCATGTGGTCCAGTACGGAACTCCCTGAGTTTCTGTCCTTCATTGCTCAGGTGGCTGGGTTGCTTCTCTAGCGAGTCACCCAGGTGCCCGGCACAGCCAGCAGCGGTGGGCCCGGGCCGCTTAGTCTCTGGGTCCCCCAGGGAGGCGCCGGCCGCCGGTCCTCCTAATACAACGTGACTCCCTGTGTTCGTGGGGCCCCCAGGCCCACCTGCCATTTGAGCCTAGCTAGCCACTCTACTAGCTGACCTGCCAGGGCCCTTGTCCTCCTTCCAGGGACTGCTGCAGTTGCGGTCGTACTCTGGACTCCCAAGCCCCACTTTTCTCAGGGCCCAGGGCTCTCCGCACTGGTTCTCTGCTGTTCACCCTCCTCGTGCCTTGTCGTTCTCCTTCATCCACTACTTCGGGCTCCCCCGGCTGCCTGTGCTGTGCACTTCTTCTTGTCGCCCGACACGCTGATGCCTCCTTGTTGCCACCTGCCGATCGTGGGGGGAGGGACGCAGGCTCACCTCCCCATCCAGCCCGACAGGCCTCCTCTCTCATCGGGGCGGCGTGCGCGGCCTGTTGCTGCCTTACCGTCGCTCTCTCTTGGGCTTCGACCCGGGACCACGGCACTGAGCCCCTTGGCTCCCGGCCTTCAGCCAAACCTCAGGGCTCCAGGAACGACGGCAAGCTTCCCCATGCCGTCCAAGTACGGCACTTGGCGCCCGATCCGGCCTTTGCACTTCGCCCGGCAGCAGAGCTCCGAAAAGACGCTCCTACTCAGTGGCCATTTTAGCCACGCCCCCAACAATGCTCTTTAAAAAAAAAAATGATAGATCTACTGCAACTCCAGCCCCCCCCAAAAATGCTTCTTAGCCCTGGCGGGGTCGCTCTCGGACCATACCACCTGAGCTAAGGGGTCAGGGTGTCTGTACCGTGGCCCCTTTTATTTTTTTTACATTTTTATTTGCCGAGTCCCAATATGGCTGCCAACACTTCCTTGTTGAAGTGTTGACAGCCAATGAGAGCTCAGCATGAGATTGGGAGAGGTTGCAAATCCTTTGTGTCCCTCGATATACACATTTCCTTTTATTTCTCAAAAACTACTGAACAGATTTACACCAAATAACAAAAAGGGTTCTTTCTGGACCAAGATCTACCTTTCTGACTAATTCGGTGTAATTCTCTCAAGTGGTATAGATGCTATCGTTGCTCAATTTTTCCTATGGGTATTAACATTGGAAACACTCTAAATTTCATGCCCCCTTTATCTCGGCCCCCGCTTCACAGATCACCCCGAAACTTTCCAGACAGCAGCTCACAGGACTGTCACATTTCTGGGGAAGCAGCACCAAAGATATATTTGTTACAGTTGGTCACTAGTATGTAGTTATAGTTAGAACCTAGTTTCCTTAGTAAAAGTGTTTTTTATTTTTCCAATGACTTTGGCGCTATTTGACAAATCTTCATGACATTTTCAGAAGTTATACTTCAGTTGGTTCAGCTGCTGTCTTAAAAGTTTTTGGGTGATCTGTCAAGTGGAGGCCAAGAAAAAGGGGGTCTAAAAACTAGTTTTCCCTTTTCGGAGGGTCTTTGGACATGTCCACAGCCCAAACCGCTGAACAGGATTACACCAAATTTAGCAGGAAGCTCGATCTTGGTGCACAGATTGTGCTTTGGTATAAGTTCCTTCAGTAGGTTCTAAGATGTTAAAGGTTAAATAAATGTAGGTATCTAGGGACAAGGATCCTCTGCAGATCCGACTCTCCCCGTGCTGATGTCTCGTTGGCTGCCAACACTTCAACAAGGAAGTGTTGGCAGCCATTTTGGAACTTGCCTTCAGCTGAGTCTCACGAAAATACATAAAAAACAAGAAAAGGGGCCATGGTAGGGATACTCTGGGGGTCATTCTGACCCTGGCGGTCCAAGACCGCCAGGATTGCGAATGACGGAAGCACCGCCAACAGACTGGCAGGTTCCAAGCCCATTCTGACCGCGTCGGTAAAGTCGCGGTCAGAAAACCGGGGCCGGCGGTTTCTCGCCGTTTTTGCCCCGGCTGGGCGAATCCGCCATGGCAGCGCTGCCATGGGGATTCTGACCCCCTTACCGCCAGCCTGTTTCTGGCGGTTTTCACCACCAGGAAGAGGCTGGCGGTAACGGGTGTCCTGGGGCCCCCTAACAGGGCCCCATGAAGCTTTTCACTGTCTGCCTAGCACCTGCAACTGCACCCGTCGCACGCCCGCAACACCGCCGGTTCCATTCGGAGCCGGCTTCTGTGTTGCAGGCCTCCTTCCCGCTGGGCCGGCGGGTGCTAACATGGTTAGCGCCCGCCGGCCCAGCGGGAAGGTCGGAATGCCGGCAGCGCTATTTTGGCCGTGTGGCGGCCAAATGACAGTTACCGCCGCCCGCCAGACTTGGAATCACCACCTCTGTCTCCCTAGCCTTGGTGCAGGGGTCTCCAAGGACCCCACCAGGGCTAAAAAGCCTTTTAAAAAAAAAAAAGAAAAAAAGTATAGAATATAGAGTATTTTATCTGGTTCTCCTGCCCTTCTCTTTTATGTTCTACCTGGATGAGCCAAGTCCTGGGGCAATAGGGACTGAGAAAAGGAGAGGGTGCACAGGGCCCACCTTCTTGGGCTTACAATAGCCCCAGGGACCATCACCTCTGGCTAAGATACAAAAATATGTGGGGGGCCCTTTGCCTCAGGGACCACCACCTCTTCGGGGCAAGATAAGATTCATGCAGACCTCTCTGGGCCCCGGGGACCACTACCACTTTGGGACTAAGATTTTTGGGGGCTGTGTGTCCCCATGTGCCCCAGGGACTACCACCCCTGCTTAGAAAATAATAGGGGAGGTCCGGTGGACCCTCCGGAAGCCACCACCTCCGACCTGCCTGGAGTTTAAATTAAAGTAAAGCATGGGGTCTGTCATGGCCCCCCAGCCATGGGGACCCCAACATCACTGGGTCTAAATTCGTACAATAGACAGCTCTCTGTAACCTTTTCAATGACTACACTCATTTATTGCTTAAGAGACATTTCTCAGCATATAATCCTGTCTCTTCTGAACCACAACTCTAAACACTAATGACTAAAGGAAAATGTCTACCCAAATTCGCTAGTCTATTGGAAACCACAACAACACTATTTGTGAACCTGGAAAGAGGGTTTAGTGCAAGTGTCAGATTTACACAATCCACTACAACATACAAGTACTGGTCTTAGTATACAGGCCACTGTGTTACAAACCACTAGTAAAATTATTCTTCATCCTGGACAAAGTTGTGAGCACATAGATGAGTCTGTTCTAAATGTGTACTACGCTGGGCCATCACTCTAGAGAAAGGCCTTAACGACAGATCAATTTATTGCAATCTACTACTACTGTTGTTTATTTCAAAGGAGAGAGCTAAGGAAACTGGTCAGTATGGCTTGACCAGAACTATACTCAACCACCAATGTAGAGAAAAGTCTCGATGAACAACCTAGACTGTCGCAAAGCACTACTATACATATACATCAGCAAGAGAAAGGTGTCAGTGTAAAGGCTAGTTTACTAATGAATAGTACACCTGCTGGACCTGGCCCTTTTTGCAGGGTCATCCCCAATCTTTTTGCCTCCTTCCTCCTAATTTTCCTGACCTGTTTTCATTGGCTTTAGGGCTCTGAGCACTTTACCACTGCTAACCAGTGCTAAAGTGCATATGCTCTCTGTGTAAATTGTACGGTTGATTGGTTTATCCATGATTAGCCCATTTGATTTACTAGTAATTCCCTAGTAAAGTGCACCAGTGGTGCCCAGGGCCTTTAAATCAAATGCTACTAGTGGGCCTGCAGCACTGGTTGTGCCACCCACATAAGTAGCCTTGTAATCATGTCTCAGACCTGCCACTGCAGTGTCTGTGTGTGCAATTTTAAACTGTAAATTCGACTTGGCAAGTGTACCCACTTTCCAGGCCTAACCCTTCCGTTTTCCTACATATAAGCCACCCCTAAGTTAGGACCTAGGTAGCTCCTTGGGCAGGGTGCAGTGTATGGTTAAGGTAGAACATACACTAATGTGTTTTATATGTCCTGACAGTGAAATACTGCCAAATTCGTTTTTCACTGTTGCAAGGCCTATCTCTCTCATAGGTTAACCTGGGGTCTGCCTTTAAACATGATTAAAGCGTAGATTCCCTTTGGGGGCAGATAGACATGTGGAGTTTGGGACCTCTGAACTCACAATTTAAAAAGACATAGGGGGTCATTCCAACCCTGGTGGTCCAAGACCACCAGGGCCGGGGACCACGGAAGCACCGCCAACAGGCTGGCGGTGCTTCCCAGCCCATTCTGACCGCAGCGGTAAAGCCGCAGTCAGAAAAGGGGATCCGCCGGTTTCCCGCCGGATTTCCCCTGCATGGGCTGAATCTCCATGGCGGCGTGATTCCGACCCCCTTCCCGCCATCCTGTTTCTGGTGGTTTTTACCACCAGGAACAGGATGGCGGGAATGGGTGTCGTGGGGCCCCCTAACAGGGCCCCATAGAGATTTTCACTGTCTGCTTAGCAGACAGTGAAAATCGCAACGGGTGCAACTGCACCCGTCGCACCCCTGCAACTCCGCCGGCTCCATTCGGAGCCGGCTTCCTTGTTGAAGGGCCTTTCCCGCTGGGCCGGCGGGCGCTCTTTTGGCGGTCGCCCGCCGGCCCAGCTGGAAAGCCAGAATGGCCTCCGTGGTCTTCTGACCACGGAGCGGCCATTTGGCAGTTCCCGCCAGGCGGGGGCGGCTCCCGCCGCCCGCCAGGGTCAGAATGACCCTCATATTTTAGTAAAGTTGGTTTTAAGATTGTGTGTTTGAAAATGCCACTTTTAGAAAGTGGGCATTTTCTTGCTTGAACCAATTTTGTGACTCTGCCTGTTTGTGGATTCCCTAACTGGGTTAGTTTGACAGTTTGGCTGTTTGTACCTCTCTCTAGACAGTGACACAAAGGGGGCTGGGTGTAGCCTGCATAACCTGATGAGCCATCTGTGCTAGGAGGGAGGCGAGGAGTGGTCACTCGCACCTGAAAGGGCTGTGCCTGCCCTCACACAATGCAGTCTCCAACCCCCTGGTGTGTGTCTGAGGCCTAAACAGACTTTAGACACTTCTCGGGGTAGACACTCTACCTCAAAGACACTTCTGGACAAGAAATCTGTTGGTGAAGAATCCCTGAACCAGGCCTGCCAAGAGGAACTGCCTGGCTGCCCTAAGGACTCACCTGGACTGCTTTCTGTGAAGGACTGCTGCCCTGCTGTTGCCCTGCTGCCTTGCTGCTCTCTGGATGTGCCGAGAAGTGCTCTCCAAGGGCTTGGATAGAGCTTGCATCTTGTTCCCTGAAGTCTCAGGACCAAAAAGACTTCACTCCTGCAACTGGACTCCTTGTGAGGCAAACATTTGATGCACAGCCTTCTAAAAACGACGCAAAGTCTGCATCGCATTGAGAAAATCAGTGCACGCCGAACTGGAACGACACAGTCCGACTTTGCAACAAGAAGATAGACGCAGTGCCAGTGTAGAGACTGTAAATTTGACGCATTGGCCCACTGGATCGACGCACAGCCGACCCGGAACGATGCAGTACGACTTCTAGAGAGAAATCGCCGCAGCGCCTGCGTGCGGGAGAAATTTCCACGCTACACCCACTGGATTGACGTAGTGCTTATGACTTTGCTCTGCAAGCCCAGGATTCCATGCACTATCCCTGGGGCACCAGAAAACAATGCAACCAGGAGAGGAACCAAGTCAGCGCACTGGAAAACAATGCAAAGTCTTTCCATGCGTGGAAAATAACGACGCAAGTCGGTGTGCGAAGGGGCGAAACCGACGCATACCTCCCCGTTTTCCATGCATCGCCTCCTCTGCGGTCCCTTGTGGGGATTTTGAATGCAAACCAGGTACTTTGAGACCTTTATGTTTTTAAGAGACATTTATTTCTTTTTCAAAGACTTAAGGCACTTTACATCACTTTTACAGAGATATCTCAACATTCACTTATTGCATTTTAATCGTTTTGACCTGCATCTTAGCTGGTAAATATTATATATTTTTCTGAACACTGTGTGGTGTATTTTTGTGGTGCTATATTGTGTTATTGTATGATTTATTGCACAAATACTTTACACATTGCCTTCTAAGTTAAGCCTGACTGCTCAGTGGAAAGCTACCACAGGGTGGGCACAGGGTAATTTGGATTGTGTGTGATTTACCATGACTAGACTGAGGGACCTTGCTTGGACAGGGGGTAACCTGACTGCCAACCAAAGACCCCATTTCTAACAACACCCATTTTAAAAATGGGATTATACATAAAATGACATATCTTAGAAATAGTGTCACTAATTAGTACAACAAAAAGAATAGTAATTAAATGTATCCAGTAGTTTAGTATATATCTTTAAGTTTCAAAAACGTTTATGAAACACACTCACTGGTTGATGTCTTCAGTGATGTCATCAGTGATGTCATTTTCGATGTCATGAGTAATGTCATCAGTTATGTCAGTGACCATGTCATGAGTGAAGTAATATTTGAGGTCATACGCAGTTCATTGCAGGGGTGTAAGCTGTAGCTAGCTCAGATAACTATAACTGCTGAATTTCTATGGTTTTGTGTGTGTAAAATGTGAACCTAACTATAGCATCCCTGTATAGTTCATTTTTTCCAATGAATTTCTAAGATTTTTTAATTCTATTTCCTAACTATAAAGTCCCTGTAACCTTTGTTTTTTAAGTGAATATATAGATAGATATATAGATATATACAATCTCACTTACCTTAAATTTACTTACCTTGCCTGGTGAAGGCATGCACAGTAAAGGTATATCCATTGAAAAGGCATTGAGTGGTAATACCTGTGTTGAAACAACCGTTTGCCTTGGTAACTATCAATCCTGCCAGATACTGTTGGAAATACATTTTATTTTGATATAGGTTACTGGAACACCAAGCCTCAGCTAATATTTAGTTTAGCCCCAAGTCTTGCAGAAATATGAACTTCCTAAATAACCTATAACACTCATGTATTATCATAACTGAGTTATTCTCTAGTTTGCAACCTTCTAAGAAAAGTAAGATACATTTTCATTTAGATTATGTCACTGTGCCTTCAAGAAGCTAGTGCCTGCAAGCCTCAGTCTGTGACCTTGATGCAGGTTGTTATAGCATAGATGCTGCTCCTGGAATGCCCAGATCTTCATTCTTCCATGCATTTGTATAAACCATTTGTAGTAATGATTTATTTGGGCGTTAAAGTGTGCATCCAGTACTACCACCACTTTGTCATATCATCAGCATCAGCTCTTATTAGGCTGGTTGAGAAACAGTTTATCTATCGTCTGATCTGTATAATGGAGCTGGAGTGTCCATTTTACCCATACTTCAGACTCTTGGGCAGCTTTGAAATTGTTCCTCAAACTCAAACTCCTAATCCAAATTTGTATCTGGAGTGTATAAAGGCCAGAGGAGTTGGTTCATTGAAGGATGGTAGTGGTCTTGCAGTATACAACAATGAACCTTTTATAATGTCTGTTTTCATGAGCCTGTGTATAGTAAATCAAATGCTACTAGTAGGCCTCCTGCACTGGTTATGCCACCCGCATTAGTAGCCCTGTAAACATGTCTCAGACCTGCCACTACAGTGTATGTATGTGCAGTTTTAAACTGCCATTTCAACTTGGCAAGTGTACCCCACTTGCCAAGCTTAAACCTTCCCTTTTCTTACATGTAGGACACCCCTAAGGTAGGCCCTAGGTAGGCCCATGGGTAGGGTGCAGTGTATGTTTAAGGTAGGACATATACTAATGTGTTTTATATGTCCTGACAGTGAAATACTGCTAAATTCGGTTTTCACTGTTGCCTGTCCTATTTCTCTCATATGTTAACATGGGGGCTACCTTTAAATTTGATTAAGATGTAGATTCCCTTTGGGACCAGATAGACATGTGGAGTTTGGGGTCTCTGAGCTCACAATTTAAAAATACATCTTTTAGTTTAGTTGGTTTTGAGATTGCGTGTTTGAACATGCCACTTTTAGAAAGTGATAAACACAAATGAGGTCAAATCGGGGGAAGTATATACCTAGACTCCCACGGCATTTAAAAAATGAAGACCTATTATCTCTAAAATATAAAACAGTGTATAAAATTAGTGTCATCATTTTTCTGTAACAAAATTGAATCAAATATTTTTTAATAATTCCCCAATTAATCAGTATCTCATTTCTATCTTTTAACCTATAGGGATTAGCCACCATTATTACTAAAAAAATATTACTTTTTTTATTCTTACTTTTTACAATAAATATCATTATCTATTGCCATATAGATTTTATTTAGCACCCCATAAACTCAGGTATTTTAAAAAAAGTCTCTACTCACGTAAATTCCAAGTTTTAGCAGCATATAACCTTTCTACTTGGTCAAACTTCTTTTGATGGCTAAGTGGAGTCAAAAACATTCCTTTACTCCTGCACTAAAAGATAGAATTAAATAATTCCACTTTTTAATATATATATATATATATATATATATATATATATATATATATATATATATATATATATATATATGGATACGCTAATTTAAACTGAATTATATTTCTAGCATTATTCATTATATCAGAAGAAAAAAAGGAAATTAAAAAGAACCTTCATAATATTTTTTAAAAAAGGGGGCTCGTACTTCCATTAATTTAGGTAAAATGCGTGTAGTAAAGAACCGTTTTCAAAAACCCATTTAAAAAAAACTACACGCAAAAGATACTTGCATGTTTGTCAAAGGATTAATACCTGTGAGATGCCGTCTGGCAGCCTCCAAGTTTATTTGTGAGGGAAATATTTGTTTAATCAATAGAAGCTCTTTTCTAGTTAAAAAATATACCACGACCGCACCACGATGTTTACAAAGTATCGTTACGGCTGAACTTACTTCTACAACTTGCTCGATCTGCACTCAGAAAGGACGTTGTTCGTATTACACCGCGTGCGACACACAGCAGGCCAGTTAAATAAATTACAAGTCTGCTGCCGTGCGTCGCTAGTTTTGCGCGCTTTCTCACATCATAAAGACTACTTTGTCAAATCTAACTAAGCAATTAATTAAACGCACCATCCAAACTGTCCTGGCAGTTCAAATAGTATGTTCCCTAATACTTTGTGAAAATATAATTTCTAAACAGAAAAAGGTAACGCCTTTTAACAATACAATGTTTATGTTATATACATAGACCAAACGCTATTGGTAAATTTAACTCATGTCTTCTTAATACTTTATACCTCCATAATCAATTATAAAAACTTCATACACAGTACATTATCTTCTTTGTATCAAATAATGCAAATATAGTAATAATTTGCAATCTATCCACTTCTAGCGCTTAGAAAGCTGAGGCATGTGTCCAATCTTCCAAGTTATTTAATCCTATTTAATAGAGTTCCCTCTTGGAAAGCAATCCAATCTTGTCCCCTCCTCTGGGACCCAAGGTCACTTGTTCAATCACTTGCCATCTGATGTCTTGTTGTTATGTTGATATCTTGAAAAATGGTCAACCAATGGTGTTCCCACAGTTTTGCATTTAATGTTGTAAAATCCTGCATTTCACTTTTTGTGTTGTTTGTCCCACATACATGAGATTGCATGGACACCAAATTGCATTAATAACATCCTGTGTATTACAATTAGAAAATGAAGTCAACTTAAAAACATTATCATCATAACAAAAATCCATTGTATTAAAAACTAGATTTACGTGCCAGGCAATATCCACATTTATAATGGCCTAATACCGCTGGGAGCCCCAAAAGCGTATTATTCTTCGTTTTAGATGTTTGAGATAACGAGGCCCTCACTAATGTATCTTTTACATCTATTCCTCTTTTGAAAGAAAAAAGTGGTGGATCTTGTATTGAAAGATGGTCTTTAATTAAGTCCCAATGGCATGTAACAATTTTCTTAATTTCAGCACTAGCTGGACTGAAAGTAGTGACACAAGCTAATCTTTTGGTATTAACATCCTTATTCAGTTTCGGGTCCAAAAGGTTATCCCTATATTTGTACCATGCTCTCTTTCTCGCTTTCTTTACCAATCTTTTTGGGTAACCTCTTTCAATCAGTTTGTCTATCAAAAATCTCTGATTCTTTAAAGTAATCTTTTTTGTACAGTTTCTGCATATTCAAAGGAACTGCCCAAAGGGGAGATTATCCCTCAAATTCCTTGGGTGACTACTGCTATAATGTAATAGCGTATTTCTTTCAGTTGGTATTCTATAAAGGGAAACAAACAACTTATCTTTATCCACCTGTACTAATATGTCTAAGAAAGGAATACTTTCTCTGTTGTGTTCAATCGTAAATTGTATATCTAATGACCTAGCATTAAGCCAGGTCCAAAAGGCTTGCAAATCCATAGTTGAGCCACGCCAGAAAAGGAAAATATCATCTATATACCTGGACCAAATTCTTATATGCTTCAAACAAAGGTTAATCTGATTATAGATGTACTGTGTCTCATAGACAGCCATATAAAGATTAGCTAAATCCGGTGCAAAGCTTGTGTCTATAGCGACACCTCTGATTTGATAGTAAAAAGCATCATCAAATTGGAAATCATTTTTTCCCATAGCTATTTCCATTAGGGAAATCAAGAATCCAGTAGGTACTTGCACAGGTTGTGGGCGGGAATTTAATACATCTGTAACAACCCTAAGGGCTTCATGCTGTGGAATATTGGTATACAAGGACTGAATGTCCATTGTAACCAAAATATCAGTGTCCTTATTAAATTCAACACCTTCAACCATAGTGATTAGATGCATACTATCCCGAACATAGGACCTAGTCTGGGGAACAAACGGTTTCAGAAAAAAATCTAAATATTGACACAAAGGTTCCAAAATCGAACCACAACCTGACAAAATGGGCCTCCCAGGAGGGTTCTCCAATGTTTTATGTATTTTTGGTAAAGTGTATAGTACCGGTGTTGGACCTGGCTTTTTGACAGGGTCATCCCCAAACTTTTTGCCTCCTTCCTCCTATTTTTTTCTGACCTGTTGTTGGCTTTTGAACTCTGGGCACTTTACCACTGCTAACCAGTGCTACAGTGCATATGCTCTCTGTGTAAATTGTACTGTTGATTGGTTTATCCATGATTAGCTATTTAATTTACTTGTAAGACCCTAGCAGATTGCACTATATGTGCCCAGGGCCTGTAGATTAAATGCTACTGGTGGGCCTGCAGCACTGGTTGTGCCACCCACTTCAGTAGCCCCTTAACCTTGTCTCAGGCCTGCCATTGCAAGGGCTGTGTGTGCAGTTTCACTGTCACTTCGACTTGGCATTTAAAAGTACTTGCCAAGCCTAAAACTCCCCTTTTTCTACATATAAGTCACCCCTAATGTGTGCCCTAGGTAACCCCTAGAGCAGGGTGCTGTGTGGGTAAAAGGCAGGACATGTACCTGTGTAGTTTATATGTCCTGGTAGTGTAAAACTCCTAAATTCGTTTTTACACTACTGTGAGGCCTGCTCCCTTCATAGGCTAACATTGGGGCTGCCCTCATACTTTGTTGAAATGGCAGCTGCTGATCTGAAAGGAGCAGGAAGGTCATATTTAGTATGGCCAGAATGGTAATACAAAATCCTGCTGACCGGTGAAGTCGGATTTAATATTACTATTCTAGAAATGCCACTTTTAGAAAGTGAGCATTTCTTTGCACTTAAATCTTTCTGTGCCTTACAATCCACGTCTGGCTAGGTTTAGTTGACAGCTCCTTGTGCATTCACTCAGACACACCCCAAACATAGGGTACTCAGCCTCACTTGCATACATCTGCATTTTGAATGGGTCTTACTGGGCTGGGAGGGTGGAGGGCCTGCCCTTCCACAAAGGACTGCCACACCCCCTACTGGGACCCTGGCACACAGGATTGAACTGAAAGGGGACCTGGTGCATTTCTTAGCCACTCTTTGAAGTCACCCCCACTTCAAAGGCACAATTTAGTATAAAACAGGGCCTCTGCCCTACCTCATCAGACACTTGCTGGAGAAGAAACCTGAACCAGAACCTACATCCTGCCAAGAAGAACTGTCTGGCTGCTCAAAGGACTCACCTGTCTGCTTTCTACAAAGGACTGCTGCCTTGCTGTTGGCCTGCTGCCTTGCTGAACTCTTGTCTAGCTGTAAAAGTGCTCTCCAAGGGCTTGGATAGAGCTTGCCTCCTGTTCCCTGAAGTCTCAGGACCAAAAAGGCTTCTCCTTTTTCATTTGGACTCTTCGTGTGCTGAAAATTTCGACACACAGCTTGTTCCATGGTGAAAAATGTACTGCCTGCCGATCCAGAAAGATCTGCGGTGCGACCGGAAATTCGATGCACGGCCTCGCATGGACAACGCCACCCGACTTCCAGAGGGGAAATCGACGCGATGCCTGCCGTGAGAAAGAAAATTCCACGCACAGCCTCCTGGAACGACGCGCAGCCGGATAACAAGCTGAGGAATCCACGCACAGACCCTGGGACATCTGGTAATCTCGCGATCCATAGAAGGAGACGGTCCGCGAGCCGGAAAACGATGCACATCTTCCCCGAGTGAAAAATAACGACGCAAGTCCGTGTGTGAAGGGACGCAACCGACGCACACACCATTTTTCCTCCCATAGAACGGTCTCCCTGCGTGAAAAATAACGACACAAGTCCGTGTGTGAAGGGCGGTAACCGACGCACACACCATTTTTCCACGCATCTCATCTTCTGCAGCCCTCTGCAGAGATTTTCCACTCCAAACCAGGTATTTTGTGCTTGAAAGAGACTTTGGTGGTCATTCCAACCCTGGCGGTCCATGACCGCCGGGTTGGAGGACCGCGGGAGCACCGCCGACAGGCCGGCGGTGCTCCAATGGGCATTCCGACCGCGGCGGTAAAGCCGCGGTCGGACCGGCAACACTGGCGGGCTCCCACTAGTGTACCGCCGCCCATTGGAATCCTCCAAGGCGGCGCATCTAGCTGCGCCGCCGAGGGGATTCCGACCCCCCCTACCGCCATCCAGTTCCCGGCGGTTCTCCCGCCGGGAACCGGATGGCGGTAGGGGGGGTCGCGGGGCCCCTGGGGGCCCCTGCAGTGCCCATGCCACTGGCATGGGCACTGCAGGGGCCCCCGTAAGAGGGCCCCTAAATGTATTTCACTGTCTGCTGCGCAGACAGTGAAATACGCGACGGGTGCAACTGCACCCGTCGCACAGCTTCCACTCCGCCGGCTCGATTCCGAGCCGGCTTCATCGTGGAAGCCTCTTTCCCGCTGGGCTGGCGGGCGGCCTGAAGGCGGCCGCCCGGCAGCCCAGCGGGAAAGTCAGAATTACCGCCGCGGTCTTTCGACCGCGGAACGGTAACCTGACGGCGGGACTTTGGCGGGCGGCCTCCGCCGCCCGCCAAGGTCCGAATGAGGGCCTTTGTTTGTTTTTTAAAGACTTAAGACACTTTGGCGGTCATTCCAACCCTGGCGGTCTATGACCGCCAGGGCGGAGGACCGCGGGAGCACCGCCGACAGGCCGGCGGTGCTCCAATGGGCATTCCGACCGCGGCGGTAAAGCCGCGGTCGGACCGGCAACACTGGCGGTCTCCCGCCAGTGTACCGCCGCCCATTGGAATCCTCCAAGGCGGCGCAGCTAGCTGCGCCGCCGAGGGGATTCCGACCCCCCCTACCGCCATCCAGTTCCCGGCGGTTCTCCCGCCGGGAACCGGATGGCGGTAGGGGGGGTCGCGGGGCCCCTGGGGGCCCCTGCAGTGCCCATGCCACTGGCATGGGCACTGCAGGGGCCCCCGTCAGTGGGCCCCTAAATGTATTTCACTGTCTGCTGCGCAGACAGTGAAATACGCGACGGGTGCAACTGCACCCGTCGCACAGCTTCCACTCCGCCGGCTCGATTCCGAGCCGGCTTCATCGTGGAAGCCTCTTTCCCGCTGGGCTGGCGGGCGGCCTGAAGGCGGCCGCCCGCCAGCCCAGCGGGAAAGTCAGAATTACCACCGCGGTCTTTCGACCGCAGAACGGTATTCTGGCGGCCCCCGACAGGCCGGCGGCGACCGCCGCCGGCCAATGTCGGAATGAGGGCCTTTATGTCACTTTTCAGTGATATTACTACAAATTCTTATTGCATCTTTGATTGTGTTGATCTACAAATAACCAGATAAATATTCTATATTTTTCTAAACACTGTGTGGTGTATTTTTGTGGTGCTATATTGTGTTATTGTATGATTTATTGCAAAAATACTTTACACATTGCCTCCTAAATTAAGCCTGACTGCTCGTGTCAAGCTACCAGAGGGTGGGCACAGGATAATTTAGATTGTGTGTGACTTACCCTGACTAGAGTGAGGGTTCTTGCTTGGACAGAGGGTAACCTGACTGCCAACCAAAAACCCCATTTCTAACAACCAGTATTTTGAGATGTTTATTATTAAGAAACTGATGTTCATTCTTGCTTAAAAATCCATGCTCAAAGCCTATTCTGGTTAATCCAATAATGTTCAACTTCAATTCTTCTGTAGGATCTCTCTTGATTTTCTGATAACAACTAGTATCTGTTAATTGTTGTAAGATTTCCTGACGATAATCCACTCTGTCTGTAAAATCTATATGGCAATAAATAATGATATTCATTGTGAAAAGTAAGAATAAAAAAAGTAATTGTTTTGAGTAATAATGGAGGCTAATCCCTATAGATCAAAAAATAGAAATGAGATACTGATTAATTGGGGAACTATTAAAAATATTTGATTCAATTTTGTTTCAGAAAAATTATGACATGCATTCTATGTACTACTATGAATCGCTCATAAAAAAAATCCCATGTAAAAATTGTTAGAATAGGTAAGTGTGACTCAGTGGTCTTCTGATCTCATTACATACGCGATTATCAATAAGAGTATTGTACAAAAAGTGTGTTTTTTTCATTTGATTTAGGTGTTTCTGGCTAGAAGAATTGTTCAGTCCTGAAAATGACCCATTAATGATTTATGTCTTGATACAGGGTCGAAACGTTGACTTACATTATATGTGGATTAAATATATAAGTGACTTCAGGACACCTGGAATAAAGGGGTCCTTTTGAAGTTCATTTTTTCTTATATACTTTTTAACCACATTTGTATATATTGTATATAACACTTTGGCACTTTAATATCACACTCTCACTTTCACTGCACCGTTATTTCAGGATCCCCTAATTTTGAAAAAAAGCTTTTATATGTAAAAATTAAAAATTTGGTTAAAAGGAATAAAAAAGGTGACATGAACCCATCTGAGGCTTTTATATTTTAGAGATAATAGGCCTTCATTTTTTAAATGCTGTGGGAGTCTAGGTATATACTTCCCCCGATTTGACCTAATTTGTGGTTATTATTTAATTACCCAGGTCCAAGGGTTATATGGGTTTGCCCCATTTGTTATAATACTTTTAGAAAGTGGGCATTTTCTTGCTTAAACCATTCTGTGACTCTGCCTGTTTGTGGATTCCCTGTCTGGGTTAGTTTGACAGTTTGGTTGTTTGCACCTCTCTCTGGACAATGACACAAATGGAGATGGGGTGTAGCCTGCATATCCTGATGAGCTATCTGTGCTAGGAGGGGAGGAGTGGTCACTTACACCTGAAAGGACTGTGACTGCCCTCACACAATTCCGTCTCCAACCCCCAGGTGTGTGTCTGGGGCCTGGCCTGGGCAAGGCAGGATTTAACAAACAAGAGAGACTTTCTTTTGAAGTAGGCATACTATAAAGTCAGAACTGGGTATAAGAAGGGCACCCAACCACCTGAAAATTAGATCACTTCTGGACATCAAGAGGAACCTCTGCCTGGAGAAGAGCTGAGGAGAAGTGCTGCCCTGCCTGTGCTTTGTGGAGCTATCCTGCAGTTGCTGCTTCTGCCAGTGTAAGGGGACAAAGACTGGACTTTGTTGTGCATTCCTGCTTGTGAAGAAACCTCCAAGGGCTTGTCCTGCGTTTGCCTCCTGTTGTTGAAGTCTCAGGGCCATCAAAGACTTCTCCTGCCAGCACCTGGATTCTCTGCTGCGACTCCTGCCCTGCCAAGAGGTGCCCTATCCAGTTCCTGGGGCCTTGGAAGGTGAAGCTGGCAGACCAAGACTGAAACTCCACACAGAGACCGCGGTGCAGGGAAAATTTTGACGCACCTTCCAAGATGTGGCTGAGAAACGACGTGCCGCCGGCTTCGTGGCTGAAATCAACCCCCCACCTGCATGAAGGCTGGAAGATCGACGCACGCAGTTGGAGAAACGACGTGCAACACCCGCTGACGAAGGCTGATAACTTCGCAACCCACATATCGTGGTTTTGCTGATACTGTGTGGCAGGATTTTTGACGCAAACCCCATGGGGGCGGAAAAACAACGCAAAGCCTGCCCGGACCCGAGGGTGCTTGTCGGGATCGACGCATCGTTCTCCTGTGGAGAGAAGAAACAACGCACGCCGATGTGACCGGATGAAAAATCAACACATTGCTGCCCTTTTTCAACGCACATGCGACTGTGCAGGGTTATTTTGATGCTACCCAGGTACTTTTGAACGCTAAAAGTATTATCACTGTTTTCTCAAGGATTTAAGACTCTTTCTGCTTTTTAATTCATAACTTGACTTGTGTATGGTGGATTTTTGTTGTTTTGGTCTTGTTTTGTTTAGATAAATATTTCCTATTTTTCTAAACCTGTGTGTGTCATTTTGTAGTGCTTTCACTGAGTTACTGTGTGTGTTGATACAAATACTTTACACCTAGACTCTGAAGTTAAGCCTGCCTGCTTGTACCAATCCACCAAGGGGGTGAGCGGGTGTTAACTGAGGGTGATTCTCCTTTACCCTGACTAGTGTGAGGGTCCTTGCTTAGATAGGGGGTAACCTGACTGCCAACCAAAGGCCAAATTTCTAACAACAATGAAGAATTCAACACATCTAGGTAGGTAGGCCTGAGAGTCTGGAGAAACAACTGTAAATTGAGGAGAATATCAAATATAGTAAAGGGATAAAATGCCCTCAAATTGTCCACTGGCAAAAAACAATGGAAGCCAACAATGGGCTGTAAATAGCCAGATCGCCATGTTGCAGTTGTACCAAGCATTTACAGAAGTATTTAATAGTAACGAGAGGGTATGTCAAAAGGACTGTAGGAGTGATTAGGTATTCACTTAGACAAACAGAAAATAAATGGAGTACTTCAGCCAAAACTCATGATCAATACACTACATAGTGAAACAACAAAGTATAATACACTTAAAGAGAAGAGGGGATGGCTGACCCCAAATCACAATGACTATGTGAAAAAAAAAACAACCGCCATGATAGAGTAGGCTGAAGACAAAGTTTGGATCCTGGTTCAGAACACTAAGTAGCAGGAAGAGTGAAAAGAACCAGCCAGTCCAAATAGTTAAACAACCAACTGTGTAGGTCAAGATGAAGGCGACAAATGGCAAGGTATATTAAATAATGTCGCTACATGTGGGGTCACATCAAAGTAAGTCTGGCTAGTGCGTGGTCCCGGAAGAGAGCAATGCTCAGAACACAGACTGTGATAAGTTCATAATCTGTTATGTATGAGATACATGAGAAACATTAACAACCAGTATGATACTGCGGATTGTGATCAGCCAAAGAAACTGAACATATCAAACTGCACAAAAATAAGGGTGCCCATTTAAAATGTGGAGTTCCTTCCTGAAGTCGACTGTGTTGCAGTGTGGTGTGACATGAGTGGCAAGTGCAGTGGGGGCACCTAAAGTCCTCTCTATATTACTGATGTAAAGTACGGCGTGTAGTGACTGCAGCACCGAAAACAGACTGGACCCAGAGCTGATGTAATGTTAAAAGAAAAATGTGACGGACATTTTGAAATGGAGTAAGTGTTATGAATACGACTTTCCCAAATCCAAACCGTGCCAGTAAGTGGGAAGGGAGACTAAAACATTTTCTAATTTTGTACTAACGAGAAACATGGAATTCCAACCCACCCGTGGGTAAATGAAGGCCAACGTTACTACGTGATGTAGGAAAACCATAGCAAGGTATGGAAGCGGGCTTAGAAAACAGAAGGGAAGTGAAACCGATATGAGAGTGATGATTTGTGAAAAACCATGAGCATGAACAGTACAAAAGGAAGTGGTCTGCATAGTCAAGTGTATATATCAAACCAAATAGTACAATAATGAGTTGTGAAATTTAACATAGTTTTAAAACAAAACATTACAAGGACAAAGCAAAAAGTTATTAGTCAACATCATTATAAAGGATTTAGCTGGTGGCGTTGAAAGAAACAGGATAATTAAACAAAATTCTGCTATACAGTCATTGTGACATTCAAAAATTAATATAGTGATAGAAGGCCAGTTCAGCTCATGATAAGGAATACATTACAACAACCATTCAATTAAGATGTTCCAAAAACACCGTTGGTATCACCAAGAGATGAAAATGTGAATTCAATACTTGTTAAGGCCAGATCCATGTACAATGCCCACATTCAACTCCATAGAAATACAAGCAGTTGAGTCCCATGTCAGCTGCTCATAGCCAAATTATCCACTCACTTTCCAGTTTTCTTAATATTTCCATTCTGTTGCCACCTCTGGGGTTGGCCCCAACTTGTGCTCATCCATTTTACATTAAGGATTTCCATTTCCTTGTGAATCGCACTAAAGTGCAATGCTAATTGGTAGTTAGGGTTATTGTTTTTGATTGCCCTGATGTGCTCCAGAATTTTTTCTTTAAGAGATCATATAGTACTACCAACATAAATCTGTTCACAGGTGCATATGATGCACTAAACCACAAACTTAGAGTTACAGATCATGAAACGTCCTATAACTAATGCCTTGCTTGTAATGTACTTGAAATCAATTTTCCTATCCATTGCAAAATTGCTCATGTTACAGTGAGTGCATCTGTAAAACCCCTAGGTCTGTCCGGTAATCAGGTTCTGGGCACTCCTTGTGAATTAGAAGGGATGTAACTGGCACATAGTATATTTCTGAGAATCCTCAACCTGCTATATGTAATGCAGGAGCTAGTGGTGATGTGCTTAGATAGTGTGTTGTCCAACTTGAGGACATGCCTGTGTCTGTGTAGAATGTGATATATACTGTGACTATGGCCCTCATTTCGACCTCAGTGGTCTTTTGAAAAGACTGCCGAGGTACAGCCATGCTGAAGACCGCCAGTGCAGGTGGTTTTCCGTGCAGCGTATTATGACTGATGGCAGCCCTCCATCCTTTTTTGGACGGAGAGCCGCCAGCAGCCATACTGGCGGGGAAGTGGAGGCTACTCCACCTCCACACCACATCATCAGAACACCGCCCACCGAATCACATCCCATGATTCGGCGTGGCGGTGTTCTGGTGACGGGGTGCTGGCGGCGGAGCAGCCCCCATGGATCCCGTTCCCTCCCGGAGGATCACCGGACCAGGTAAGGTGATCGTCTGTTAGGGGAGGGGGTTGGGGGGGGGTTGTGTGTTGTGTGCGTGCACGGGGGTGTGAGTGTGTAGAGGGGGTGTGTGAGTGCGTGTATGCATGCGGGGGTGTTGTGTGTTTGGAAATGTGTGTGTGTCTGTCTGTATGAATGTGTGCGTGTATGACTGTGTGTGTCTGTTGGAATGTTTGAAAGTATGTGTGCAGGTATGTGTGGAGGTGGTGTCTGAGTGCGTGAAGGGGGGTGTGTGTCGATGTTGGGGTGGGTGGGGAGTGGGGTCCTGCCACCTTTGGTGGCTGGCGGGGGGGGTTCAGGTGTGGGGGGAGGACGTGAGGGTGGGGAAGACCCCTATCAGTGCCAGGTAAAGAATTCCCTGGCACTGATAGTGACTACCGCCATGAATTTCGTGGCAGTACAAAACCCCATGAAATCCATGGTGGTATGCAGGGTCGTGATACCACCGGTGGTGTAGTGACAGCCGCTGGTCTAGAGACCAAAGTCTCCAGCCTAGCTATCGTTACCACCCTGGCGGTCGGAGTGGAGAAATGGCGGTTTAGCATGGCGGTCACCGCCATGCTTATAATGCAATTTTTTTCCGCCGGCCTATTGGCGGTATTACCGCCATTTCTCCACTGACCGCCAGGGTTGTAATGAGGGCCTATGTGTGTTATACCTGGTAATCAGATTGAGGCGTTTGTCCTTTTTCTTTTTAGCTCACCCCCCTAGTGAGTAAAGAGCTACGTGTTTTCTTGTAAACCTTTTCCCTCACTCAGAATATCTCCTCTGTCTGAAACGGTTTCCCAGCAAATCTAGTTCACGTTAAAATACATGATCCTCAATACCATTCTCATCTAAGCAAGGTCATTCCACCAAATGGGCTAGAGTCAATCTGTACTCTTTGATGTCCAGTCTGAAATATGACATTGCATGCAGTTGACTTCCTGTAAATTTTAGAACATATTTTAGAATCTTCAATATAAAGAGTTACATCCAATAAATCTATTTGTTTAGAATCTGTGTGATGTGTATAAAATACATTATAATGGTTAGCATTCAGGTGAGTCAGCAAGGTGTGCTGTTCTGATTGGCTCCTTGACCAAATAACAAAAACATCATCAATATACCTCCCCAACATACTACATTCTCTGGTATACCAGGTGGACATGTTAACCATAAATAGTTCTCAAAATGCCTCATGAACAGATTTGCATATGAGGGAGAAAATTTTGCCCCCATAGCCCCCCTTGTGTCTGTACCAGTCGCCATTGCATAAAAAACACATTATTTTCTAGTACTAATCTGGTTAGGTCTAGTAGAATGTGCACATGTTCAAAAAGAGTGGCATCACAGGAGGACAGAATGCCCGCCAAGGCCTCAAGGCCTCTCTCTAATGGAATGCATGTGTACAGAGAGCTAATGTCAAAAGTCACAAATGTGCAGTTCTCCGTCCAATCTATGGCGGTCATTATGAACACGGCGGTAAACTCCGCCGACCGCCGTGGCGGCGGTGAACAGAAGGCCACCGTTGGCGGTGAATAGAAACCCGCCATATAATGAACTAAAACCCCAACCCCTCCAAATATCACCAGACCACCAGTTACCGCCATGACCTTGTCGGCGGAAATGCTGGACCTCCCCACCCGCCACCGCTGAGCACACCCACATGCCGCCCTCCAAATAATGATGCACAAATCGCCTTGGCGGACAGTGGATGCCGGACGACCATTGGCAGTGCCGACCGCCACGGGCCGCAAATGGACTTAACAGCAAGAAGTGTACACATTGGATAAGTTTGAAACCTACACAACTGAAACACATCCATAACCCCATAAAACACTTGTAGACACACCCCACAATCCTTTGCAATTAAATCAGGCCAAAGAAGACGGAGAGCACCAGAAGCAGACACTGAATGCCACAATACACAAGACGCACTCCCACACCCTAAGCAAAATGCAGTGTAATCCTCACAAAGGCACCCTGGATGGCCACTAAAAGTTACACCAGCACAAAATAGCCCAGTCCTATGCACCCCAACCATGCATGCATTTGTAGCAGACATGTCTATGTCCCCCAACAGGCACTACCATCCATGCCAGCCTCACGGACGGACAAGGAGTGGCAGTGCCCCCCATGGAGACAGAGGCACCTCACAGGACACTGGTAAAGGATCCCTGGACACTGATGAGCAGGCAGGCACCTCACACAGTTCTGGACTGTCACCATGCAGCAGCCCCACCCAGGATACCACTGACACCCCTACCACCCAGTCAAGAACAGAAGCCCAGGGCAAGCATCCTGACACCAGTGTATCCAGGCCACAGACTGGTGGAATATAGGTACAGAGGCCACAGTCTCCCCCTCCCAACAAGCAAGAAGGGGAGGTCCCCAGTACAAGTGGTACTGCCAGACCTGTGCAGGGGACACAGGCACAGGGAGATAAGGCAAGTGCTAAGGCTTCAGTGGGCGAGGGGGAGGCCACAGGATGGATGCAGCAGCCCAGGACGTGATATCCGAGGTATTGGGGGCCTACCTCATACCCATAACAGGTTGGCACAGATAGTATCCACCCTGGAGCACAGTCAGAAGATGCAGCAGGAACACCACCAACAGGCCATGGAGCAGTGGAAACAGCACAACACCACAATGGCCAGCATAGCAGGAGCACTGCTGCAGCTGGTACAAACCCAGTCTGAGACCCACACAGGACAGGAGGCCCCCACTACAGCACCGGACACAGACCTGACAATTACACCACCATCAGAAACATCCCAGGAACTACCCTCAGAGGAAACCCAAGGCCCAACCATCTCATCCCCTCAAGGTCAACAGCAGGTGCCCAAACGTACCCTCAGGCCAAGATATGGCACTGGAACCCCAGCAAAGAATAAGGCCCCCTTCAAGAAGTAACTCAGCAACAATCTGCACAGCAACCATCCCACTCAATCAACCACCACAAAGTGCTAAGAAGCAATATGAACTAATGTAAGAATTGATGGACCCATCAATACTACCAACAAGGCTGCCACAATGTTGGCATTGAGGACAACCACCCATGACCACTTGCCATCACTGTAAATTGCGCTATTCACTCTCTGCCACCAATAAAACACATATCACACCTGCAACACTGTCCCCTGTCATAAAATGTGAACAAAGTGAAGTATGGATGCAACTGGCTGATAACCACTTTATTGTCAATTTGTTGCATGAAAGGACTCCTGTGTGCCTAAATGTGGCCCCAAAGTAAATGCACTAAATTGTATTCTGTACCATGCAGACCTGGACCCAGTTTCACATATAAGAATCAAACCCCCCCCATATGACAAAGCACACTGACAGTATGTGTCACAAACCCCAATGTCAGCTCTTAGTCCCACATAGTTACTGGAAGTAGAGTTGTGTCAGTTGGGTCCTGGAATTGACATCTTCCCCTTCCTCATCATCACCATCACTCTCCTCACCCCTCTGAGGTAGCTGGTCAGGACATACAGCACCCTCCATCTCCAAGAGGGGGATAGAATTTCTCACTGCCACGTTGTGCAGCATGCAGCAGGCCACCACTATTCTACACACCTTTTGAGGCCCATAGGCCAGGGAACCGCCAGAGATATGTAGACAACTAAATCTAGCCTTCAGGAGACCTATTGTTTGCGCTATCACCCTCCTAGTATGTCCATGGGCCTCATTGTAATTCCTCTCTGCATCCGTCCCAGGATTCTTCACTGGTGTCAGAAGCCAACGCATGTTTGGATAGCCAGAATCACCAACAAAAAGGTGCAATACAGAGTAGTCGTTGTCAAGCCTCTTAGTCAGACAGCCTGGCTGTCTGCTATGTGTCAGTTAGTGACAGAAACACTTACCTATGATCCACCCTCTGTCCTCTTGGAGTTGTTCCATCTTCTGTGGCACACTACTGTTCCTCAGCACAAAGGAACCATGGACTGAACCTGGGAACATGGCATTCACATGTGAGATGTACTGGTCTACATACCAATTGGATGTTCATGTAATGAAAGTTCTTTCTGTTTCTGTACACCTGTTCACTGACTCTAGGGGGTATGATCGGTATGTTGGTGCCATCGATGGCACCCATCACATGGGGTATGTTGGCAAAGGCAGAGAATTCTGACTTGATGTCAGGGAGGTCAGTACTTTGGGGAAATCTCACATAGGACTGCAAGTGTCGTACAAATGCATTTAGAAATCCTGTCAGTACCATGCTGAACATTGGCTGTGAAATTCCAGCACCTGTGCCCACTCTCACTTGAAATGAGCCCGTGGCCAGGAAATGGAGTGTGGAGGGCATCTGCACTTCAGTAGGGAAGGCATGCTGATTTCGATTTGCAGGAGTTAGTGCAGGATCCAGTAATGCAAAAAGTTCCAGAATTGTTGCACAGTGAGTCTGTAATTGATTAAGATCTGATGCTCCACCATGGTCCTCATATCCACAAGTGGTCTGTACACCGATGTGCCCTTCCTCGCCACAAGTGTCGGTACCTACAAGGGATATCAAACAAGTGTGAGGAACACACATACATAGGCACACATTGTCATCAATTGTGCACTGCATACTTCATTGTAGTGACTCAACAGTAACATGTTCTTGACAGATCTACATCTACACCTCAATGAGGGAACAATGTTTTTCATGTGTGTTATTTTTTTAAATGGTCACATGCATAGGTGCTTCATGTGGGAAATAGGGCCTGCACTGTGCACAATTATTTTTGATAGATACGTAGTTAATGCCAAAATGTCTGCCCTCTGTAATTCAGGCCTGTCGTAGAAGTGACCTCAT
Organism: Pleurodeles waltl; assembly: GCF_031143425.1. Classification (NCBI taxonomy): domain Eukaryota; kingdom Metazoa; phylum Chordata; class Amphibia; order Caudata; family Salamandridae; genus Pleurodeles; species Pleurodeles waltl. The sequence continues at coordinate 565,902,881 of NC_090439.1, forward strand.
ACTGCTAGCTGTTGACTTAACAGCGTAAGGCAGTGTTTACCGCCTTTCACACCGTCATTGGTTAACATGGATGCCAATGGGGAATCCTGGCGTATCATGATGGCCGCCGGCGAAGGTGCACACCGCCGTGGTATGTACGCAAATTCAACATCTATACTTCACTTGACTCCCTGATCTCGTGCGAACAGGTACTCCACTGTGTGTACTGCTGTGTCCTGCCTCTGGTCATGGATGTGGCTCGTGTTGCAGGGGAAAGAGCCACGGTCTTCACCCAGGAGGAACTGGAGAGGCTAGTGGATGGGGTCCTGCCCCTGTACACCAAGCTCTACGGATCGCCAGAGGTACAGGTGAATCAGGGTTTGGGGTGTACTGAATGGGTGTAATGGATGGTGTTGTAAGGACATGTGTGTGCACCTCTGAGCCTCCATGGGCCATGGTGCATGGCATGCTGCGTGCCTGTGTCCTGTAAGTCTGACAGTACTGTCCGTCCCATAGTGGACGAATAGCCAGCTGTACCTATCTTGCAAGTGCCTGACCTCTGTGTTCCATTTCTGTTTCACCCTTTTAGGTCAGTGCCCACCAGAAGAGGGCACTTTGGCATGCCATCGCCAAGGGGGTGCATACCCAGACCTGGATGGGCACTTGAAGGCTGCACAGCAGTCACAAGGGGGTGAGTACTCATGTCACAATCTTGAGTCTGGATGGATGTCTGTGTGTGCATTAGGGTTCATGCTGCTTAGAGGCAGGGACTCTGACTGTTTTCCATCTACGTAGGTTGTAGGGGTGTCTTTGTCAGGTCTCCCACACGTCGGGTCCTTAGGTAGTTCAGGGGATGGGTGTAGAGCAGGGTTCTGGTCAGTAGTCAGGGGCATGGCCATGGGCATAGTGAACTGGGCTGGGCTGCCTGTTGGGGGTGTCTTCTGGGTGGGTGTATATCTGGCCACTATGTACCTCAATTCAGCTATTTACAAGTGTCTCTCCTGTTTTGTTTCCCCATGCCTGTTCTCTTGTGTTGTTTTTGTACATCAGCAACATCTGGCGAGGGAGATGAGGCACAGGCAAGTGGGGAAGCAGCGGTCCACGGATCCTCAGAGGCAGAGTCATCCGACGCCAAGGGGACCAGTGGGTGGGAGGGTGAGGGGAGTACCATGGGGAGGCAACTACCACTGGAGCTAGTGACTCCGATACCTCCTCTGATAGGGGCTCTCTGGCAGTGGCGGACCCTAGTGGCGACACCACTACAGTGACATCTTCCGCCACCCCCAATTCCATCACCACCCTTCCTTCTGCTCCCCACCGAGTTGCCAGTGCTCGCTCACCCAGAAAGTTGGGCATCTGCTTCACCCCAGACACCTCCTCCCCTGCCCCAGTCAGCCCTGCTGCCCTCACAGAGGAGGCTATTGACCTCCTGCGAACCATCTCTGTAGGGCAGACAACGATCGTCAATGCCATCCAGGAGCTAGCATCAGAGGTGCAGCAGACCAATGCCTATCTGGATGGCTTTCACCGTGCCATGTCTGCCCTACAGAGATCTTTTCAGGCTCTGTCCTCCTCTTGGACGGCAGCCGGTTTCCCTGGCCATTCCATCCCCCCTCCAACCTCCTCTACCCCTTCCAGCACCCTACTCCCTTCACCCATCCAAAGCACACAATCTGGCACTCAGTCAAGCACCTCAACACACAAGAAGCACATTTCAAAACACAAGCACAACACCTCCCACCACAAGCATTCAGAAAGCAAACATACACATGCACACACAACATCCACTTCCCCCAGTGTGCCCACCTCTTCCGCCTCTCTGTCTGTTCCCTCTACATGCACATCCTCATGCACTGCACCTTCAGTCACTGTTGCTGCTCCTCTTACTGCACTCACCACAATAGCAGACATCCATACATGCACCTCAGACACCACACCTGCACTCACTACAACTACTGTAGTTGACACATGCAGCACACTCACCAGACTTGCAGACACCCACACAACATACATCCACACTGGCAGCCTGTCTTCCCCCACTGTGCCCACCCCCTCCTCCATAAACACACAAACGCACCAAGACATCCACCCATCACACATCCACCACACCTCAGCATACTGTCCAGTCACCTGCACCCACTACACGCACCCCTACACCACATTCGTCCACACCCTCTGTCTCCACTCCCACCCCCTCAACCAGGACCACCCCAATTGCTCCGAAGAAACTTTTCCTCTCCCGTGCTGACCTCTTCCAACTTACTGACCCACACGTCTTGTCCCTAAGCGTGCATACATCCTTGCCCTTTCCACTCCTTTACGTCACAGCCCACCCTGTCCGCCCCTCACATTCCCGTACCCCTTCCCCAGAGAAGAAGAAGCCCCGTGCAGAGTCAAGTCCATCTGGCTCCACCCGCTCGAAACACCCCTCCACCTTCAAAGGACAAACCCACACCCCCTCCACCTTCCAAGCAAGTCCAAGCCCCACCCCTGTCGCAAGGCCCCACCCCCATCACCCCCTCCCCCCTTTCCTTGAGGTGCCTAGATGTCCATTTGTTGCCCCATTAGGTGAAGTACCGTACACTTTTAGTAGTCAGGTTGGGGCCGTTGGGGCCCATGGGACTTCTTTCGCTACGGACTGGCCATTGGCCTTGTTGGAAAAAGTTGGCTCTGTGAACTGTAATAAATATTTCTGTGTGGCCTGTGTCTTGGTGGCACACTGTTGAACCCTGGTCTTTTGTGGGTGTGAGGCATTTGTATGTACTATGGTCAAGTTGGATTTGCCTTGTGTCGGGTAAGTACCTCTTGCTGTGGGATGTATGAGTTGTGCTACTGGGAAGGGTTGGGGGGTGTTGCAGGGTGAGTGGAGTGGGTGGGTATGTAACTGTGCCCTTTCCTCCCTTGTTTCGTAGGTTGCGCTACTTACCTTTGTCGTCTTCGTGGGTGGTCTCAGTCGTGGAGGTATATGGCAAGGAGCAGGGCTCGCATGATCTGCAGCTCTCTATCCATGTCTGCTTTGGCGCGTTGTGTGGGCCTCCGGTCAGTGTTTCATTGGATTTGGTTAATTTCCGCTTGGACTTGAGTGGCAGTGGTTCCCGCCCCAGAACTGGCGGCGGACTAGTGGTTCATAATTTGATGGGTGGGGTGGGCCTTTCCATCTGACTGTGGGCGGACTCTGCCGTCGTCGTTGATACTGGTGGTGGGTGGTTTTCTGAATGCCTGTGTTTCAATTGGTTCATTATTTGGCAGTCCGGACCGATCCTCTGTTGACAGTTTTTACCGCCACCGCCAGCGTGTTCACAATGAGGGCCTATGTTCTCTAACTTCTTCAGCAGATCCTTGGGTTCCTATATATGAAGGTGGATTGTGTACAAAAGTCAATGATATCAATATATTCTGAAATATATTCAGTGGGAGAACCAGTTCCTGATATGATTGGACTACCAGGTGGAAAGGCATCCTTTTGTGGATCTTGGAACATATATACAGACAAGGGCCTCTTGGTGTGGGATTGAAAAAATACTTAAATTCAAAGTTCCATATCAAGCATAGATTTTGTCAATAAGTCAACTTTGTCTCAATCCATTTTGTGACCACTACTAAAGGGTTACCTGTAATCAGTTTTTTCATAATGCCAATATTGCCCCTTTTGTCAGCTTCCTTGATAACAATATCAACAGTCATGGTTAGCTGATGGAGTGCTCAAAGTTCTCCCTTGGTGAGGTTGTGATTGTTTTTATTACTAAGCTGGTCTTTCAGATGATATTAGTCCCTGACTGCTTGATTAAAAAAACATCTGTGTTGTTGTCTAATGGTTAATTAGGAACAAAGGTAGAGCTTATTTTTAGCCTACTATCCAGGTGAAGATTGGACGTGACCCTCAAATCTGACAGTACATCTAACATAGAAGGAGAAGCAGTGTCAGTTTGATCAACTGAGAGAAGTAGTTGAATGTCCTGTATGTCCTTTATAATTTGGTCACATGTCCCTGGTAGAAGTACAAATAGGAAAGAGGAAGAATCTCAGTGAAAATCTCAAGTCAGAAATATAGCAATGGTCTTCCACTCACAGTACTAAACTACCAATAATGGCTATGTTTCCTACTGTGCTTTTATTGTTAGTCCTGTACTAAGCAAATCACAACTTCCTCTCATCTTTTATTTTTGTTATACCACTTCTAAATGGTAAGTATTTTTAGCCCTTTCTAAAACTCCTGTAAGAATCTCAATTTGGTAGTATTGTTCAGAGGATTCACAGATTTGCCGTGGCACTAAGGCCCTCATTACAACCCTGGAGGTCGGTGATAAAGTAGCGGTAATACCGACAAGAGGCCGGCGGTAACCAAAATGGAATTATGACCACGGCGGAAAAAGCACACATAGACAGCCACTTTAACATACCGACCGCCACGGCGGTAGCAACAAATACGCAGCGGTAACCGCCAACAGCCAAGCGGAATACAATGTACCGCCCACAGTATTACAACTGGCCAATCCACCACCTTTTACAGGGCAGTACCAACGACATCAAAAGCACAGCGGAAACAGTACACAGAAGGCAAATGACTCACCTCTGGAGACACAAGGAAGAACCATGACGCCATGGAGCCCGAGTTGCACATCTTCCCCATGCTTGTATACCTCCTCATATATTATGAACAGCAACGCCAGCGAAGACGACCACGTTGAGTACTGCTGCCTAGCACACAAGGGAGGGGGGAGGAAAAAGAGAGTGACACATACAACACCCCCAACACAATACACACAACCAGATGCAATAATATCACATATCTACCCTGTACCCCTCAGGAATAATGCAAGGACAAAAGGAATTGATTAAACTGAGTGCATTAAGATAAAATAGTATAAAGTTGTGCTTCAAAATCAAAACAGTATATACATATATATAAATGGAGGGACACTTCCCAGTCCTCAATGTCCGTGGGCCACAGGGCCACATCAAATAGGCCAAGGCCCCACTTGACTCCTGCAACACCATGGAGAGAACACTGCAGGGGTATCTGGTCGAAAATACACAGGCACCTCAGGGGGATGGGGAACGGGGGGCACCTCAGCCAGAAGATGGAACAACGCCACTGGACCTGGAGGGGGCTACATGCCCATCACTCTGTCCTGGGAGTGTAAAACCACAGTCTCTCAAGTGGGTGGTTTGCCTACTGCTTGGTCGGGGGAGTGCAAGGCCACAGTCTCTCAAGTGGGTGGTTTGCCGACTACTTGGTGCTGGGGAGTACAAAGCCACAGTTTCTCAAGTGGGTGGTTTGCCCACTGCTTGGTTCTGGGGAGTGCAAGGCCACAGTCTCTCAAGTGGGTGGCTACTTCCACTGGTTCTGGAGGGGGCTTTGTGCCCAGTGTGCTTCATCCAGGCAAGGAAGGGGTGAGTGGATGGCTTCTCCACTGGTTCTGGAGGGGGACTTGTGCTCTGTGTGCTTCATCCTGGCAAGGACGGGTCGAGTTGATGGCTTCTTCCACTGGTTCTGGAGGGGGACTTGTGCCCAGTGTGCTTCATCTTGGCAAGGAGGGGGTGAGTGGATGGCTTCTCCACTGGTTCTGGAGGGGGCCTTGTGCCCTGTGTGCTTCATCCTGGCAAGGAGGGGGTGAGTGGATGGCTACTTCCACTGGTTCTGGAGGGGACTTTGTGCCCAGTGATGCAGCACTTGGGAAGTGCCAGGTCACAGTCCCTCACCTGGGTGTCAGACCCACGAGATTTGCAGTGGGCAGGATCCATGACACTCCATGGAGGCAGGACTACAGTCCATCCGCCAGCAGATACGGCTGTACAGTGGTGGCAGTGGTGGGGGTAGGCTCCAGTCCTTCCCCTGCAGCCTCAGACGGCTGCCCACTGGGGCTGTTGCTGCTGGCAGTGGTGCTGGTGGTGGTGCTGATGGCGGTGCTGGTGGCGGGATGCCAGTGGTGGGGGGAGGCTCCAGCCTGTCCCCTGCAGCCTCAGACGGCTAAACTGCCATGGTTGGTGGTGGGGGCTCAGAATCAGTTCCAGCATCAGGCCTCCTGTCCTTCCTGCCTGCAGGCCCCTTGCCCTTCCCTTTTGCAGCTGGTGGTGACTCCTTGCCCTTCCCCTTGGAAGCTGTTGGTGCCTCCTTGCCCTTCCCCTTGGCAGCTGGTGGTGCCTCCTTGCCCTTCTCTTTGGTAGCTGGTGTAGGCTCACTGTCAGTGCTGATGGCTGGTTCCTGGAGCGTCTCCTACCTGCAGTAGCTGCAGACACTACTGTGGCCATGGACTGGGTGGCTGAGGTGCTCTCCTAGGTTGTGATTACCCTGGCCTGACATGAAGGACGGGGTAGGGAAGAAGTCAATGGCGGAGAGGAAAAGCTTCTTAGGGACACTGGGGCGGGAAGAGGGTGACGGTTTGGGAGTGGAGAAAGAGGGAGTGGTTTTAGGAGGTGTCTGTCTGCTGTGTTTGGATGCAGGTGCATGGGCTTGATGCTGTTGTAAGGTCGATGGCTGTTGGGTGTCTGAGTGCTTGCGTTTGTGTACTTTAGGAGGAGGGGGCACAGACACAGTAGGAGAAGACACAGGGGATGTGTGCATGGATGTGGGGGTGGTGATTGCCAGTGAGGGGTGTGTAGTGCTAGGCGTGATGGTGATGGAGGTAGTGGATAAGGATGTAGTGCATGAAGGTGTCAGTAGAGATGCTACTGGGAGGGTTGTGGACAAATAGGAGGAGGGGGACACAGTGGAGGCAGTGGATGTTGATATGTCTGCATCTGGATGATGTTTGTGTGAGTGCCTGTGGGATGATGTGTGGTGCTCATGTTTGCCTGAGCCACTCTTGTGTGTTGTCTTGGATGCATGCTGGTGTGAATGAGTGCTTGGGATAGGTTGAGGGAATGGGACTGGGTAGAGGAGGTTGTGGGGGCTAGAGACGGGGACAATGGCTGCCATCAGGGAGGAGGCCAGAGCCTGGATTGAACTCTGTTGGGCTGCATTGCCAGAGTGAATGCCCTCCAGGAATGTATTTGTTTGTTGCAAATGGGTTGCCAGCCCCTGGATGGCATTTACTATGGCTGACTGTCCAACAGAGATGGATCACAGGAGGACAATGGCCTCCTCACTCAGGGCAGCAAGACTAACTGAGGAAGGGCCTGAGGTGCCTGGGGCGAAGGAGATGGCCACCCTCCTGGGTGAGCGGGCCCGGGAAACTCGCTGAGGGGCTGCTGGGGGGTGGTGCTGGTACGAGAGTATTGGCTGTACCTGTAGTTGGGGTGGGCACAGAGGTGTCCGCCACCAGCAGGGAGCTTCCATTGGAGGAGGCATCACTGTCAGAACTGTCCCCTCCTGTCTCCGCCATGGTGCTCCCCTCGCCCTCCGTCCTACTGGTGCCCTCACCTTTGGTGGATTCGGCCTCCTAGGCCCTGTGGGATGCAGCTCCCTCCGTCGCCGGTGCCTCTGCTTCTCCACTAGATGATGCTAATGCACATAAGGACAGAGTGACAAAACAAAAAGGGGGGGAGGAGACAAAGTATACACTTGGTCAATGGCAGCAACAACACCACTGTTGGAGTACATGACACATACACAGGGAACCGCCCTATGCACTGGGCAAAGCACTACCAGTCACATTGCTAGTCACCAGCCCATGGACATGAATACCTAACGCCAATAGCAGCATACCTGACACCCAAAGACCCCTGCCCAGTAGTGGTTGCCTACTAGCTTGGTTGGAGGTAGTGTTCATCAGCCCCTGCCCAACATGGGACCTACCCTGCAATGTCTGGCATGGACTAGGGGCGTCCAAAGGCCCACATCCCCACCCGGAGACCACCGCACCACGAGCAAGTAGTCTATTGGGAAACTGTACTCACCCCCTTGTGGCTGCTGTGATGCCCTCAAGCGCCCATTTAGCTCCGAATAGGTCACCGCCAGTATGCGGGCCATCAGGGGGGTCAGGGTTTGGTGGGCACCCCTTCCTCATTGGGAGGCCATCCCCAGCTGGGCCTCTGCTGTCTTCCTTGCCCAGCGTTTCAGGTCCTCCCACCGTTTGTGACAGTGGGTGTTCTGCCTGCCATAGACCGACAGGGTCCGCACGTCCTTGGCGATAGCACGCCATATACCCTTTTTCTGATGGGTGCTGACCTGCAGGAAAAGAAATATAGAAAGAGATATCAGTCATACTGTCCGGCCTGTTACACTCATGGCCCACCATAGCCCTCACATCCCCTTACGCACAGACACTGCCCACCATACATGCATCTCGCTGCCCAGGACCCTTCCACCAACCCCCCACCACATGAGGCCCTCCCACACAGCACTCCATGCATCCATGCCCCTTGCATCGTGCTCACAGTGTACTCACCTGTTGGTCTGGAGGCCCATCCAGCATTCGGTACTGGGGTAGGACCCCATCCACCAGTCTCTCCAACTCCACAGCGGTGAAGGCAGGAGCTCTTTCCCCAGTGACACGAGCCATGGTCGGTTCCAGACACAGGTCACAGCAGCACTTGCAGTGTAGGTCCTCTCCTGTTGAAGGTCAGGTAGCAAGGGAGTGAACAGATAGAAAATGGCGGTCATGTTCACTGCAGTGCATACCGTCACCATTGGCCACTGTAACCCATAGGGCCCAATGACAACCAATGAGGAGTTGCACGTCGGTACTCGGCTGCCTTCCACAACAGCGCACAACGTTAGAGGCATTACCACATTTCCACATGTCCATCCGCACAGGACAGGCGGATGCCATTTCAGAGGGGGGCAGGCCAATGCACCTAACTGTATCACAGTACACATAGGCACCCTTTGGGCCTATCCAACTACATACTGTTACAGTCACACAGTCACAACATGCAATGCAGTGCAGTGTCTGCAAATGTGGAATACTGACCAGCTGCTTACCATTTTGCCCTCTAGATTACAACCGCTGCAGATGAATAGGAGATGGAGACATCCCCCCGTGTACAGACCCCTGGTAGACTTGGCACCAATGGAGGATTTTATCCTCACCTACAGACTAGACAGGGCCACAATCACAGAGCTGTGTGCCCAATTGCAGCCTGACCTGATATCTGTTATCCATCAGCTCACTGAGATCCCACTCTTGTGCAAGTCCTATCTGTGGTCCATTTCTTGGCAAGTGGCTCCTTCCAAGTAACAGTGGGCTTGGCAGCAGGAATGTCTCCCAATGTTCTCAATAGTGCTGACCAGAGTGTTTGTCCTGATTAAACACATGCGCAGCTACATTGTTTTCCCCCAGGTGGAGGATTTGGCCACAGTGAAAGCTGACTTCTATGCAATGGAACATATCCCCAACATTATTGGGGCTATTGATGGTACACATATTGCATTTGTCGTCCCCCCAGAGAAATGAACAGGTGTTCAGAAATCGAAAGAGCTTTCACTCAATGAATGTGCAGATAGTGTGCCTGGGGGACCAGTACATCTCCCATGTCAATGCAAAGGATCCTGGGTCAGTGCATGATGCCTACATCCTGAGTAATAGCAGCATCCCAATGCATGGACACCACTCACAGCCCTGCATGGACACTCATCACTAAAGCATGCGCACTAGAGACAATCAGCTAGCCCACAAAATCACCACGCACACAAGGCAAAGCTGACAGGGCAATCACAACCATACAGGGAAACACACCCATGCACAAGATGGCACACGCAGATACAATAACACTGCATTTTCATCACCACAGGACCCCCACTCAATGTCACCGGAGAGGAGGTGCCAGCCACATCCAGTCCCCCCACAGAAGAGGCCCACAATGATGACAGCAGCTCTGCACACCAGGATCACAAAGACCAACCTGGCCCATCAGGGACCTCTGGACAGTCGGTTACCCTGCCACAGTTCCAACCCACCACAGAGCCTCCCCACTCAGGAACCACTAGCACAGCTCCCACAAAGCGGGCCCATACCACTGACCCCACAAACCCAAGAAAATCAGGGACCTGAGGTCAGTGGCAGTGGGCACATGATTCAGGGGACAGAGGAACAGGACAACAGGAAAGCTAGGAGGACTGCTGTGCGACAGGTGGAGGACAGGACCAGGAAACCCACTCTCCATGAGGCACTTGCAGGGATCCTGGGAGCATACCAACATTCCCAGGTGACCTTGGACCAGATACTGGCCAAGTTGCAGGAGACCCAGTGGCAACAGGAGGGTCAGTACCTGGGAATCAGGGAGGACCTCAAACACATCCACACCATCCTGGTCACCATTGCAGGGGTGCTGGGTGACATGGCCAACACCACGAGGGAGGCAGTGGCACAACAACAGGCCCCCGACACTAGCCACACCTATGAACAGCCCTCCACCTCCGCCGGCGCTAGTGGACAGGAGGCCCTGCCACAGGAACAACAGGCCACCAGCACCCCACCCCCAGCAGAAGGAGAACCACCCCGCAAACAGTCCCTGCGATCCAGGCAGAGGCCAGAGAACTTGCAAGGACCCCCGCCAGGATATAAGACTCTCCTGATTGTCACCCTTCTGTCCCACTCTGTCACCCTGTCCACATTGAACTGCCATTGCTTCCCTTCCTATGCCCCATTGGACAATGCACCTGTGATACCAAGAGATTGGACTCTAACTGGACATTCCTCCACCATCACCCCAGCCCACTGCAGTTCCCCCTCTACTTATGAGCATTTAAATAAACACCCTTGGAACAAATACAATTCTGGAGTCTGTCAATTGATTGAAGTATGTATTAGTACAACATACTGAAAACATTGCAATTTATATGTACAGCAATTTATACATTGGCATGACCTGTAGTGGGCAGCAGTAAATACACCAGGAGCCAGAGTGGGGCACAGAGATCTGAAATTAGAGATGCCAAAGGGTACAGTCAGTGGCTGTAGGAGGCTGGCCTGGCTTATAGTGGGTACCCTGTGGTACTTACACCCTGTGCCAGGTCCAGTTATCCCTTATTAGTAGAATAGAGTTGTTTCTAGCAGCTTCGCTGATAGAAGGTAGCTATGGCAAAGCAGCTTAGGCTGAACTAGGAGACATGCAAAGCTCCTACTATACCACTTATATCATATGCACAATATCATAAGAAAACACAATTCTCAGAGTTACTAAAAATAAAGGTACTTTATTTTTATGACAATATGCCACAAGTATCTCAGTGAGTACCCTCAGTAAGAAGGTAAGTACTATACACAAGTTATATTTACACAAACCCAAAACAGGTAAGTAAGAGTAAGAAAAGTAATGCAAACAGTGTAGAATTATAATAGGATGCAATAGGTGAACATAGGTCTAGGGGCAACACAAACCATACACTCCAAAAGTGGAATGCGAATCACGAATTGACCCCAGACCTATGGGAGCTTGTAGAGGGTCGCTGGGACTGTAAGAAAACAGTCAGGGTGTCCAAGATACCCCACCCCAAGACCCTGAAAAGTAGGAGTAAAGTACCCCTACTACCCCAAAAGAACACAATAGTCGTGATAGGGAACAACACCAGCAAAGCACTGAGGACGGATTCCTGGACCTGAGGACCTGCAAGACAAGGGGACCAAGTCCAGGAGTCGCAGTAGTGTCCGGGGGGGCAGGAGCCCAGAAAACCCTGGATGAAGGTGCAAGGAAGCTGTCTCCTAATGGAAGAAGCTTGGAGTTCTGCAACAACGAAGAGGACTAGGAACTTCTCCTTTGGATGGAAGATGACCCACATCATGATGAAGGTTTCAGAAGTGTTCCCACGCAGAAATAGTGCAAACAAGCCTTGCTAGCTGCAAAGGTTGGGGTAGAGGTTTTTGGGTGCTGCTGGGGACCAGGAAGGACCAGGATGTCGCCCCTAGGAGAAGGAGACAGAGGGGGCACTCAGCAACTCAAAGAGCTCCCACAGAAGCAAGCAGCACCCACAGAAGTACCCGAGCAGGCACTTAGAAGATTTGTGAACCAGAGCTGGCTCAGAGTCACAAAGGAGGGTCCCACGACGCCGGAGGCCAACTCAGAGGGTTGAGCACGGCAGGACGGAGTGCTGGGGAACAGGCTAGGCTGTGCACAAAGGAAATCCTGGAAGAGTGCACAGGAGCCGGAGCAGCTGCAAATCACGCAGTACACAGGTTTGCAGTCTAGCGTGGGGAGGCAAGGAATTACCTCCAACAAACTAGGCTGCAGGATCACTGGACTGTGGGAGTCACTTGGATAGAGTTCTAGTGTTCCAGGGACCACGCTCGTCAGGATGAGAGGGGACCCAGAGGACCAGTGATGCAGTCTTTTGGTACCTGCGTTAGCAGGGGGAAGATTCCATCGACCCACGGGAGATTTCTTCTTGGCTTCCAGTGCAGGGTGAAGGCAGGTGACCCTGAGAGCATGCGCCACCAGGAAACAGTCGAGAAAGCCGGCAGGATTAGGCGCTACAATGTTGCTTGTAGTAGTCTTGCTACTTTGTTGCAGTTTTGCAGGCGTCCTGGAGCAGGCAGCGGTTGATCCTTGGTAGAAGTCGAAGAGGGAAGTGCAGAGGAACTCTGGTGAGCTCTTGCATTCGTTATCTGAAGAATACCCCAGAGGAGAGACCCTAAATAGCCAGAAAAGGAGGTTTGGCTACCAAGAAAGGAGGATTGGCTACCAAGAAAGGTAAGAACCTATCAGAGGGGGTCTCTGACGTCCCCTGCTGGCACTGGCCACTCAGAGCAGTCCAGTGTGCCCCCAACACCCCTGTTTCCAAGATGGCAGAGGTCTGGGACACACTGGACTTGGAGGTACTGGTCAGGGGAGTGGTCACTCCCCTTTCCTTTGTCCAGTTTCACACCAGAGCAGGGCTGGGGGATCCCTGAACCGGTGTAGACTGGCTTATGCAGAGATGGGCACCATCCTTGCCCATCAAAGCATTTCCAGAGGCTGGCGGAGGCTCCTTCTCCCCAGCCCTTCACACCTATTTCCAAAGGGAGAGGGTGTAACACCTTCTCTCAGAGGAAATCCTTTGTTCTGCCTTCCTGGGCCAGGGCTGCCTGGACCCCAGGAGGGCAGAATCCTGTCTGAGGGGTTGGTAGCAGCAGCAGCTGCAGTGGAAACCCCGGAAAGGCCGTTTGGCAGCCCCCGGGTTCTGTGCTAGAGACCCGGGGGATCATGGAAATGTCCACCCAATACCAGAATGGCATTGGGGTGACAATTCCATGATCTTAGACATTTTACATGGCCATGTTCGTAGTTACCATTGTGACGCTATTCATAGGTAGTGACCTATGTATAGTGCACACGTGTAATGGTGTCCCCGCACTCACAAAGTCTGGGGAATTTGCCCTGAACGATGTGGGGGCACCTTGGCTAGTGCCAGGGTGCCCACACACTAAGTAACTTGACACCCAACCTTCACCAAGTGAGGGTTAGACATATAGGTGACTTATAAGTTACTTATGTGCAGTGAAAAATGGCTGTGAAATAACGTGAACGTTTTTTCACTCAGGCTGCAGTGGCAGGCCTGGATGAAGAAGTGTCTGAGCTCCCTATGGGTGGCAAAAGAAATTCTGCAGCCCATAGAGATCTCCTGGAACCCCAATACCCTGGGTACCTAAATACCATATACAAGGGACTTATATGGGTGTACCAGTGTGCCAATGAGAATTGGTAAATTTAGTCACTAGCCTGCAGTGACAAATTTAGAAAGCAGAGAGAGCATAAACACTGAGGTTCTGGTTAGCAGAGCCTCAGTGATACAGTTAGGCACCACACAGGGAACACATATAGGCCACAAACATATGAGCACTGGGGTCCTGGCTAGCAGGATCCCAGTGTCACATAACAAACACACTGACAACATAGGGTTTTCACTATGAGCACTGGGCTCTGGCTAGCAGGATCCCAGTGAGACAGTGAAAACACCCTGACACATACTCACAAACAGGCCAAAAGTGGGGGTAACAAGGTTAGAAAGAGGCTACCTTCCTACAGTGGCCTTAGACATTGGGAAATCAGGCTGCCATGTACAATGTCCAAAACTAAACTGCAAAGTAAAGTGGAGTTACAGTGTCTTACCTGTGTGTCACTGGAAGTACTTCTGCATGATATTACTTCTGTTGTCCACATCTTCATCCTCTGCCTCCTCTTCCTCACTGTCCACAGGCTTCACCGCTGCAACAAGACCATCTCCAGGCTCATACTCCTTCAGAAAAGGCACCTGGCGTCTCCTTCTTGGGTGAGTAGTACAGGGATCCACCTGTCAGATGGAGGCACTGGAACCTGGCCTTCAGGAGGCCAAAGGTTCTTTCAATTCTACTCCTTGTTCGCCCATGTGCCTCATTGTAACGCTCCTCTGCCCTTGTCCTGGCATTCCTCACTGGGGTCAGTATCCATGAGAGGTTGGGGTAACCAGAGTCACCTGCAAATATCGAAGGACAACTGTTAGACACATACTAATCCTTAGGGACAACCCCATACCAAGACACCAACATATGTTGGCTGGGGACCTTGGGCTCACCTATTAGCCACACCCGGTGCCTCTGGAGTTGAGCCATGATATTTGGGATGCTGCTATTCCTCAAGATAAAGGCGCCATGCACAGAGCCAGGATACTTGGCATTCACATGGGAGATGTACTGGTCAGCCAAACAAACCATCTGCACAAAGAGTGATAACTTTTTCTATTCAAGAACACCTGTTCATTTCTCAGAGGGGGGTACAAATGCTACATGTGCACCAATGATGTTGGGGATATGTCCCAGGACATAAAATTCAGCTTCCACTTTGGCCAAATCCTCCACCTGGGGGAATACGATGTAGCTGCACATGTGTGTCAGCAGGGTAGACAACACCTTGGTCAACACATTGGAGAACATTGGCAGAGACATCCCTGATGTCATGGCCACTGTTGTTTGGAAGGAACCACTTGCCAGGCAATGGATAACTGACAGGACCTGCACTAGAGGGGGGATACCTGTGGGCTAGCGGATAGCTGACATCAGGTCTGGCTCCAATTGGGCACACAGTTCTTGGATTGTGGCCCGATCAGGTCTTTATGTTAGGATAATGTGTCTGTCCTCCATTATCGCCAGGTCCACCAGGGGTCTGTACACTGGAGGATGTCTCCATCTCATATTCAACCTCAGCGGTTGAAGCCTAGGGAGGAAAATGTGAGCAGAGGGTCATATTCACACATCTATTGCAATAATGATGCATCTCTTCATTTACAGAACCAGTATGGGAATCCGAGAGTCAGCTGATGTGCCAATGTCTGCTGTGAGGCAGTTAGATACCTTCGCCTGTGCCCCCCTGAAATGGTGGCTGCCTGACCTGTGAGGAGGGACAAGTGAAATTAGGTAATTCCGCTGGCATTGTGCGCTGTTGCTGTAGGCGGTCAACGACCGCCGTGCAACTTCGCATTGGTTATCATTGGGCCCTATGGGTTCCAGGAGCCAATGGCGATGTTCACCGGTGGTGACGGTATGCACTGCCGTGGAAGTGACCGCCATTTTCTTTCTGTTAACTCACTTGCTACCTGACCTTTAACAGGAGAGGACCTACACTGCTAGTGCTGCTGTGACCTGTGTCTGGAAGCAACAATGGCTCATGTGTCTGGGGAAAGGGCCCCTGCCTTCACTTCGGAGGAGTTGGAGAGACTTGTGGATGGGGTCCTACCCCAGTACACTTTACTCTATGGTCCTCCAGACAAACAGGTGAGTACACTGTGAGCATGATGCGTGGGCCATGAATGTATGGAGTGCTGTGTGTGTAAGCCACATGTAGGAGGGGGCTGAGGTGTCCTGGGCAGAGTGCTGCATGTATGGAAGTCAGTGCATGTGCATTAGTGAATGGGAGGGATATGGTGGGCCATGAATGTGACGGTCCGGGCGGTATTACTAATCCCTTTTCTGCTGTATTTTTCCTGCAGTTCGGCGCCCATCAGAAAAAGGGTATTTGGCTTGCCATCGCTAAGGAGGTGTGGACCCTGGTGGTCTTTCACAGGCGGAGCACCCACTGCCACAAACGGTGGGAGGACCTGCACTGCTGGGCAAGGAAGACAGCAGAGGCTGAGCTGGGGCTCAACTCCCGATGAGGAAGGGGTGCCCGTTGTACCCTGACCCCCCTGATGTTCCGCATCATGGCGGTGGCCTATCCGGAGTTGGATGGGCACTTGAGGGCATTACAGCAGCCACAAGGGGGTGAGTACAAATTCCAATTCATGAGTTGGCGCGCGTTAAGGTTTTACCTGGGTGGGGGATGTGGACTGTGGGTGCCCCTAGGCCATGTCAAACATGGCAGGGTAGGTCACTTGTTGGTCAGGCTTTGAAGCTCTCCAAACCCAATGGTGTTAGTGGGCATCTACTATTGGGCAGGGTCCTGTGGGTTTCAGGTGTGCAGCTGATGGCGTTATGCCATGTCCCCCATGGGCTGGTGACTAGCATTGTAACTGGTAGTGCATGGCCTAGTGCATACAGCAACTCCCTGTGTTTTGTGTACACCAACGGTCTTGTTGTTGCTGGCAATGACCAAGTGTATCCTCTGTCTCTCCCCTCTTTTTGTTTTGTCACCCTGTCCTTGTGTGCATTAGCATCATCTGGCAGAGGAGCAGAGGCACGGGTGACGGAGGGAGCTGCATCCCACATGGGCCAGGAGGCCGAATCCACTGAGGGTGATGGCACCAGTGATACGGAGGGCGAGGGGAGCTCCACGACGGAGACAGTAGGGGACACTACAGACAGCGACTCCTCCTCTGATGGAAGCTCCCTGGTAGTGATGGACACCTCTGTGTCCACCCCAACAACAGGTACAGCCGCCAACCCCCTACCAGCACTGCCCTCCTAGCAGTCCCCCAGCGTGTTTCCCATGCCCGCTCACCCAGGAGGGCGGGCATCTCCTTCACCCCAGGCACCTCAGTCCCTGCCCAAGTCAGCCCTGCTGCCCTTAGTGAGGAGGCTATTGACCTCATGAGATCCCTCACTGTTGGGCAGTCCACCACTCTGAATGCCATCCAGGGTATTGAGAGGCATTTGCAACAAACAAATGCATACCTGGAGGGCATTCACTCTGGCGTGGCGGCCCAACAGATAGTAATTCAGGCTCTGGCCTCCGCACTGATGGCCACCATTGTCCCTGTCTCCAGCCTCCCCCCTCCAACTTCCTCTACCCAGTCCCAATCCCCTCAACCCCAGCCTATCCCAAGCACACCTTCAGTCCAGCATTCACCCAAATCAACACACAGACGTGGCTCAGGCAAACGCAAGCACCACACCTCATCTCACAGGCACTCATACAAGCACCATCCCCTTGTAGACACACCAACATCCACTGCCTCCAGTGTGTCCCCCTCCTCCTCCTCGTCCACCCCCTCCCAGTAGCGTCTCCACTCACACCTGAAGGCACTACATCCTCATCCACTACCTCCATCACCAGCACGCCCATCACTACACACTCTCACTTGCAGCCACCACCCCCACATCCATGCACACGTCCCCTGTGTCCTCTCCCACTATGTCTGTGACCCCTCTTCACACAAACGCAAGCCCACACTCACCCAACAGCCATTCACCTCACAACAGCACCCAACTCATGCACCTGCACCCAAACACAGCCGACTGACACCTCCTACAACTACTCCCTCTTCCTCTACTCCCAAACCTTCACCCTCTTCCTGCCCTAATGTCCCTAAGAAGCTTTTTTATCCAAAACTGACCTGTTCCCTACCCTTCCCCCCTTTCTGTCCCCTCAGGCCAGGGTGGCCAAAACCCAGCCCAGCACCTCAGCCACCAAGTCCACGTCTGCTGTGGTTCCTGCAGCTGTCAGAGGCTCAAAGGGGACACCTGTTATCCCAGCTAGTGTGCCACCAACCCCTGTCAAGGCAAAGAACATTCCGCCACCTGGCAAGGTGAAGAAGGGGACAGCATCCAGCAAGGGAAGGAGTCACAACCACCCATCAAGGCCACCTCAAAGACTCCAGCTGCCAGACCCAAGGTGACACCACCATCTGCCAAGGGCAGGAAGGGGCACAAAACAGCAGCAAAGGCACTTCAGCCATCCGAGCCTGTAGGTGTAGGCCTGGTGGCTACCAGCACAACTGCCAGCACCGCCACCTGCACCGCCGCAAGCACCGCTACTGTCAGCAGCAGCAGCCCCAGTGACCAGTCGTCCGAGGCTGCAGGAGAAGGGCTGGAGCCTCCCTGCACCACTGGCAGCACCGGCACCTGCACCGTAGCCAGCACCGGCTCCTGCACCGCAGCCAGCACTGGCACCTGCAGCGACGCAAGCACCGCCACCTGCACAGCTGACAGTAGCACCACTGCCAGCAGCAGCAGCCCCAGTGGACAGCCGTCCGAGGCTGCAGGAGAAGGGTTGGGGCCTCCCCCAACCACTGGCAGCACCCCCACCACCACCTGCACTACCACCACTGTGCAGTCATAGCTGCCAGCGGATGGACTGTAGCCCTGCCTCCAGGGACTATCATGCATCCTGACCACTGCAAATCTTGTGGCTCTGACACCCAGGTGAGAGACTCTGATCCGGCACCCCCCAAGTGCTGCATCACTGGACACCAAGCCCCCTCCAGAACCAGTGGAGAAAGGCATCCACTCACCCTCTCCTTGGCAGGATGAAGCACACTGGGCACCAAGCCCCATCCAGTACCAGTGGAGAAAGGCATCCACTCACCCTTTCCTTGGCAGGATGAAGCACACTGGGAACCAAGCCCCCTCTAGACCCAGTGGAGAAAGTCCTTGCGGGATGAAGCACACTGGACACCAAGCCCCCTCCAAAATCAGTGCAGAAGCCACCCACTTGAGAGACTGTGGCCTTGGGCTCCCCAGGAGCAAGCAGTGGGCAGACCACCCACTTGAGAGACTGTGGCTTTGCACTCCCCAGGACCAAGCAGCGGGCAAACCACCTACTTGAGAGACTGTGGCTTTGCACTCCCCAGGACCAAGCAGTGGGCAGACCACCCACTTGAGAGACTGTGTCTTTGCACTCCCCAGGACCAAGCAGTGGGCAGACCACCCACTTGAGAGACTGTGTCCTTGCACTCCCCAGGACCAAGCAGTGGGCAAACCACCCACTTGAGAGACTGTGGCTTTGCACTCCCGAGGACCAAGCAGTGGGCAAACCACCCACTTGAGAGACTGTGGCTTTGCACCCCCCAGGAGCAAGCAGTGGGCAAACCCACCCACTGGAGAGATTTGAGAGACTGTAGCCTTGTACTCCCCAGGACATCGCTGTGGGCATGGAGCCCCCTCCAGGAGCAGTGGCATTTTCCCATCTTCCGGCTGAGGTGCCACCCCTTCCCCGTCCCCCTGAGGTGCCAGTGTGTTTTCGGTCTGATACCCCTGCAGTGTTCTCTCCGTATTGAGGCAGGAGTCAAGTGTGGGCTTGGCCTATGCGTTTTGGCCCAGTGGGCTACGGACATGTTCTCATATGCTCTAACTAGTCAATTAAAAGGAGACTAGTCAATCCTGATTGGTTGGTGACAACCTAAACAATATATATATATTCACTTAAAAAATGAATTCTACAGGGATGTTATAGATAGGCTCACATTTTAACCACACCAAACCATAGAAATTCACCACTTACAGTTAGAATTACTTCAAGTAACTATAACTCATGCCCTAGGGTAACTATAACTCGTGCCCCTGTTTTTTAAGTGAATACATATATATATATATATATATATATATATATATATATATACACACACACATATACACACACACATATATATATATATATATATATATATATATATATATATATATATATATATATATATATATATATATGATCCAAACAGTTCCACTTTGTGAGTTAAGGGGTCAGAATATATCATCTTACTCGGTAACAAATCACCTGAAAGGTTGAATGAGGATGAAGAACTTTATGTACATGTAGGCTTATGTGACAGCATTAAGTTTGTTTTCTGTAAACCTGATTTTTGGTTCTTGTTTTTATTACTGATCATACTATTGTGGCTTTGTTTTCATTCTTCTTTTTCTTCTTTTTCTCCCTTTTCAATGTCTTTGTCTTTTTCTTGTCCTGTTCAATTGGATTTTTCCATTTTTATTTTGAAATTAAATGGTTTTCCCTGATTAAACTCCTTATGCGCTTCTACTGAATCATATATAGCGAATAATCAAAATTTATGCATTTTAGGGTTCACTTTATTTGGAGTTAGGGTGTTTTTCTTTTTCTTCTTTCAGTCTTTTTCTCTTTCTTTTGGATGTTTCGTCTTTTTTGTATAAGGCTGATGCATTATCTAAAGTCCTTTATTGAAATAAGAAAGTGTAGATGATGTAATATTAAATGGTAAAATGTCATGAGTAATAGGATTTTCACAATCTGATTAATCATAATTTATGTACATGTATATGTATAAAATATACAAAGGAATGGCCACTAGGCCTGTATTTTTAAAGGAGTTTTTTTTATATCAGTTACTCATTGTCATATGGTCATTGATTTTAAATGAATTTATATTACATTTAGATTTCTAAATTTTAGGACCACAAAATAAATGGTGAAATGTCATGAGTAATAGGATTTTGATAATGTGATTAATCATGATTTGTATACATATATATGTATAAAATATACAAAGGAACAGCCACTAGGCCTGTATTTTTGAAAGGAGGTTTTTTTTATATTAGTTACTCGTTATCATATGATTATTGATTTTGAATGAATTTACATCACATTGAGAGTTCTGGATTTTAGGACCACAAAAATATTCCTTAAATCATGTATATAGTTGACTCAAAAGGTGGAGAGAGAGCACATATGTATTTTTTCTATGTCTGTTAAAGATGGTGTATACATATTTAGGGTTTATAGGGCACAACCTTTCAAATCAGGACATGACGAAGACCCTTTTGGGTTAAAACACATAGCCGAATAAAAGTTTCTTAAGAAGATGCAGATGCGTTGAGTGCAGCTTTTTCTTTTGGTGGGATAGCGCTGAAGGATCTTTTAGTCATATCTCTCTCTCTCTCTGTATATATATATATATATATATATATATATATATATATATATATGAACTCCATGTGTTTACGATGGGGTGACGTCATTTTCCAAATCCCGGAGAGGCCTAGCTAAGTAACATTGAAGTAGATACACTGCACCCCCCTGAGTTACCATGGGGAAGGGGGTTGGGATAAGAGAGAAAGAGAAATACCAGCTCTTCAATGGATCTCATTCTGTGCACAAGAATCTGCGGTGCTAAGGAATGTGAGGGTTCTTGATTCTGATTCACTCATTTCTGAAATCATTTGCATGGTATGATGCTTTATCTCCTGTAAGGAGAACCCCTTATTAGATAGGCTCATGGCAACAACACAATTTGCATTCATAAACAAATCACTCTTTTAACATACTCATTCTACTCAGTGTAGTTAGCACAACAACACTTTGTTCCATAGTTATCTTGATCAAATTATTAAGCATACAGAAATGTAAAAAGTTCCAAAATGTTCAAGAGTACTGCACTCAGAATCTATAGTTCTGCAGACTTTGCATACATTTTTGTGGGAAAAACCAGCATTATCTCAATTGTGCTGGTGAAGCTTTAACAAGAAATACATCTTTCCTGCAAATACACACAAGTCATTAATGTTTCTCTCTAGAAGGTTTCCAAGCATTGCTTAAACAACACAGTTTGTGCTGATTTCTCTTGAAAGTCATTGAGCGCTGTTTAACAACATAGTTTGTGCTATGTCCTCAATTATCGTGACTGTGCAGTGCAATTAGGAGAGTTTTTACCTTGTTTGCACAAAAAATTTACTCAGCGAGGCAAGTGCAATGAGAACAGCGTGCTTGCTCTCTACAGTTTACTTTCTGGTGCGCTTCTTTTCAGAGAATATGGCAGCAACTGCAAAAGACACCGCAGAAGACACGTGGAGTCTGTCAGAAGGAGAAGATGGTTGGGGCTGAAGATAATCACCAGTGAGGGCTGGGACCAGAGCCGAAGGAGTCAGGTAATTGCTGCCTTTGATCTGAGAAGTGAAGCTAAGCCATGCTGACTGTACCGCACAGTTTAAATAGTCTGCTGTATGTGTACAGAACCTTTGTGCATGTGCTTTGCCTCACCTGATGTTTCCAGCATATTGCAAACGAACAGCTTGAGGCACGCTGGACTCAATTCCTGTAAATATGTTAATCAACAGTTTCTGCCATGCTTGAGTAGCTCTGTTAATAAAGCAGCTGCACAAGTTCACATGTAAATGGCTATTAATAAGGCAGCTTGCATAGTTCACGTGTAAACTGTTACTTAAGATCTGATCACAGGATTGCCAGCAAGCCTAAGCCAAAAACAACCATAAGAACGTTGCCCTCCACTGCCACCAGGGTTGTAATCCATGCTAATATATACCTTGGCTATAAGACAAGACATGATCAATTATTACAGGTACATTAAAAGAGACATTGCTAAGGAGCGTACTTGCACAGTAGCATCAAGGAGATAACAGGATGTGATACCCATAACATCATCTTTGCTACTTCTGTAAGCAGATAATTATTTCCTCCGAGACAAGTCTTCATTTTCCTCCTACAAAAAAGCCAAAATAACAAAAAAGATGGAAGTTACATACAGGTCCATAATTGAAAACAGTGATGCATCATTGTTTTTCTAAACATTTCTACTCTTTTTACCCACAATCACATATTTATATCTAATGTGGCAGTAACTTTTGATTCCTTTCTCCTGAAGAATTCCACACCCTCACCCAATGCACTTTTTTCACAAATAAATTAGAACATGCCATCAAACCTCATTTAATAAACTTTATAAGTAACACATTCCTCGTGAGACACCTTTGTTAACACTCACCACAACTTTTCACTCTAGGAATAGCAAAGCATTCAAGCATTTCATAAGGCTAATTTATACATTCAATGAGATTTATAAAAACAGTACAACTTAAAATATTACATTCTTTTTTTATACTTTGAGAGACACTGCTTCCTTTACTTACAAGTACACAGAGTTTGTACATTTCATTTTTTAACATAATCTGCAAACGTTGCTCACATCTTTCTTAAATGAAAATGACCATACCAGTCTCTTTCAACTCAATATAAATTAACTTCTGCTGAGCACAACTCAAAAAGACTTAGGCCCGCATTAGGACACTGGCGGTAAATACCACTTACTGCCACGCTGACGGCCGCCAACAAACCGCTGCGGTGATGGATATCCGTTCACCATATTATGACACACACACCAATCTGACAATATACTGCCACATACACAAATCCGCCAGCCCAAAGGTCAGTGATGAAGTGACGAAGCGGCACAAATACCCTTACTGTTACACCAACAAAAAAACACCCACCACATTATGGCCCACAAATCACCACGGCGGACACTCAACTGCGGTAAACCATTGGCGATACATACTGCTGTGCACAGAATGGACACCCACATACAAAACACCACTACATTGGCCAATACCAAAAACACACACATCACACCCATACACACACCATACCCACACCACTATAAAACACCCACCCACATTCCACACAATCCCTTACGAACACCAATTGCTCAGAGGAGACCGAGAAGGAGAGCACAGAGACAACTAGACACACTCACCACATACACCCATACACCCCTCACACACCCCACATCACACACCCCACCACATCACCCAACACACTGTTACCAAAACACACCACACAACACCCATGGCACCACAAAGGCACCCCCGTTTCACTGAGGAGGAGTTAAGGGTCATGGTGGAGGAAATTGTCAGGGTAGAGCCACAGCTGTTGTGAAGCACAGGTACAGCAGATTTCCATTGCAAGGAAGATGGAGCTACGGCAGAGAATTGTGGGCAAGGTCAATGCCGTGGGACAGCACCCAAGAACAGGGGGCGACATCAGGAAGAGGTGGAGCAACCTACGGGGGAAGGTACATTCCATTGCAGCAAGGCACCAGCTCGCCATACAGAGGACTGGCGGTGAACCCCCGCCTCCTCCCCCACAACTCACAGCATGAGTGTAGCAAGTACTGGCAATACTGCATCCTGAGGGACTCGCTGGAGTAGCCGGAGGACTGGACACTGGTAAGCAACATTTACTACCTATCGCCCCAATACCTGCATGCCACCTCACACCCACACCCTTACCCCCATCACTCCACTCCAACCCACACACTGCACCTACACATCTGACTAACCCCAATGCCAAGCCCTGCATGTCATACCAATGCATGGACACCCCTCCCAGCCCTGCATGGACACCCATCACTAAAGCATGCACAGCAAAGGGAAACTAATATACCCACAATACATCACAATAGACAAGCAAAAGCTGGTAGGGCAACACCAACGATAGAGGGGAAGCCAGGGATGTACAAATGTCATACACTTGAAGCATAATACATCACATACATCCCCACAGGTAACCCAGCCAATGTCAGTGGAGAGGAGGTGCCACCACTATCCAGTCCCCCAAGAGAAGACGCCCCCAGTGATGACAGTAACTCTGGACTTCAGGATCTGGAGGGCCCACCTGGCCCATCAGGGACCACTGGACAGATGGTCACCCAAGCACAATCACAGTCCACCACAGAGCCTCCCCCATCAGGATCCAACACAACAGCACCCACCCAGCGTACAAAAACGTCTGTCCCCAGGACACCTCAATCAGCAGTGTGCCCACCTGTCCACAGACCCCAGGCCACACCTCGCCCCCAAGACAATCAGGAACCTGGGGTCAGTAGCAGTGGGCACACCGTTCAGGAGACAGGGGCACAGGCCAACAGGGAAACTGGGAGGACCGCTGTGCGCCAGGGAAGGACAGGACCAGGGAACCGACTCTCCAGGAGGCACTCTCCGAGATCCTGGGAGCCTATCAATATTCCCAGGATACGATGGGCCAGATCCTTGACAACGTGCAGGGGAACAGGCGGCTGCAGGAGGGACAGTACCAGGGGATCAGGGAGGACTTGGAGGCCATCAACACCATCCTGGTCTCCATTGCAGGGGTGCTGGCAGACATGGCCAACGTCACGAGGGAGGCAACAGCACACCAGCGGGACCCTACCACTAGCCAATCAACTGAACAGCCCTCCACTTCTGCTGCTACTAGTGGCCAGGAGGCCCCATCACAGGGCCCTAAGGCAACCAGGATCCCTCCCTCTGCAGAAAGTGAACCATCCTGTAGATGTTCCAGGTGACCCTGACAGAAGCCAGAGACAATAGTCAAGATCACCGCCTGGAAATGAGACTATCATGATTGTCCCCCTGCGTCCCACACTGTCACCATTGTCTACCTTGAACTGCTGTTGCTCCCCTTCCTATGGCCCCTTGGACACTGCACCTATGCTACAAACAGACTGGAACAATACCCTGGACTTTCCTCTATCATCACCCCATTCCATTGCACTTTTCCATCAATTTCTCAGCACTACAATAAACACCCTGGAACACAACTCAAATACTTGTATTCCATGTTTTGAAACAGTGTATTAATGGAAACAGTTATATCCATTACAAATGAACTGTACAGTGTGAAAGCATAGAAATAATAAGCTGTAGCTGCCTGTAGTCAGCACATCAATACGCAGATGTAATTGCACTAACACCTGTAAACTGAAAATCCATGAGCAACATTAAGTAGAGGTAAAAAGTGGGTAATGCCATCATGCCACAGCCACACAGAATACACCAATATTCATAGAAATGTAAAGTTGCACTGTCTCACCTGTGTGTCATTGGAAGTACTGACAGATAACTGATGTTCTGTTGTCCTCATCCTCATCCTCTTCATCCTCAATGTCATCACGGTCTACTGCTGCCACAGAGGCATCTCCAGTCTCCTCCCCCAGCAGAAAAGGTACATGGTGTCTGAGGGCCAGGTTGTGCAACATGCAGCATGCCACAGCTCTCTGGCAGACCTTCCAGGAGTGAGTAGCACAGAAATCCACTTGTCAGAAGGAGGCACCAGAACCTGGCCTTCAGGAGGCCAAAGGTCCTCTCAATGATCCTTCTGGTTCACCCATGTGCCTCATTATAACGTTCCTCTGATCTTGTCCTGGCATTCTTAACAGGGGTCAGCAGCCACAATAGTTGGGGTAGCCAGAGTCACCTGCAGGTATTGAGGGACAACATTTAGCTGCACACTATCCTATGAGGTTAATGTCAGAGGCATACACTAACATACACTGGGGGGACCAAGGCTCACCTATAAGCCACACCCTGTGCCTCTGTAGTTGGGCCATCACATTTGGGATGCTGCTATTCCTCAGGTGAAAGGCATCATGCACCGACCCAGGATATTTAGCATTGAAATGGGAGATATAGGGGTCCGCCAGGCAAACCATGTGCATATTCATTGAGTGGAAACTCTTACGATTCCTGTACATCTGTTCATTCTGGCGGGTGCACCAACGCAATATGTGTCCCGTCAATGTCCCCAATAATATTGGGGATATGTCCTGTTGCATAGAATACAGCCTTCACAGTGGCCAAATCTTCCACCTGGGGGAAACGATGTAGCTGCACATGTGTTTAACCAGGGCAGACAACACTCTTGCCAGCACGATTGAGAACAATGGCAGAGACATTCCTGCTGCCAAGCCCACTGTCTTGGAAAGAACCAGTTGCCAGGAAATGGAGAACTGATAGCACTTGCACAAGAGGGGGGATCCTAGTCGGATGACGGATGGATGAGATCAGGTCTGGTCTAACTGGGCACACAGCTCTGTGATTGTGGAGTCTTTAGGTGAGTATAACTTACCTGTCCTCCAGTGAAGCTAACTCCACCAGGGGTCTGTACATGGGGTATGTCTCCATTTCCCATTCATCCACAGCGGTAGGTATCTAAGGGACACAAAAGTGAGTAAGCTGTCACAATTTGAACAACTAAACCACAACAGCAGTCCACATCGTGCCCTTATGTATTGGGACAGCGTAAATTTTGACAGCGTAAATTTTGAAGTATGTGCCTATTGATCCTGTGACACAGCAATTCTCAATAGGCCTGTTCACCCCCCTGAAATGGTGACCACCTGTCCTGTGTGGAGGGACAGGTGAAAGTGAGGTAATTCCGCCGACATTGGGCGACGTGGCGGTAGGCGGTCGGGCACCGCCGTGCAATATCTTATTGGATAATATTGGGAACTATGGAGTACAGTGCCCAACGGGGATGTATGCCGGCAGTGTCGGTGTACACCGCTGCGGACGTGACCGCTATTTTCTAACTCCAGCTCTAACTCAATCCTCACTTGTTTCCTGACCTTCAACAGGAGAAGACCTACACTGTATGTGCTGCTGTGACCTGTGTCTGGAACCTAACATGGCCTGTGTGACTGGGGAAAGGGCCACAGCCTTCACTTCGGAGGAGCTGGAGCAACTGGTGGATGGGGTCCTACTGCTCTATGGGCCTCCAGATCAACATGTGAGTACACTGTGGGCACGATGCTTGTGGCATGGATGCATGGAGATGTGTGGGAAGGCATCGTATAAGGGGGGATCATCTGTTGGCAGTGTACATGTTGTGCACTGGTCTACATGTGTGCCAATGGTGATGGAAACGGGTATGGTGGGCCGTGTGTGATAGGCTGGACTGTTAGTTTAATGGAGCGATCCTGTATGTATTACCTCTGCAGGTCAGTGCCCATCAAAAGAAGGGATTATGGCGTGCCATCACCAAGGAGGTGCGTACCCTGGGGGTCTATGGGAGGCGGACCTGGTGGGAGGAGCTGAGATGCTGGGCACGGAAGACTGCGGAGGCCCAGCTGGGGATAGTCTCCCAACGAGGAAGGGGTGCCCGTCAGACCCTGACTCCCCTGATGGCCCCCATACTGGCGGTGGCGTACCCTGAGCTGGATAGGCGCTTGAGGGAATCACAGCAGCCACAAGGGGGGTGAGTACAGTGGGTATCATTACATCTTTTGGCTGGAGGGGTGGTATCCGGGTGGTGGTTGTGTGTTAGTGGGTGCCTATAAGGTCAGGCCAGACATTGCAGCGTGGGTCATCTCTGGGGTAATGGTTGCATGTCAAATACAGGTAACATATCTCGTTAGTGGTCACTTTCAGGCAGGGCATCATGGGTCCCAGGTGTGCTGCAGTTGGCGGAGTGTGCTTCTCATCATGCTTTGGTGACCAGCCATATCACTGGTAGTGCAATGCATATTGCTTAGGCCTGTTCCCAGTGTTTGAGAGTGCTGTGTACGACAATGGTGGTGTTGGTGTAGTAATTGACCCCGTGTTTCTTCTTTCTTTCCCCCCCATTTTTGTTCTGTCATGCTGTCCTTGTATGCATTAGCATCAGCTGGTGGAGGAGCTTGGGCACTGGTGACAGAGTGAGCTGCATCCCACAGGACCCTGGAGGCAGAGTCCACCAATGCCGAGGGAACCAGTGGGAGTGAGGGTGAGGGGAGCACCACAGTGGAGACAGCAGGAGACGACACAGACTCGGATACCTCCTCCGATGGGAGCTCCTTGGTGGTGGGAGACACCTCTGTGACCACCCCAGCTGCAGGTACAGCCACCAACCCCTGTACCAGCACCACCCTCCCAGTAGCCCCTCACCAATTTGCCCGTGCCCACTCACCAAGGAGGGTGGGCATCTCCTTCACCACAGACACCTCATGCCCTGCCCCAGTCAGCCCTGCTGCCCTGAGTGAGGTTATTGACCTCCTGAGATCCATCTCCGTAGCGCAATCAACCATAGTGAATGCCATCCAGGGCCTGGCATTGCATGTGCAGCATTGCAATGCATTCCTGGAGGGAATTCACGGTGGATTGGTGGCCCAACAGAGATCGATTAAGGCTCTGGTCTCCTCTCGATGGCAGCCATTGTCCCTGTTTCTACTGTCCCCCCTCCAACTACCACTTCCCAGTCCCATTACCCTCAACCCCAACCCATCCCAGGCACACATACAGACGAGCATGCACACAAGGCAACAAACAAGAGTGGCACAGGCAAAAAAATGCACCACACTTCATCCCACAGGCACTCACACAAACACCATCCGGTTGCAGACACAACATCATCCACTGCCTCCATTGTCTCCCCCTCTTCCTCTTCCTCCACCTCCCTCCCAGTCATGTCCACACTCACACCTGCATGCACTACATCTACATCCACTACCAGCATCACCACACCAAGCAGAACACACACCTCCCTGGCAGACACCTCCACAACAGCCATGCACGCGCCCTGTCCTCTCCCACCTTGTCTGCCCCCCTAGGGACACAAGCACAAGCATTCACACACCCAACAGCCACACACCTCACATCAGCATACAACTCATGCACCTGCACCCAGGTCCAGCAGACATACACCTCCGACAACTACTCCCTCAATCACCACTCCCATTACTCCTCCCCCTCCCACCCCACTATCCCTAAAAAGCTTTTCCTTTCCTAATTTGACCTCTTCTCTAGCTCTCACCCCCCATCCTTCACGTATGGGGAGGGTACCAAGGACACAGCCCAGCACCTCAGCTAATCAGTCCACGGGGACAGTGGTAGAACCACCTACTCGCGGTGGGAAGGATACCAAACCTCCATCACAGAATGGAAAGGAGCCAGCACCACCAGGGAAGATTGTGAAGGGGCCTGCACCACCAAGGAAGATTGTGAAGAGGCCTGCACCACCTGTGAAGAAGGGCAAGGGGCCTTCACCACCTGTGAAGAAGGGGAAGGAGCCTGCACCACCTGTGAAGAAGGAGAAGGAGCCTGCACCACCAGGCAGAGAGGGGAAAAGCCTATCCACCCCTGCCAGGAAGGGTAAGGGATCCACGACCCATGTGCAGGAGGAGGCGAGGCCCTCTACGCCAGCGGAAGATGTCAGGCTAACACTGCCCCCACTACCAGCAGTCATGGGGCCCCCACCACCAGCTCCAGAAGTGCAGCCATCAGTGAGTGCAGAGGCTGCCCAGGAGGCTCCTCAAACCACCACCACAGTGCAGTCATCAGACAGTGCAGAGGCTGCCCAGGAAGCTCCTCCAAACACCACCACAGTGTAGCCATCACCGCCAGCGGATGCCATGTAGGCCACCCTCCGGGGGCTGTTGTGTGGGCTGCCCCCTCCAGAACCAGTGGGCAGGTCACCCACTTCAGAGACTGTGGCCTTGCACTCCCCAGGACAAAGCAATGGGCATGAACCCCGCTCCCGTATTCGGCTGTGGTGCCCCCACCCCTCCCATCATCCTGAGGTGCCTTCCCACTTGCAAAATTATGCCCCTCTCCGGATGTGTCAGGATACAGGTTGCATCTTGGACTGTACTCTGTGGCCTTGTGTGCCCTCATGACTTTGGACTGCGCATTGGCCCTTTATGAACATTTGTATACATTTGGTTCGTGTGGTGGGTTTTGCTATGCTAATACATTGTCGGTACTCCAGCATTGTGGTCCGTGTATTATTATGCCATGTGTTGTGTGCCATTGGTTTATGTGTGCAGTTGGTTGTGTGTAAGGTGTGTGTGTGTGTCGGGTGTGTGTTGTGCGTGTGTGTGTCACCCTCATTTTTCTCCCCCCTCCCTTGTG
This sequence comes from Pleurodeles waltl, assembly GCF_031143425.1. Taxonomy (NCBI): domain Eukaryota; kingdom Metazoa; phylum Chordata; class Amphibia; order Caudata; family Salamandridae; genus Pleurodeles; species Pleurodeles waltl. Next base: position 565,933,273 of record NC_090439.1, read on the forward strand.
TTCTAGGTGGCTGTACTCACCGTCGTCGTCTTCATCGGCGTTGGTGTTCCAGGTGGAGTATGACGTAGCAGATCATCGGGAAAATTTGCAGTTCGGGTTCCATGGCGGTGTGGTTCTCCCCTGTGTCTCCAATGGTGAGTCTTTTCGCTTCTGAGCTCTGTTCCTGCCAGGCTTTTGTTGGCGATTGTACCACCTCGGAAAAGGTGGCGGTTTCGTGTGTCTTAATATGGTAGATGGTTCTTCATCTCCCACCTGGCTGCTGTTGGCTGCTGCCGTGTTGAATGTTGTGTCCGCCCTGGTGGTTGGTGTGGTACATTGGCTGTCTATGGGAGTTATCACTGCTGTGGTCATAATTTGGCAGAACTTACCGCCAGCCTGTTGGCGGTATTACCGCCACTTTTTCGCTCACCGCCAGGGTCATAATGAAGGCCTTAATTCTCCTCCAAAGCGCCAAGAATAAACTGATCTATCTCTGTTTCTGCACCCAATCAAGTCACAGCATTTCTCCAACCATGTAATAACAATTGTAACTATTGGATGATTGGCTCTTTTTTTATTCTTCCTATTACAATCTCAAAAGACTCTTGTGGGAACGTAAAACACATCATGGCAGGCTCAGTAAATTTACATTGGGTTATTGCGAGTTTGCGTATGATCACACCTGACCATGCAGGAAGCGTCACTCCTTGAAGCTTGTGAGCTACTCTTGTCAGTATCTTCTGGGATCACAACAAAATTGTAGGTAAATAGTAATACGTGGAAAGGAGTATCATACCCACTGAGTCCTATCTCTTACATGACAGGTGTGTGGAGTACGGTATGAAAAGAGGCTGGCTTCTCTACACAGACCTTTGTCTCAGATGACAGGTGTAGGTAGTATGTATGGAGAGGCTAGCCACTCTGCTGTGACTCCTCTCTTGGATGACAGGTGTGCGTAATAGGGCGTGAAGAGAATGCCTTCTTCCCACAGACCTCTCTTTTACTCAAGAGGTGTGTGTAGTAGGGTGCCTGCATGGGCTGCCGTCTTTTACCACACCTTTTTCTCAGTTAACCGTAAATCAGAGGAAGGTGTGCACATGGACTGCCCTCTCCTTTCAGACTTCTTTCTCAGATGATAGGTTTGCGTAATTGGGTGCATGGAGAGAGACTGCCTCTCCACTAAATCCTCTCTCTCTGTTGATGGGTGTACATATTAGGGTGTATACATGGCCTGGCCTCTTCTGTCAGACCTCTGTCTCAGATGATGGCTGTGATTGGTAGGGTATGTACATGAACTAGCCTCTTCTTCCATACCTCTCTCTCAGATGAGGGGTATGTGTATGAGGGTGTGTGGAGAAATACTGGCCCCTTCCGTGAGACCTCTTTCTCAGATGATGGGTGTGCATAGTAGGGTATATACATGGACAAGTCTCTTCTGTCAGACCTCTGTCTCAGATAATGGTTGTGTATAATATGGTGTGTACATGGACTAGCCTCTTCTGTTAAACCTCTTTCTCTCAGATAGTAGGTGTGCGTATTTGGCTGTGTACTTGGACTGACATCTCAGTTGATGGGTATGTAGTAGGATGTTCGTAAAGAGAATGGTCTCTCAACTGAGGCCTCTCTCTTGGATGCCAGGTATGCATAGTATACTCTTTCCAGGGACTGTCCTCCCTGCTAATATACACCTCTCTCTGATAGGATGTGGGATGGGGCTATACTCTACTTACAACTCTTACAAAGCTGATGGCCGATGAAAACAGTACACTCTGACAAACTTCTGATCTCTAGTATTACTCCTTTCTACATTACCAAATGTGTATACTACAGAATATTCAAAGATCATCTACTTCATTCTACTGCAAGAGTCTCGCAAGATCACAACTTTTTTTGAAAATAAGAATTAGCCATTGACTTATCATGGTCTGTATCTCCAAAACACTACTTTCAAAAACAGTGACCACGATATACATTCCTACTGATGAAGTGAATTCTGAACTCATTTAACCATTTTTACTCTTCACAATCCCCCAAGAGTCCTGCAATATCATAAAAATTAGTTAAAGGCAATATACACTTATTTTTATCACAGTGGTTATCCTTTAGACACCTCCGCTCTAAATCTAGGGGGGCAGCATTGTTTTCTGCTGCCCTAGTATAAAGCTTTTTTTAATTCATTTCCACAACACCTCAAATTTTTCAAAGTAAGCAGTAATGGCAGCCATTTAATTCCAACAGCCAAGCAGAGGGCTCTTTCTCACAAGACTTCCATGAGTCTCTCGGTCCCACAGAAAAAAACAGGCTCACAGAAAAAAAAACAGGCTCTTTAACAATCACAGGCCTCCACTTTTAAATTAGCACTCTTGCTGAGGGCTTGTGGGACTCTTGAAAGTCCAACCATCCAAATATAAACGTATTTCTCAAAAAATACTGAACTGGTTTAACCAAGTCACAAAAAGTAAAAACTGTAGACAAAGATATAGCTTCCTGCTGAATTTGTTGTAATTCTGTTCAGCAGTTTTGCTGTAGCCGTATCTAAAGATGTTTGTGGAAAATACGTATCGATTTGAGCTTTTGGGACCCCTTTTTTGTTGACCCACACTTGATGGATCACCCGCAACTTTAAAGAGCGGAAGTGAATGAACTTTTTGAGGGGGAAAGTTTTGTGACGATTGGTCAAACTGGGCCAAAGTAATTAACAAACCAAAAATGCTTCTTTTATGGAAAACTAACTAAATAGTGACAGCCATCACAAGGTTATATACATGTTTGTGTACGGGTATAACATCAACCCAACTGTAATGTCCCTATAACCTTTGACTTTTGTAGCAATTTAGTCTGCCCTTAACAAAACCTGATTGTTCTTTGCCAATTAAAAGAGGTAGTAGCGGGTATAAATGTAAAGCAGGAATTTTCAGCAAAGATCTTATACTCCGGATTAACAAGTCAGATGGGTCTATAATTTTTACACAATCTGTGGTCTTTATTGTCTTTAGTAATAAGGCAAATTAAAGCATAGGTACCAGTTGCTGTACTAGAAGAATTAAAGAAAGTAAATTACTGAAATAACTGTTGAAGTAACTTTTTGGAAAAAATAAGTTAAATTCAAAAGAAATAACATGAGGTGCAGGAGCTTTGCCTTTTTTGATATTATTGAGTGCATTTTGTATTTCTTGAATAGCAATGTTCTCATCCAGATGGGCAAAATAGGTACTCAAATCAAATTCTTTATGTATTGAAAATAGATATGAAGTAATATCAGCATGGAGGTCTTATTTTCTGGCGTGTAAAGAGCTTGATAAAACTTGGTAAATTCAGTCAATATATCATTGTCTTTGTCAGTATAAGTAGAGTCTTCTCATAAAATTGCGTCAATTTTGACTCAATCTTTTTTTAACTTTAAGAGAATTTGCTAACATTTTCTCTGCCCTGTTTTGACCACCGTAGTTTTTGGCACTGGACGTAGGGTGAAAGGAGGCAGCATCTTCTGTAGAAAGTTTATGGAATTCAAAGGTAGCTTTGATCAATTCATTTAAGCAGGACTTCAACTTGGATGTAAAGTAGTAATGTCCTAGAGTTTTAGTATGTTTCATGATATCCAAAGCTTTTTTGAATTAGCTTTCGTTCTGCTAGAGATAAGACATAATAGCATCTCTAGAGGCAGCTATAAGGAGTCCCATACACACTGAAAAGATATTTCCTGTAGTGGTGCAATGCAAAGAACTCGGATATAAATGAATAAAAACACTGTGTAAAAGTAGTATCTTTCAAAAGAGAAGTATTACATCTCCAACGTCTTATCTTTGGGAGAGGTGGAAGAAGGTCTAGGTCTAAAAGAACCAGAGTCTGAGATTAATGTAGTATCAATATCAGCATGAATAACATGCTGAGATAAAGCTTTAGGAAAAAAAATGTGGAAAAAGTAATTGCATTCCTCAGTACAAGGATTGCAAATTATTCAAGAATCTACAAGGGATATTTGATGAATGGTTGAAGTGAATTGTTTGCTCATGGAAAAGGGAATGCAAATAGAGTTGGAAGAATGATCCAAGAAAAGTATATTACTAGGTTTCAATCTCAAAGCTTAGATAGTCATCAGTGAGAGACGTCAATTTGTGAGTAATACTAGGCCAGAATGATTTATCAAATTGCCTTGGAGGGTGTATGTTAAAGATAGTAATTCGTTTTTATTAATTGTTAATTTAAAAATAAACCAACAAGCTTCCAAATCTGAATCTTGTATAATTAATGTGACATTCAATGACCTTTTACATAGAATTGCAACACCTTTACCTTCACCTGATTCAGGTGAGGTAAAACCATGTCTAAGCCATTGTTATACTAGTTTCTTGACTTCCATGCCAACAATATGGGTTTCTTGAAATAGAGCCATGTTATCCAATACTTTTTGATGTTTGATAGGTGAACTCAACCCTTTAACATTCCACAAAATTATACATAATGTCATATTATATTGCATATTTTAATTATAATACTCTACACATGAGCAGTCACTATATTAAACTATACTCATAAAGTAACAAACCTTATACATGAAATTACCAACATATAGTAAGAGAAAAGGGTGAGAAAGTGGAAGAATGGAAGACCAGCAGGGAGAATAAATTAAAGTGCAAAAAAGCAAGAAATGAAAGAAGGAGATAAAAGAAAGAGCAAAATAAGAAAATGGAGTAACAAAATATGAGAACATGACTACATTTAGGAGGACAGAAGGATACCAGTAACATACAGGGAAGCAAACAAATGAATGAGGGTGGTGAGGCCACAGAGTGAAGATGATATGACCGAAATCCAGAGGCAACCGGGAAGGGATAATCCAGACTACATGTATAGATATGTAGCTACAACCAAGGACATGAGGGAAAATTACCTATGGGAGAAAAAGTAGAGATACATTTTTATAACACATTAAGTAAGTAAACGCAAATTTGAATAGCAAAAATCTATTACCAAGGGATTATGTCATGCATAGATAACTAATAAATATAAACCCAAAATAGAAGGAGTATTTTAGGAATGTGGAACTTTAGAGGTCTCTATAGCTTCAATTTTTCAATTGTCTACACACTTCTGCTATAAAGAGGGGCCCTCATACATCATTGTTTTATTTTTATATGTCACTTTTAAGAGATACAGATGAAATAAGCCAAAACGAGCATTGAGGGAGCACAGAGCAGGATGCATGTCCAGAAGTCTTTTCCATCTATTCGGCGTAGGTTTGTCTAGATCTTGATTAAAGCAGAGGAAGTTAGCAGACCAAGCAACTCAACCTTTAGATCTGGCTGCTTTAATAACCCTGAGGAGTTCTTGGGGTGACAACCATGTTTGCTTGCAGTCACACGCATCAACAGCTGTTCAATTACCCATGTAGCAGGGTTGATGCCCAAGGAGGTAACACAACTGCCCCAAGGAGGAACAAATGCAAAGCATTTACTGATGATAACAAAGGATTTTTGAAAGGCAAGCCCATGAACAAGTGATTGTGATGGGCATGCGTTGAGGGTGGTTAAAAGCCCACATATAGATTACAAAACGTCAGAGCACTTGCACGCCTGACCTAAAAAGGAGTATTTATGATGCTTGTGAAGCACACATGCACTGTTTCACAAGCAGCCTGGTACTTCACATCACTGGAGTGAAGAGGGTGGGATAGCTACATTCATCTCCATCAAAATCTCTTCATTTCACTACCTTGCTCTCTGAGGACTAAGTTCAACACTGTCCCTGGCAACTGTTACTCTGACCCAGCTGGCACAAATCTAATGAATTTTATCTGAGAATGTGGACCTGAAATATTTATGAATGTGGACACTGCAGAACTTCCATGTAATTCATATTATTATAGGATATATATATATTTAGCCACAGAAAGAAATGGGTACTGATGCTTGAACCAAATAGGCATTATTTACAGAAATGAAACTACAAGTCTTAAATTATGGCAGTACTTTAGAATGTGCACTGTCCACATAAGAAAACATATCTGCATTCCCTGATATTCTTAAGTGAACCACATTGCTTTATCTTTATCACAATCTCTCCTATTTATTTTAACTAACTGATGCTCTGTAGTGGTAAGGCCAGCACACTGTGTGAGAAGGTGATTATGGCTGGCACTCAGTTAAATTGTGCAGTGACAAATCTTTTATATTGGGTAATTGCTCTCTTCTGTATTTGTTCTTCTGTGTACGATAAATGGTTTTCAATTAAAATTGTTCTCAAAAAATGTTATGTATTAATGCTATGGGCAGGTAATTGGTTTTGCCTTTTAATTGTAAATAATATTTTTTTCCTAATTAACTACAGTGTTGGCTCTTGTTTCTTTTGTGTAAATTTCTAAAAGTGGCATTTTCAAAATTGTCACTTAAAATTTGACTTGACCGTTAAAGAACTTTTTTATAAACCCTTTTTTAAATTGTTTTTTATAGTTGCATTAACTGAAAAATAGATTCAACTTTGTGTCAGATATAGTCATGTTGTTGATAGTACAACACAGATAAATGTTGTATTGCTACATCAACACCAGAAACGGCTATAGGGAATTTGCCAGCCCATGCATATCATTAGTTACATAACTAAATTACCTGCAACCTAAGGATCCCATACTTTAACATATTTTCCACCCACTGTTCTGTTCTAATAAACCAGTTCTTCTAGTTTGGTGCTGTGGTCCATTCCTCGTAGACCCTCTGCAATTGTTGCATTATCGATGTCCCGTCAGGATGTGCAGTGTCTCACTGTGCTACTATAAGGCCCATTGCCTCAAGGGAGTGGGCACTGCGTGGGCTACCCAAGTTATCCATAAGTCCCAAAAGGATACTTTTTGGGTGTAGATCTAGGGTCCTGTCCACTACTCCCCGCAAAACTATGATTATAGAAAGCCAGAACTGCTGAAACAGGAGATCCCCAGACTACATGATAAAACGTACTGGATGCCTCTTTGTACCTGAGACAGTCATGGCGGGCTGCCCGACCCATGCACCACAGTCTGGTAAGCCTGATAAGCCTGAATTGCACAGAGATTGCCAGCACCTGGAAGGCCATTCTGGCTTTGTTCCACTCCTTATCGTCCAGCTTACCCAGATCTCCCTCCCAGGCTGCCCTGAGTTGTTGAACTGATCAGGTGAGTTGCTGATTATAGTTTTATGAAGTCTTTATATACGGTAATTTCTTAGTTTATCCAGCACCAAATAAGTCTCTAAAGGACTAGGTTGTGGCAATTTGGCTAGTTGGTCTCCATAGGTAGCCAGGGCGTGTCTCATTTGGACATACATGTAGAACCGTTCTATATGTAGCTGGTATTCCCATGCCGTTTTTGTCTGTGAATGATTTAATGCAACTACCTTCTAAAATCCTCCAGGGTTGAGATTCAGATTAAGTCTCACTGACAGAACCCAGTCAATTTCGCTCTATGCCACAGTCATGTACCTCACCACAGGGGATTCATGAATGTCAGAATTTGTTGCCTTTTGATGTGTTTAAGAGTGGCATGCTAGCAGAGGAGAGGAAATCTAGTGATGGAAGCTAGGGAGTGTGGCGGAGGACTATAGTAAAGTCAAATGTAGATCCCATGGGCCTCTATTTAATCCAATTGTAATCAGGAGGGAGGGTCCTTCCTGTCCCCATGGAGCCAATTATTAATAGGAAGCATCTAGGAGGACCAGTACTACAACTTTACATCTGCCCATCTCAAATCTGCCTCATACGTTGACTGCTGACACTTCTCGAATGAGTCCTGGGGATTCTTTCCCACCCTTATGTATGCACTGGTGTTAGACTGAAGGTCACTGAAAAAAAAGAGAGTGGAAGCACATATGGGTAGCACTATAGTACATAAATGAAATGTGTGAGGGAGATCATCTTAAATATGGCTGGGCCCTGCCACTCAGAGCTGATGCCCACTCATGAAATTCCATTTGGCTTTGGTAAGGACGTATACAATATTCAGGTCCCAACTACAGTGGGCTATTATCATTATACCCAAGTAATGAAAATTGACCGCGCAAACCACTATGCTCCCAGAGAACTCTCCCTTAACCAGTAGGGATGTTTGCCAGTTGACTCACAATCATGATACATCTCTATTCTTCTAAAGGATTTCAGTAAGGAAGGGAATAGTGAGGTGGGGGTGTTTGATATACAGAAGCATGTTAACTGCATAAAGTGAGACCCTGTCTTTCTGCCCACCCTGTCAATGAAACCCTTGAATCTAGACATCTACCCATAGCAATCCTGCAAGTGGATGTAGGACTGTAGCCAACAGTAGGGGTGAGAGTGGGCACCCCTGGAATGTACCACTCCTGGCTGGGAAGGAACCAGATTATACCTGATTTGCTTAAACATTCACCCATAAGTCGATGGACAGTGTGGCCTTCAGATGAAGGATGCAGGGGCCTTTGAAAACATGTACCAGGCTTGTCACTGCAGCCTGTTGTTCAGTTTTAAACTGCCATTTCAAGCAGGAAAATCCAATCTTTTGCCAGGCCTAATTCTTCCTTGTTAATACTTATAAATCACCAGTCAGGTGAGTTACATGACTTTGAATGGCCCTACTGTTTGGGTTTGTGTATTGCTTCCCAACAGAGACACAAATGGGGCTTAGGTGTGGAGAGGATGGGCCATTCTGGAAGGATGACTGGAAGGGACTGTACCTGTCCCCACTTACATTTCAAAGAGCTTTGCCTCATGCATACACAAAGGAATTGGACAACAGGCCTGATCTGTTTTCTGTCATCCTAGATTTCTTGGAGCCTTGACAGGGGAAGAGAAGATCTTGTCAGAACCAGATGTGGGGTAGGACAGGCTGCCCTCCCACAAAGACTGGAACCCTGTATAAATATTGGAACTCCAGAGCCACTTTTCTGAACACTCCTTTGGACATTACAGAAGAAGGACTGCCTTGCTGCCAGAGGACTGCCCTGCTGCTGACTGCCTTGCAGTCTGACAAGGAAGGCTAGACTTGCTTACCTTAATCGTGGGCTAACCTGAGTGCCTCCAAAACATTGAAGTCCTCCCTGAAACTGCTGCACTGCTGCAATTGGACCTGCCTGGACATGCATCTGGACCTGCATAAGCACTGCACGCCTCTGCTGGAGTGAGTTCCTGATTTCCAAGAGGTGTTCCCCAGTTCCTGTACCCTTAGCTGACATCAGTCTGAGTCCCCCCCCCTCACAATGTAATCATGACAGTGAACTGGACGCTTCGCAACAAGACTCTGCCCCCCATGACAGCCGACAATGCGAAGCTCCAAAGAAAACCAGTGAAGACTTGCTCTTCGTGCTACAGTGAGGATCAGCAACACAAAATCTGCACTTCATACTACAGCAATGACAGCCAACGGTGACTTTCAATGTGAAGCTCCAGCAATGTCCGTCCATGACACCTGACTGGCTGTTTGTGCTACAGCAAACACCATCCCAGGGGCTCTCCCTGCTTCTCACAGCCTCCGCCACTGTGAATGGAACTCTTCGCACCAGACTTTGAGAAGGTACTTTTGTTTAGCTGAAATGACCTGGTCCCTGTATTCGATCTGTGCTCCATTTCGGGCAGCTTGAATTTGTGACTTTCCCCCCGACCAGCATGACCAGATAACAGCTAGCGGCACTTTGAGGTTTTAGACCATATATTTGCTTACATTTTGAAAATCTCTTGTTTTAATGATTGCATCTTTGACATTCCAATATCACTTTTGTTGAGGTTTAACTTTATTACTGTTTATGTGCCGTCTAAATACTTTACACATTACCTCTAAGGTAAGTCTGACTGCTTTGGGCCAAGCTACCAGAGGGTAAGCACATGTTAATTTAGTGACTTTTGTTGCTCACACTGACAAGGGATGTGCTTGCTGCCGGAGTGATCTTCCACCCCCTTCAACCAATGACCCAATTTTTTGCATATAAAAAATATTTTTCTACATTTTTAAGATGGCCACTGTGTGTAACACAGTGCTTTGTTCTCCATACTTTTAACTTGCCTGTTCCCCTCCATCAGCTTTCAGATTTGCCAATGTTGGTGAACTTTAACAGCCTCTGACATTGGCAAAGCCAATAGTGCCTACCACCATAGAATGAGAACGATGTGCTGATACCCTGGCAAAACACAACATTCCAAGGCCTTCTGTTGCTTAACACTGCTACAGTGCCTATTTATTGTTTTTCACACTCCTGGGCCCAAGATGTTACCTGCCTTACCCTTGCTATGAACAAGTCACAGATGTTCTTTGTTCCCTGTTAGAAGGATAGCCTTAGTGTTGTGATAGTGTGACACAGACTTACCATTGTCACTATAAATTTGCCCTCTAAAACTTTTCCACTGCTCCTCTTTCTTTTCTCTTTGAATGACTTCCTAGAGATATATTCAAAAACAGCCTGCTCAACAGTATGTCGTGCCTGTCTTTCCTGTTCTTGCTGACTTTTATTCCTGTGTGCATGTGAAAGTATGTTCCTGAAGTAAGGATTTATCTAGGAGAATTAATTAAACACATACACCATACATGAATATGCATTAACACTTACAAAAACCATGGGCTGTAATTTCTACATTTCTACCAGTAAAGAGGCATTAGCAAAGCCAATAGGTCAGGCGAAGAATATGGTAACAGATGGGGGATCAGTTGTGTGTATCCTAGAAAAAGATCTGTGCCGTACACTAGCTGCTATTATTTACCCACTAACCACTATGCACGGGCAAAAATCATGTGCAGAGGAGGCTAACCACAGGTGGCTAGTTGGGCACAGGTCCCGGATGCAGACCAAACATTAAACACATCAATAAAGGAATTACTCATAGGCAGGGCCACTGGATTAATGTGGCGCGTGGAAGGATTGACTAAACTATGTGACAAGAAAAGGCAAAATATGCAGCATAATGTGACACATATTCTAACAGTAATATTTTATTCTTTTGCTATTTGTTACACTTTGTTTCACCTCATTATAATCAAGTTAAGACCTCACAATAGCACTAAGCAACTTAAAGTGGGCCAGTCGACCTTTGTGAAGAGCATCTCACAGCACTGCAATGTGTCACTCCATTTCTAGTAACTTTTGATCTTTTGAGCTAGAAATATTAAAATCTGCAGAATATCCAGCAGATTATGGATTATGTGCCATATTCATAACTATGTGGGAAATGCAGACACTGCAAAATTGCAGATTTCCAGTGGCCCTGTTCCCAGGCTATCATACAAAAGAAGCAGGCAGACCAAACTGAGGAAATTGCTTTGAGACCTTGTTGTGGGCATGGAAGAGCTATACAAAAGGTATATTAATTGGGCGAACAAATAGCAGTACTAATGAACGCATTTTTTTCTTTGTGATGCAAAACATTCACACTCACCAGTGGATTTCGTCATCAGGCATATTGGATTCACCAGTCACTTGAACATTTCCATCATTATGGTGTCATTTTACTTTTCATCATATGTCCTAATGGAAAGGTGCAAGAGTCAAGCACAGCATTTTGCAGAGATATGTGCTTAGCTCAGGGCAATTTCTGTGCACATTATGTCAGTGGAAGCTGATATCACACACCACATGCTACTGTTCTTAGAGAGAGTAATGCACCTGCTCTCTTTCCTTCACTGTCAGTGTCTGCCTGTTTGACACTTCTCATTGTTTTAAAAAAAAATATTTTTAGCCATACCCTCTTCCTCACTTCTGCTTTGTAGGGAATAATGTTGCCTCTCGTTATTTCATTCTTCTCTGGCCCCTTCCTCTTTTTCGACTTTGTCATAAAAGCACAACACATTAAACATTTTGGTTCACTTTACACTGTTCTCCAGCACTAAAATGTGTATTTGCTTTTAAAGATAGAATGTGAACTCCTGTACCAGAATGGTGTTGCTGCCAAGTCAAAAATAATTAAACCCAACATAGTTATTGAATGAAGCATTCTTAACTCTACTGCCTTTAAGATGGTAGTTGTACACGAGGACCAGACCCATATTTAGTGAGTGATAGACTGTTAGAAATTGGGCCTCTAGTTAGCAGAGGTATGCACCGTCTCCAAGTAGAGACCACAATCCTAGTCAGGGTAGCTAGGCACACAGCAGTCAGGCTTAAGAGGCCATGTGTAAAGTATTTGTGCAATGCTTAAAATAAAGACACTCAATAAGAACACCACAAAAAGACTCCATACATGTTTAGATAGAGTATATTTTTCTGAGAAAAACAAAACCAAAATGTTGAAGATCCAGTAAGTAGAAGTCAAGATATGTTTTTTAAAGATTAAATCCAAAAAAGTGTTAAGAAGTCACTAGCAGTCAAAAGGTTACTTGAGGTTGAGAGGGACCAGTGGAAATCCAAAATTCAGGCTTAGCAGGACGGAAGGTAGGGCAACTTCAGGACCCAGACATGTCCCGCTAACTAAGTACCTTGGATGGAGCTTTGGTTTATGTTGAGAATCCACTGCATTGAGTTGAGCCGCTCGTTGAGCTCCGTTTAAGTCAATGCAATGCATTGTCGTTGAGCCACACCAAACGTCTTTGTCAAACTGTGGATCCAATGTAGTCAAGCAGCCTTTGTGTCAAAGGGTGATGTGACACAATTTTACATGCACTCAAGGAGATGCTTTGATTTTCTCAGCAACCAGCTGCAGAAAACATTTAGGCCAGGACTGGAGAGGGGCACCTTAGGCAAGGGTAGGACTTACAGATAGCAGAGTCCAGCAGCACCAGGAGAGCTGCAGGCAATCTTTGATGTCCCTGACACTACAGGAGAACAGGGTAACATGCCAGCAAGCCTTTGGAGTCACTCTGGTTCAGCAGGATGTGCCCAATCCTTGTCCTCAGCAGGGCAGAGATCAGCAGGCAGCAAGGCAGCTCAGCAAATCAGTTCCTTGTAACAGTCACTCCAGGCACAGAGACCATCTTTACAGCACAGCATTCTTTACTCCAGCATAGTTCTTTTCAAGTCCACTAGTGATCTGATTTGCTGGGGCTAGAGCCCCAGTACTTATAACAAAATGAAGAGGGGTGACTTTAAAGCAGCTCCTTGAAGTACACAGGTCTCCCTTTCATCCCAGCCCTGGCTCCAGATGATCAGTTGGTGGTATTCATCCCTTTGTGTGGGTACAGGCACTTCCCTATTGAAGTGTAAGTGTGAGCTCCCCCCACCCTTCCAGTCCAGGAAGCCTCATCAGCATGCAGATGAATGCAGATGAGTCCTGTGTCACACCCACCCTTCCTGTATGTGTAGCTGTTCAGTGAGAATGCACACAATGTAGCCCAGACATGTATTGGAGACAGGCTGCACGGCACAAAGAGCAGTAAAAGCAGAGAAATGCCCACTTTTTAACAGTAGCATTTCTAAAATAGTAATGCTACATCCAACTTCACCAGTAAATAGGATTTATCATTACCATTCCAATGATATGAAACATGAAGTAGCTACTCCTTTCTGATCATAAATTACAGCTTAAAAGAATATTAAGGCATTCCCAGTGCTGGGGCATGAGAGGAGTAGGCCTCACAATATTGAAAAAGGACGTTGTAAATTTTTCACTACCAGGACATGTAAAACCTAAAACTACATGACCTACCTTTTACTTACATAGCGCCGTGCCCTTCGGACTTCCAAAGGCCTACCTTAGGGTTGACTTATATATAATAAAATGGGAGTTTAAGGCTTGGGCAGAGGTCTTAAATGCCAAGTTGAAGTGGGAGTGAAACTATACACACAGGCTCTGCAGTGGCAGGCCTGAGACATGTTTTACACAGCTACTTAAATGTGTAGCACAATCAGTGCTGCAGGTCCACTAGTGCAAAAGCAGTTTGGGCTTAACTGTTCCCATGGGGAACAGGGTCAAGACTGATTTGCATATGGCTAGGTCCAAACTGGAATGGCATGGCAAGCAAAAAAAACTGATGGATTAAACCCAGATCTGTGACTGGCGGTGAAAGTTTGATTTGCTCAACATTCCATCCATCATCTGTTGTTTTTGCATTTGTCGCCCTAAGTGTGAAGGGTATGCGCAGACGTGGGTCATGTGCTTGCCATAGCACTAGATTCAAGCTAGCCTGGCTGATGAAGGGTGATACCCTGAAGCCATTCCTATGATGTTTGTTTCTGGTTCAGGGATGGCGTGGCCTGGCAGTTTGGGCTGTACTCTTCTCATGGGCTATAGGGTCAAGACTGATTTGCATATGGCTGGGGCCAAACTAAAATGGCATGGCAAGCAAGAAAACCTGATGGATTAAACCCAGATCTGTGACTGGGGGTGAATGTTTAATTTGCTCTGCATTTCATACATCATCCGTTGTTTTTGCAAGCCTACTAGTAGCATTTTATTTACAAGCCCTGGCATCTGGTACACCACTTTTGAAAGGGAATGTTATAATATTTAGTGGAGAAGCATGTGCATTTTAGCACTGGTTAGCAGTGGTAAAGTGCTCAGACTCCTATGGCCAAAAAAACGATGCAGCAAAAATGTGAGGCAAACAGACAAAAGGATCCTAAGGCTGTCACGTCTAACACATACATTAAACCAAAAACTCCCTTTTCAGGTTTACACAGACCTTTGCTGGCAGAGTGTGTAAAATACTAGATTATTCAACAGTGTTCTCCATGTTTGTGCATATACAGTTATTCAGGCGATAAGTGATACAAAATATTTTGATATCCAGCAACTACTTGAAATTATTTTCAGAGAAATAATCAGACTCCCAAAAAAATTCAAAACTGTACAACCTACTAGATGGGCAAATAACATTCTTTCTTTCTGGACCTTTTTAGATAGCAATCTAGATAGATCTCTTTTGTCTCTCTCACTCTTCACACTTAGGGACAGATTTAAAGAAAAGTGGTGCAGTGCGGTGCTGCGCTAAAATTGGCAGCGCCACACTGCATCCCTTTAGAAATGCAGGGATGTGCCATATTTAAGGGAATCTGGCGCACCCCTGCATTTCCCCCTGCACTCTTGCAAAATTTAGCAGCCAGCGCCAACGCAGGCATCCTTGCACCATCGTGCAAGGACATCTGTGTTGAGGGGTGTGATTGGTTATGTGCAGGAAGTTGTCCCTTCCTGCACATATACAATCACTAATGGTACTTTGACACTTCTGCGTGTGCTGCACAATGCAGCACACACAGAAGTGCCAAAGCGTCATTTCCAAATGATTGTTTATGTGCAGGAAGGGACACTTTTCGCACATAAACTATCATTTCTGGCATTTTGCTTTTTCTATGCATGCAGCAGAATGCAGCATGCATAGAAAAAACACCTCGTTGCACCCTGTTAATGCCACCCCTGGGGGTGGTGTTAGATTTTGGCATTGCCTCAGGTTTACTGGATTTGATAAATCTGAAGCAGTGTCAAAATGCAATGGGTGTTGCTACGGCATGCCCACAGCAACACCCATTGCACGCCCCTTCCATGCACAGTGCTGTGTGAGAAGGGGCCGTATTTACAAGGTGACGTTAAGCCACAAAAAGGGGCTTAACCTTGTAAATACAGTGCTGTGCTTAGCGCCACAGGAGCGTCACTAAAAGTGACGCTCCTCTGTTGCCAGGAGCCTATACACGCAACCCCTAATCCCTTTAATTGCCTACATGGTGACCCACCACTAATCTTGGCTCTGCACACAAGTAAGAGAAGTGTACTCACAAACAGTTTTGTCCACAGAGAGAAAGAAAAATAGAGGGCACATTGGTTATGAACATAGCATTTGGTTTGAAAATGTCCAACCAAATAGTGAAAGCGGCTAAGCTTTTACATATCATATTTCATGTAGATCCCTCAAGCAGGAAGGGAATTAAAGTGCTGGCTTAAAAAGCCACTTATTCCAATCAACTCACAGGTAGCATCACAAAAATAATGAAGGGGAAAGGGGTGCATCCACTGACCCCCTGACCACATGGGCAAGCAAAAAGACAGGCCAAAAAATTAAAAAAAATAACAACAGTTTTCATGCTGGGTCTGTTGGCACCAGATTGGGCAGTCAGACTAACAGAACTGGTCTAATAGGCCATGGGAAATCCATAAGTTGGCAGAACTGATGCTCACAAAAACAAAAATATATTACACACATTTCAAGTACTCAGGCTATGTCTTGAAGCTGCATTTTGGGTTGGCCATATAGCAAGTTTGCAGGACAATCATGGTGCACTCTGGAGACCCAAAACTGTGCATATTCAGAGGCTGTAAACAGTGAGGGTTGACCAGTTGGATGTAGGACCAGGACACAGGCCAGACCCTGCAGTCAAGCACCACTCCGCATGGCCTGCACCATGCACATTGATGAGGGACCTTCCTGCTGGTTGGATGCAGACCCTCCCCAACCCAGCTGTGCATGGTCAGAAGCTGTGCTTAGTGAAAGTTGGTCCCTGGTAAGTTGGGTCTTGAGTGCAAGGTCTGGCTGCACACAAGGCCCTCAGGCCCAACGATACTGCATACCACCTACCAGCACCATAGGTGCACAACATTCTTCAAACACAAAAAAGGAGACGGGATGCCTGCAATAATTATTACCCCTGGCAATCGCTCAAGGCATCATTCCAACACATTATTCTTTTGCCCACCATGCCACATCAGATTACACCTAGAGATGTGCACATCATTCTTGACCCTGCTCCAGTAGGAACAGTCCAGCCAGAACTGTCAAGTCAGGTCCTCTCTGAGTTAGAACACAAGCAACCCAAGACCAGTTTCACACTAATTGGGGCTCTTCAGTTTGGTGCAGGGTGGTTCGAGTGGCACAGATATCAAGGGACCCACATCTGAGAATACCCATGGCCACTTTTAGGGCGTTCCATCAAAACACCCAAAAAGTGATGGGAGGATGCTTGACAGAAGTTTAACCACTGACAATCATTTAGGGTAGCTTTCCAAAACATTGCTCTTTTGCCCACTATCCCACCTCAGATTAGGCCCAGCCATTTGAAAACCAGCCCTGCTCCAGTAGAAACAGTTCAGCCCAAACTGCCAAGCAAGGCCCTCTCTGAAGCAGAACACAAGCAAACCAAGAGTGGCATCTGCCTAATTGCCGCGCTTCAGTAAGGTGTAGATTGGCTCCAGTGGCATAGTGAGCAAAGACAACAACCATGCCAGATTAATGGGTGCAGTGTATGTACAAAGGCCAAGATCTCTGGCCAATCCACATGACCATGGCAGTGGTTCAGCATAGTGGTTTTTGGCTCCCTAGAAAGTCTACCATAAGGCCTGACCACAAGCCACTCCCTGTGGCAAACATCGATTGTTTCCTATCAGAGGCCATGCACAGTAGTGATTGGCCATTGGGCAAAGGGCATGGATGAAAGCCAGGCACTATGCCAACCCTGCTGTACATGGCCACATGCCATGAACCATTGGGGCTTGTTTACTTCCTGTTAGATTAAGTGCCTGACTTAATGCTGGGACCTGCAGCCTAACTCCATTATACATGGCAAGGGGACATCCGCAGTAAGATTTGACACTTTGTGTTGGCTAGTTGGGTCTGAGCCGAAAGCCTGACCCCCTCTTCTTATGGTCAAAAGCAATGAGTTGTCTGATTGGTTCTAGGTCTTGCTGCTCGTTAGGCTCTGGGGATAATCGCTGTTAATAGCCAGAGATTGTACTCAGTAGGGATTGACCATCTGACCCTTTGGATGCAGGGCCTTGCCTGCTGCCAGGCCCTGCAAATACCCCACACTGCTCCTTGTCACAGCATCCGCCAGTAGTGATAGAGAGCTTGAAGTTCAAGATCGAAAACAATTGAAAGGCACTAGGGAAGCTAACTGTATATCCATTGACCCTAGGGCCGTGGGTGTTTGTGTGTGTGGGTGTATTGACAGATTCAAAGGGTTCCGCTAAAATACAATTAGTTTGTGAACTTGACCTCAGGCAGACAAACCCCAATATATTACAAATAATGCAATTACACATGCCAGTTCTTGCATTTGCAGGGTACTTTGGGCCTAGTAAAAAAGTCTTGAGATCTTTTAGTGCCATGCCCATGTGTGAGACAAAATTTATTTTGGGAGGCCAGAATAAAAAAATGATATTTTCTCATAATTATCCTATTGTTCCAACCGAGTTCCCTCTCCACCAATATATAAATCTGGCTGTAAGTTATGTCCACTTAGGACAGGACTGTAGAGAGATAGGACTCTTTCTTTTTTTTATCCTACGCCCACACCTTTTAAATTATATTATATAATTTCCAGTTATTTGTTCTAGGGATTATAACTAGGGTCATGTCTTACATGTTTTGCATGTTTTTTTTCTACCGTTATTAATAAATGAGGCTTAGTATAGCACTAACGAAAACCTAGATTAACACATGGATGAGAAAGGGTTTGCTTAAGTGAATACCCTGATTTCTGCATTTGCACTTTCTTACACCCATTGTTAAGTTCAATCAGCCTCTTCATTCGGCCTTGCATATTTCTGTGATGTACTGAATTCCATTTTCCTCTTCCTCCTCTTACTTCTTGTCTCTTCTTCACCGTGCCAGCACCGGAATGTAATATCTGTCCAGTGGCAATCACTTTAGTATCCAAATGAGGAGGATTATTTCTCTATGATCGTTCCAATTACAAAGAATAGTTAGAGGCACAGCAGCTCTTCTGGAGCCATGGTAGACTGCTAAGAAGATAAGAACACAGTTATGAGTCATCTCCTGAGGCTTTGTTTCAGGTCAATGAGACTGCTTCAGATAAAAATGGAGATAAACCCAGATTTTGTAAGGCATTGCACTACCACAAAGAGATGCAAAACTCAGCAAAGTGCCAAACTGGTAATTCCTTTCAATTGCAAAAGGTATTTTATGCTTGAAGGCACACTTTTCTCAGCACAAAAAGTGCTGTGCCATGTTTTGAGACAAGGCTACATGACTGAAGTGTTACTTTGGAAGATTAATACAAACACCCATAGGTTTTAACACAAAGCAGTAAGGGCTTTGTGGCAAAAGCATGTAATAACAAGGGAAAATATTTTCTTTTCTCCCCCACAAATACACACATTGCATGCACCCTGAAGTGCACAGCATACATCCAGTGTGTGGGACCGTTCTTTATTTCTGTAGACATAAGAGTTTGTACAAGAAGTGTAGGTTGTCAGTACAAGTCCTTTGACAGACAGTGTACTCTCTCTTCTGCACTGTGGTGCGAGGCTGTGCGCCGCGCAAGGCAGCCCAATAAGAGTGGCAGCTTGGAAACGACAAGGCGAATCTTATATACACGGCTTTGGGTGACATTTTACCTCTTTTGTAGGATGGTTGTGTTATACGAAGAATTAACAAATCTGCCCTGTAGACTTATAAGTGAGTTAACGATCACTTGCATTTTGGAATAGTTAGTAAAGGGAATGTGAAACTAATTCCAACAACCCCTTAGCATACAAACTGTGATGCCAATCTTTTCTATTATTTTGTTCTAGATCTGTTTACATTTTTCAAGCAGTGTTCAAGCACGGGTGAGTAGGGTACTAATTTCAGTGTACTCCGCCCAAGATAAGCAGGAATGCTCCTCCCATGTTTACCTGAGAAACAGGCTGTGTTATCAGTGCTTTCTTTTATGAGAGTCAGAATAGGGTCTTTGTAAACAAATCTATCATTGATACTTGTTCATGGTCTGCAGGTTTTATATCGATCTGTGTAATCACTAACACTCTCCTGCCCCTCCTTATCATATGCAAACGGAGAGTTATGTTTGCAAATTGTGTCTGGCATGTCACACCTCATAAAACCTCTCATGTCCACCTAGAGCCCCTAGCTGTCACCGACGTCATGACTCTTGACTTCATAGCTCAAAATAGTTTGGAATTTCTTTCAAGGATTTCCCACAAGGAAGGAACTTCTGAGTCTAAAGAAAAATGAAATCATGTATTGGGAAAACTAGCTGATGTACAAATCAATCACTATCAGGCATTAAAGATTTGGTGACAACTCATGTGAAATAAATAAAACCAATCCAATCTATGTCCAAATAAGAGTCGCCCTTCCTAGAACAACTGTCTTATAAAACGTATCTGATTTAAAAAGTCTCTTCGTCTGGAAGGTTTGGTTAGATTGACTGATGCAGCTTAGAAGTTATTTGGCAAGGAAATAGATTTACCTCTCCTGTATCTTGTCTGACGTTTTCCTTTTGAGTCCGTGAAAAAACGCCATTTCTTTCGGTAACTAGTACTCTCTAATTTGAATATTCATTCTCTTGAGTTATATATTGTGCTTGTCCTGCAGCGGATTTTGCCAATTAAAGTTATGTTTCTTTCCTGTCCTGATAGAACGCAGGCTACCATGACACGAACCAATCGATATCCAGCACTGGGCACCTACCTACATTTAGAGCAGGTATGTCAGCAGCAAATTAACAGTGAATCTTTCTTAGCCCTCTTATTTCTTACTCACTGATACTAGGGCTGGCTGGCTTCCTAGAGCTACACCAAAAGACAAACAGTTGGGCGAAGATAAAAACAAATCTATCTATCATATCTCTATCAAAATCTTAGGCCTCTGAGCAGCAACACCTGTAACTGTATATTTGCATTACTTCTATGAAATCATTTGTAGTGCATTCTGATTTCTCTATTTGCTCATAGTACTTCCTTGAAACTCTCACCTACGTATGACTAGTGTATGACATACATACTCTAAGTCTTTACATTTTGCCTAATTTGTATTTAATCTTTCCTGTATTGTTGTTTGAATAACTATTGGGCACAAACAATCCTGATTTTTTCTCTGAACAGTTTGTTGCTTAGGCAAAGTTCCAAGGGTGTACCAAGGTATTCCTTAAATAAACAATGCTAACTCAGCAAATCAAGCTGTTTCAGCTGTGGAAATTCTGTCACAGCTCACAGTAACATCGTTGATTCACTCTTGCTCAGCATAACATTCCAAGTCCTTTCAGGAGCCATGGACTTTGAACAGAAACTTAGGTATTATTTTATAATGTTGCAAATCCTAGAATATTTGCCTACATTGGAAATTCAGTTTAAGTGTAGATTCCCGTTAGAATTTTAGGGGCTTCAATAGACATCACTCCACATTAGGCATTTTTCTGTATAAAATCAAGCTGTAGTTCAACTCACTGAAATTTCTTTGGTGTCCACTTAGGCTGTTTACCAGCTGAAGTGCCTCCTTGCTTGTGAAGATATCTAAGACTGGAGATATTTTTAGGACAAGAATGTCAGCCATTAGATGATGTCCCAAGGAACCGCTGCCCCCGTCCACCTCCATTGTTGGATTCATGGAACTGGCTGCTGTTAGATAGTGATATGGCTGATGGTGCTGGTGTTTAATCCATTGTCTCAAAAGAGAAGAGCAGGTCACCATTTCTTCCCCATATGTCTCTTAAACCAAGAATCACTTGTTCCAGAGCCAGTAATTCTTGGTGTTGTCAAAAAAAGTTTGAGAGAAAAAATTAAACACCCACTATGGTATTGTCCTTTGTCATCTGGGGCTAGATGTATCAAGGTTTGCATTTGTGCATGCCAAATAGCGATTTTTACTGAATTGCTAACCGAGATTTGCAAAATGTGATGTAGCAACACCATTGCAAAATTTATTGCAATTTCTTAAAATTTGCAATTGCAAACAGTGAGTAGCAAAAAGCGATTAGGTAAAATAGCGAATCGGTATTTGGAAATCGCAAATTGTGATTTTTGTATTCTGGAGCAGCTTGATGACACCACAACCAGGAAGTGAGTCAGTGCATGCTGTTTCCAGAAGCCTGAGCCAGAGGAGCAGGCAAAGAGACCCAGCACAGCACCAGGGAGGCACCCAGGAGAGTCAGACGTGAATGAAAAAAAACTATGGCCACTGATAGGAATGGGAAGGACAAAGGAGAGAGAAAGCGTAAACTGAAATTCAGTGAGAGGAATTGGAGGTACTCACAGAAGAGGTGGTAAAGAACCATGACCAGTTATTTGGCAAACATTCACTACAGTTCCAGAAAGTGAGAAGAGGAAAATGTGGACTGACATCCAGACCAAAATATGGTCAGTGGGTGTTGTGCAGCATTCCATCGAGGAGATACGCAAGCGCTGGTACAACTTGCGATCACGTGCCAAAGAGAGGGTAGCAAGCAGATTGAAGGAGGCCAGGAGCACTGGAGGAATACCACCCACCCAGACACCGTCCACCCCCATGGAAGACATGGTGGAGTCAACACTGCTGCCTGAAGCTGTTAGTGGTGTCGCTGACATTGACACCTCAGGCACACCCGGCAACAGCAAAGGTAAGGGCAGTAATGATTTGAATCACCATATATGCATGTACAAATGCCCCTTAGAAAATTGCAATGGCACTATGCACAGTGATAAGTTGTCCATGCCACATATTCCATTCAACACAACAATGCCTTATGGGAGTGGTAGTCCATACCCCAAAAGTGCATCTACTTCATAAATATCAAGATAGTATAAAACCAAACAGATAAATAACACAATAGACAATTAGAGACACTATGCCAGGTGAAATGTTTATCATTAAAGTAACTGTGAGATTACAAATCCAAGGTGAACATCATGAATGACATGCTGTACAATGTTGTTGCAGATGTTCCGGGCCCTAACGCAGCAGAAATTGGAAATGGAGGGAATGACGAAAGTCAGCCACAGTCCAATTCAAACACCAGTGAGTCCATCGTACAAGCACCAACTAGGCACAGGGCAAGAGTCCTACCCCTCCCTGAGTTTACCCTGGACTCCGATCAATTGCAGGAAGAAGTTCCCACACCACCTCCAGAGGTTAGAAGCACCGACAAACAGCAGTCCCTGTTTCAGCATTAGTCTACTAACCTCAGGAGGCATAAAAAAAGGCAAACAGTGCACAGAGGAAGGTGAGGGCCCATCACTGTTTGGTGGCCTTGAGGCATTCATGCTGAAAGTGCAGCGCCTGCAATGTAAACACATGAGATCAATGCACAGGCAGTTGGTGTCTCTCAATCACAACATGGGATCAATACACAGGCAATTGGGGGGGTCTATCGATCACAACATGGGATCAATGCACAGGCAGTTGGTGTCTTTCAATAACAACATGTGCAAGCTGCATGAATGACAGCAAGCTACAGCAGAACACATAAGGGAGATGACAAATGCCATTAGGGAATGCTGCACTGTAATACAGAAGAAGCATGTCACCCACAGTAGGCGCCATCACCAATTGATGGGCAGGTTGGATGGGTTCAGCAGATCAGTCAATCGGCTCACTACCAGAACTTCTTTGGTGTCACGCCGTGCTGTGGGCATGCAAGTGGAGATGGCACATTTCAGTAGGGATGTTGCACGAGGATTGGTGCAAATCACCAATGTATTGGAGACAATGCAGACGGTTAGGAGTGCTACAAACAGCGAACTGGGTAGTGGGGATAGTGAGGAACTCTCTAGCCTCAGCAGTGTCACAGCCCCTGTGATGGATCCTAGGCATCGCAGTTCCAGACACAGTACTGCTTCTGAACCTGCAACAAGAAGTGTCACTGAGACCACTGAGCATTCAAGTGGAGTGCGTGGACATAAAAAGTAATGTGAAGACGTACAGGGGACTTGCATATCATGTAGCAATGCATTGATACTATGATGTCAATAGTGTCACACTGTAACTGGGACCTGATTGTGTATTCTGTATACCTATGTCCTATTCACATATATTTTACCTGAAGTCAAGGCAATAAGGGCCAGATGTAGGAAATCCATGAACTGCGACTCGCAAATTGCGAGTCAGAGAGACTCGCAATTTGCAAGTCGCAATTCAGGATGCAGAACGGTGTCTCAGACACCTTCTGCGACTCGCTATGGGGTCGCAAAGACCCACCTCATCAATATTCATGAGGTGGGTCGCATTTTGCAACCCCATAGCGAGTCCCTGCACTCACAGGGATGGTGGCCTGCTGTAGTCAGCAGACCTCCATGTCTGTGACTGCTTTATAAATAAAGCAGTTTTTTTTTTCCATTTTGCAGCCCGTTTTCCTTAAAGGAAAACGAGTTGCAAAATGAAAAATAAACCGAAACCATTTGGTTTCGTTTTTTTCAGAGGAGGCAGTGGTCCATAGGACCACTGCCTGCTCTGAAAAAATAATTTTGTCGACATTCACAAAGGGGAAGGGGTCCCATGGGGACCCCTTCCCTTTTGCGAATGAGTTACCACAACTGCGAGTTGGTTTGCGACCGCATTCGCGGTCACAAAGCAACTCTGAAGTGCGATGCGAGTCGCAAATAGGAAGGGAACACCCCTTCCTATTTGCGAGTCGCATTCCCAAATTGCGAGTTGGTACCGACCCGCAATTTGGGAATGTGCATCGCGTGAGGCCGTTTGCATGGCGCAAACTGCGTTTTTCGCAGTTTGCACCATGCAAACGGCGTGCTACATCTGGCCCTTAATGTGCTACCTACTGCAATAAATGAAAGTAGACGTGGTGTTGTCATTACTTACATCAGAAATAGTTGTGCGTAATCTCAGCACATGGGTGAAGGGGTGGCAGAGGGTCATCATCGGAGTCTGGCTCTGTGGGTTATGCCTCTTGTCGTTGTGATGTTGTGCAATATTGCACATGTGGCCATGATTGTGCAGGTGGTTTCCGGACTGTATTGCAGTGTGCTCCCACTCTTGCCCAGGCATTGGAAATGACTCTTTAGCACGCCGAAGGTCCTCTCAATTGTGCTACGTGTCCTCCTGTGTGTTGCATTGTATCTTCTTTCACTTGGCGTGGCAGGATTGAGATAGGGTGTTAAAAGGAAGGACCCCACTGCATATGTACTGTCTCCTAGAATGACAGGAGGGTAAAATGAGTTTTTGTTATCTGTGACATCACATAGACATTATGCAACCTTGTTCACTGTTACAATGCCAAGCAGGTATCCTTTGCCAAACTCCCTAGGAAGAAGTCTTGTGTGTATTCCACGGTGCCTGAAGATGTAGGAATCATGTGTGCTACCTGGGTATCTGAGCACAAGATCAGTTATTATGTTGGAGGCATTTCATAAGACCTGTATGTTCATGGAATGTGTACTCTTCCTATTCTGTACGTACTCTGTGGCAGGTGGTGGACAGATTGCTCCATATGTCCCAGCAATGATGTGGAAATTGGGCTACCTGGTAGAAATCAAATCTGGTTTGTTGCAAATCCTGTGGGGTGTTCGGGAATTTTATGTGCAGATAGATTTTGGTTAACATGGCATTTAGGAATACATTAAAGAAGCGTGAAAGTGCACTTTGAGATACACCTCCAGCTGCTGACATGACCCCTTAATAGCTTCCTGTGGCTAAGTGCAGGGAGCATAATACCTGCACATGAGTGGGTATGGCATTGGTTCTGTGTGTGTGTCGCTGCTGTGGGTTGTTAATCAGCTATCAAGTAAAGTATTATGGCAGAGTTCAACCTGTACTTGTCACAAATCTCCTACTCTGTCTGTTCAAATAGGGTAATGCACACTCCAAAAATGTGCTCCTGTCTGCTCCTCCCTCTCCTCAAACTTGCCAGAGAGTGCAGCTGTTTTTTAAAAGAGCTGATGCAGTCTGGGCCTCTTTATATGGGTTGCACCTGTTTACCACCTGATTTCAGTTTGTGGTAAATTGCACATGCAAAAACTCATTTTGCGATTAATTGCAATTTACGAATGCTTGATACATTAAATTGCGATTCGGTATTTGCGAATCACAGTGTGCGATTCGCAAAATCTACTCGCAATTTTAAGGAATCGCTCTTTTTGCGATTCCTTAGAATTGCACTGCGAATGCCTTTCATACATAGTGGAAGGCAATTTTGCATTCACAAACGGTGGATTTTACCAATTCGCCCCATTTGCGAATGCAAAATCCTTTGACATATCTAGCCCTTGATGTCTTATGGATGTATGTAAGTTTTGACAAATACAAGATGTCAGATAAAACATACAAGATACCCCTCCTACACTATTCTGTTGATGCCTATACATTCTAAATAGGCTGGATGATATGTCTGCTGATTTTTACCACGTCTCGCATACACCCACCTCTAAATCAGGCCTTTAGTCTTGTAAAAACAAATATGACATAGACTTGTGATTGCTACGAACAACAATGTGTAAGCCAATCAAAGTTTGACTTTACTTTATAGCTCTAGCGGTTGTGCTGCTGGGAATGTATTTCAACATGGACGAAATAACCAAATGAGACAGGCATGTGCAATATTCAGAGGATGTCCTTCAGCTGGCATTCATCTTTTATTGATGAATGCACAGACCAGGAAAGCTGAGATCTAAAAGATGAAAACATTGATAAGTTTGATAAACATCTTTGCAAGAAGTACGGAAGTTCAAATGCAGATGACATGCATATGTTTGTAAGCTCCCTGTGATGAAAAGTTACCGGGATGCATAAGTAAAATAAGCTCTGCCATCATGAAATGCCACCAGTAGGTTAATCCTGTTTTAATTTTATTTTGTATTGATAGAAAGATGGAGACTTAATGGAACATAAAGGGGCTAAATTAGTTTTCTACCTAATTCTGCTTACCAGGCATCTGCTTTGTAGAAATTATATAGATCATTGTCCTCCAATGATAAAGAATTGGAATAATTACAATTATCCTGTAAGCAACAACCGGTCACGGACCACTGCCTGCTCTGAAAAAATGAAAAGAAAACTTTTCATAAAAAAAAATAAAAATGCATTCCGTTTTTCTTTAAGGAAAATGGGATGCATTTCAGAAAAAAATACTGCTTTATTTTAAAAGCAGTCACTGACATGGTGGTCTGCTGACACCAGCAGGCCACCATCCCTGTGAGTTCCGCCATTCATGAGGTAGGTCATTTGCAACCCCATTGCGAATCGCAGACAGTGTCATTGACATTGTTGTACATCCGGTTTTGCGACTCGCAAATTGCAAAACCGGATCTTCGTACATGTGGCCCTACATTTCTTGCTAAAGAAGAAAAGGACTCTCTGTTGACAAACTCCCTCTCTAATTATCTGACATACCTAAGTCCCTAAGTCCTCCATTATACATTATATTCTTTAGACAAGCTGCTATCTTAAGTGAATTACTGTGAGGGCGAGTGACTGAATAGTCTAAAGCATTATTCAGTAATGTCCGAAAGTCCCCCCTCCAAAAATCAGAGCATTTTATCCTATTCCAGCACTCTACCAAAAATCTGTTTTAGTGAGGATTCATCACTTACATTGGACCCATAGTACTCTACACATGCAGGTTGGTTCTTTCCACCTTGGAGCAATGCTATCAAGCACATTACATTTTAACAAACTCTGAACTTAGATTCTGGATAACTGAGTTTCTCTTAATATGTAGCACCATTCCCTTATTACAGGCTACCTACAAAGAACATACCACTGACGAGATCCGTGACTGTTTTAAATGCATATCTAAGTTCTGTTTCTATAGGTGGGTCTCCTGAAGTATATGAACATCACTTTCTCTTCGGGAACTCAGCTCTGATCCTTGGCTTCCTTCTGTCCCTTAACCCATTAACATTCGAGGAGGCGAGTCTAATTAAATACTTATCAATATCTAATCCTCCCTGATATTACCCAATGACTTACCTTGACTGAATAGTTGTGAGATAAAACAGTGATGACATGAACAGTAAGGTGATAAGGACTGTATTTTTTTATTCTTCCCCTGTGCTCCCATCCTTGTGCTCTCCCCCTTTGAGGAACTCTCCACAGTCTAACAGCTACCACTAACCATTTTAAGTGCCCACCTCCCCACCCTTTCTAGTCACATGGTACACCGAAAGTTCCTCCCACCTAGTCTCTGCTAAAAATACATATATATATTTTTATGTCCTCATAGTACCACCATTGAGCACCAACTACATTTCCACCATCCCATGTGCTCATGGTTGAACTCGTTGTCAGTTCACTGAGCCACAAAATGAAACAGGCTTCCCAGTCTTACTGAATCAAGAGTGAGTAATCATTGGACGAAATAGCATGTCATGTCTTCAACAATTCCCAAAAGCCACTTCCCCACTCTCATTTACTCCTCTCCTTTCTATCTCCTTGATGAAGACCACTGATCTTTTCCAAGCATGCCAGGTAGGGGCTGAGGTTTGAGCCCAAAACTTGCAAATTTCCCTTCTAGCAAGCAACATTAAGTGAAAAACCAAGTTTCGATGATGCACATAGGAGGAGGGGCCACCCGTATCCTGATGCTCTATCCCAAATAAAATTAAAGAGAGGCTTACCTCCATAGCGACATCAAAATAGCGAGAGATGGTCTTACTAACCACTGTCCAAAATTCCTCCAATTTTGGGCAAGATGCAAAAATGTGCGCATCATCTGCCTCGCTGCTGCCACACCACTTACATCTAGAGGATGCACTCCCTCTTATCTTTGTCAATTTCTTAGGTGTCAAATACGCTGTGAAGGATGAAGAAATTATTTCTCCTTAGTGCGGCGGGCTTAACCACTGAATAAAAGTAGAAAAAGATACTTGCCATAACTCTTCCAGCTCCACATCTGGCAAGTATGCACTCCACATAGCATACAATGCTTTCATCCTTTCCTCCATTGCCATCAGGTGATGCTGGTACCATTGTGCCACCTCTTTCCTCGTGACCCCACAATCTTGAAGATCTATTTCCATTTATCCTGGTTCAGGGCCAATCCCCCACGGCTCTTGAGCCATGCTTTCACCTTATAGATCCTATATCTGTAGACAGCCCCCTCTGTCTTATTGCTTCAATACTCCCAGGTTAACCTCTGCCCGTTGTTGACCACATGCCCCATCTAGTGACACCACTTTGTTTTAAGAGCTTAGCAATGGTATCCAAATGTGAACAATTTATTATTTTTTGTGCTTCTTTTCATTATTATAAAGTTGACATATCCAAGATTTTTTGCCTTGAGCATATTTTCCTTCTGCCACCTGTGCTCTATAGGTTTCTTATCTCAAGGATAAGTTCATCCACTTCTTCCTCTATTTTTATAGAGTGCATCAGGTTATTCTACATAACTTTGAGGAACACAGGAAATTTTAACTGCACCCTTGCTGTCATTTCTGGTAGCTCACTCATACTTTTCCGGGGTTGCCACCACCTTTGTTCAGTTGCAGGCAGAAGTCCAATTTAACCTCCCAGAAAAACCTTTTATAAGGCAATGGTTTTATTTTTAATGCTGTAGAGACGATTCATCAGAATCTTTGATAGGTACTCATGTCAGGTTTGAGTCTATAGGGACCCCTGAACCCTCTGATTCTCTTTAGCCAGGTCCCTTTAAAGTGCTGCATTTTCCCCTTGAGATGACCATCTTGTGTTATTTTTATAAAAAATGATCTTATGTCTGACCCCGCTACTACTTCTGGGGCAATCATGATCTCCATATTGTTTCTCCTCGTCAGATTTTTGATTATCTCAACGGTTTCCTCAAGGGTTTCCTGTGTTGCTCTTACATTCGTTTTTAGGGTGGCCGATTCCCAGGAGTTATCTTCAACAACAAGGGAAGTGCTTAGGCCTCAAGGGAAGTTTCTCTTCCAGTGCAGACATTCTTAATGCCAGATCATCTAACTTTTTTCCGATTGCCTGATCTTTGATTGGATTTGGATATTCTGAATCTGCTCTTTAACTCAATGGAGATGCTTCACAGGATAACATCTAACCCTACCAGAATATATCCAGAGCTATGTTGTTGTAAAACCACTGGATAGCTATGTTATGTTAATTAAATTTATGAAGTGCGTAGCTGCCGGGGCAATGGGGCTTCCCAGAGCTGACCACTGGACCAGAGTACCACACCAAAAAGAACAGCAAAGGGGATAAGGACCTTCTAATAAATGAAAAGCCAGTTTTTAAGCTTTTTCCTGAAATCAGAATGATTCTAGATTTTTCGTAGCTCGAGAGGCGAACTGTTTCCAAGGGCTAGAGCTAAAATTAAAAAAGAACAGTCACCTGCACAATGCCGGTAGAAGCAGGGTGTCACCACCAGATTTAGTGCGGCCAAGTGTAGTGCTCTGGTTTGGAAGATAAGTTCTCATTAGATCAGACAGTATGGGAGCACGTTCAGCATTTATGATCCTGTGTGCCATGCCAATGGCTTTAAATTGAATTTGCCTCTCCCACAGTGGCCACTGGAGCTTGCGAGGAAGCCATGAACCAGAAAAAAACGTTGGGAGGGAAAACAACAATCTGGAGACCAAATTTTGGAATGAATGTAACTTGTTTAGGATAGATTTATTGCAACATAGGTAGAGGATGTTGTTGTAGTCTAGGCAAGATAGAAGGAGAGATTGGATAATCATTTCACGAATATGCTACTGAAGTATGCCAAAAATAGGTTTCAGTTTTTGCAGAAGACCAAAACAAGTGCCCGCCAGAGTGGTTAGTTGTTTCTCGAGACTGAGGGAGTCATCCAGCCATACATCCAGATTTTTCACAGATTATTTGGGTGCGGGGGTACTAGGCTGTCCAGCCACCAAAGGTTTCCCCATGACCGAGTGTTGTTTGTCATACAGTAGCACCTCTATTTTACCGGGAAATAATTTTAAACAGTTGTCATACACCCAAATAGTCACTGACAGCATACAGCTCTGGAATTTAAGAATATACTTAGAGAAGTCAGTGGGAATAGAAATGAAAAGTTGGGTATCATCAGTGTAGGAGACAACGGAAACCCCAAAATGTTACACTACCTCTGCCAAAGGGCTAACATATAGGTTATTACACCTGACAGTTTTAGGGTGGTCTTCACCCATACCTTTTGCCTTTTACCTTGTGTTTTGCTGTAGGTTTTTGTTGGCCTTAAGACTCTGAGCACTTTACTACTGCTGACCAGTGCTAAAGTGCATGTGCTTCTCCCCTAAACATGCTAACATTGGTGTACCCACAACTGGCATATTTAATTTACTTGTAAGTCCCTTGCAAAGTGGTATACTATATACCTAGGGACTGTAAATTAAATGCAACTACTGGGCCCACGGCACTGATTGTGCTGCAGGCCCCGGTACCTTCTCTCCTGAATTCCTAGCCTCCAAAGAGAAGGGTGGGTTGTGGAAGTAGTAATTATTTCCCTCACTCTTACTCCTGAAAAGCAGAGGGACTGTTGACAAGTGATGGAGCAGTACTCCTCTCTTTTCTTACTGACTAATGGGAGTACCCATCTGTGTACCCATGATGTGGAAACAGGGGGCATCCTTCCTGTCAAGAATAAATCTTGCAGGTTGTCAGATAAGGTGAGGACCAGCAGCAAAAGCAAAGCATCTAAGATGTTGGATTAGGAGAAGATAGAATCGCCCAGTAGCCCTTGGTCCAGTCCTGCGGTTCTGGTACTAAAAACTGCCCTACCAGGCACCACACCTGAACTCAGGTTTTGTGTGGATTTTAGAAGCTAAATTCTGTGACGACGTCTGATGCTCACACCATCCCCAGGGCGGATGAGCTCATTTATAGGTTAGGGGCTGCCCAGTACTTAAGTATCTTTGATCCTACATCAGGGTACTGGTTGATTGTCTTATCAGAAGTAGCCAAGGGGAGGTCAGACTTCTCAACCCCAGAGGGTCACTATCAGTTTAGGGTGATGCATCGTGGATTAAAGAATGCTCCTGCCAAATTCCAGAGGTTGGTGAACCAGGCTGAGAAGGTCTCCAATCTAGCTGGATTGGAGGCCTTCTCAGCTGCCTACCTGCATGGCATATCTGTCTTCAGTAATAGCGGGCAGGACTGCCTCTTTCAACTCCGGGGAGTGCTTCAGACCCTATAACAGGGAGGCCTGACTATCAAGGCCAGCAAGTGCCACAAAGGGCAGAGATCTGTGGTGTACTAGGGACACCTGGTGGGCAGGGGTAAGGTCCAGCCCCTCCAGGCAATGACTGAAACTGTCATGGCCTGGAAGCTCCTCAAAACCTAGACTGAGGTTCAAGCATTCTTAGGCCTCAATGGGTACTATAGGAGTTTTGTCAATGGATATGGCACCACTGTTGCCTCCTTGACTAAGCAGACTTCTAAGAAGTAGCCCAGAAATGTGATTTGGACAGAGAAATGCCAAAACGCATTTGACTCCCTGACGCAAGCCTTGTGTATAGCCCCTGTGCTCATGGCCCCTGACTTTTCCAAAAAGTTTATTGTTCAAACAGATGCCTCAAAGCATGGCACAGGGGCCATTTTATCATAGCTCAATGAAGAAGGCCTAGACCAACCCATAGTCTTCATCTCTAGGAGTTGACTTCCCTGGGAATGGAGGTAGAGTGCTATATAAAGAAAAGCTTTTGCTGTGGTTTGGATCCTGCATAATTGAGGCCATACCTGTTTGTCCTCAGACTGACTGATTCAGACTGACCATAGGCCCCTCAGGTGGCTAATGCAAATGAGGGATGAAAATCCAAAATTGTTGAGATGTTCCATTTCCCTACAGGGTATGGACTTAAGGGGGGTAAACAGACCTGGGTAGACCATGCAATGCAGATGCTCTATCTAGGTTTTTCTGCCTTAGTGATGAGAACTCCCTAGAGGTTGAGTAGCCCTCCCCAATTTCAGCTGGGGGGCATGTGTTATACATGACAGCCTTGCGGTGGTCTTCCCAAACATTTTTCCTTTTACCTCCTGTTTTTGCTTCATCTTTTTGTTGGCCTTAGGAGTCTGATCACTTTAACACTGCTGACTAATGCATATCTCAACTTCCTACTGATTGGATCTTTGTCATTTTGGTCTTGTTTTACTCAGATAAATGTTCTCTATTTTTCTAAACTGGTGTGGAGTCTTTTTGTGGTGTTTTCATTGTGTGTGTTGCACAAATACATCAAACATTGCCTCTTAATTTAAGCCTGCCTGCTCTGTGCTAGTCTACCAGAGGGTGAGCACAGGTTAATTTAGGTTGTGTAACTGACTTACCCTGACTAGGACTGTGGTCCCTACTTGGACAGGGTACATATCTCTGCCAACTAGAAATCCAATTTCTAACATATGTTAAATAGAGTTGATATCAAAGAGGAGCCCTGTGGAACCCCATGTCCCAAGGGTCTGGGAGATGTCTTGTAAAAGAGTACTGGCCGCAGAGCAGCCTTCATCCAACACTCTGTGAAGCATCTCTGTCACAGACAAGGAGCAGATTCTGAGCTATGATGGGACCTATAGCCATTTTGGCATGCAGTAGGCTTCTACAAACCCTGCTAGGAGTTTGGTGATTTTTTTCCAGTAACTTGGCAGGGAAAGAGAGAAGGGGAATGAGGCAGTAGTTACCAGGACTGGAAAGGTCAAGGGAGGGCTTTTTCAGGAGGGGAATTACTTTTGCCAGCTTTCAAGCCTAGGGAACCGTGGCCAAGGACAGTGAAAGACTGACTGTTTCAAGGAATCAGGGAAGAACAATTTCCTGCAGTTTTAGGATAGTGTCCAGTTTGAGGCAATCATCCCAATTTTAATGAGGTGCATCGAGAGGAGAATGAGAGCAGATCTAGAAGAGACAATTCATTAAGAACTGGCCAAGGTAGAGCCTCCTTTTGTCATTTGTGAACTGGTTCGACAACAGCAGTAGTATTGGGCTCAAACTGGGTACAAATATCATTAATCTTTTCCATGAAAAAGTCTGCGGTTTTATTACAGTAGTCATTAGATTCCTCAACCGACTTGGTCATAGCAGATGTTGTTAAACTGTTGACCATGGAACAGATTTCCTTAGCAGGCTTCTTGGTATTTGGTATTTTAGAAGGAAAGAAATCTGCTCTGGTTGTTCTTATCAGCTTATCATAAACTTTGAGTGCATTCATGTAAAGTGCCTTTACCCCAGTATGATAGGATTTTCTCGACGTACTCTGTAAGCTCCTTACAATGCTTTT
Source organism: Pleurodeles waltl (assembly GCF_031143425.1). Lineage (NCBI taxonomy): Eukaryota > Metazoa > Chordata > Amphibia > Caudata > Salamandridae > Pleurodeles > Pleurodeles waltl. The sequence goes on from NC_090439.1 coordinate 565,966,951, forward strand.
TCAAAAAAATCTGTGTTTCATTGAACCAAGGGGCAGAAGACTTACTCCTTCCTGCCCTTGGCCTGGCAGAAAGGAATAAAGTTATTGAGGGCCACAGAAACCCATGTCTTCATATTTGTATCAGAGGAATCTAGAGTAGAATGCAGTTGGGGGGAATTGAGTGAGTTGTAGCTGCCAAATTCCATTATATTCAATTTATGCCATTGTCTTTTAGCCATAAAAGAGCTATTGATGTGGGTTTATGCTCAGTTACTCAAAGAGACATAGAAATCAGGTAGTGGTGTCCAGGCCAAAGGTCTAGGAGGGGCCACCTGCAGATGTTGGTGGTTAGAAAACCCACTATCTGGCTCATCTGTAGTGATGCCAAATCATAAATTAATTAATGAGCTCCAGTATTATTGAGTTGATCAAAGTGAAGGTTTAGGTTGCCAATGATGGAAAAAGTGGGTGATTTGAGCACCAAGGAAGTCACTTGATTAACCAAAGTGGCTTTAAAGGCTTTAGGCGGGCCTGGGGGCCTGTAGGTTAGAAGACACAAGAGGGTGAAATTCTTGTGGACAGTGTTCTGAAAAATAACATTTTCACAACCTAAACTAGGGTCAGGGACCAGGTTGCAACTTACTGTAGTGCTCTAAATGATGGCTAGACCACCCCCTCTGCCTGTGGATCTGTCACATCTAATGATGTTATAATTGGAGGGTAACGCCAGAAGAGCTTGGGCATATATGTCAGGGCCAGGCCATGTTTCAATGAGGCACATGAAATCAAGTAGAAAGTCTTGAATTAGATCATATATCACAAAGTGTTGACGGACTAAAGAGCATCAGTTAATGGGACAAAGTTTGAGTGGAGTGTAGTGTTTGGCAGGCATGAGGGACGCAGGTACATCAGGGAGGTCAATAGCAGACACAAAACCACACTGTGTGCACTTAAATACACTCACCCCAGGTGACCAATAATGTAGGCAATACCCGCGTGCGATTTGCCACAATGTGTAAAGTGGATGATGAGTGGGTTAACCCCTTGCTCACTGCAGGAGCAGCATTTGTTGCCCTGGGCGCTGTCCATACAGGCTTGCCTTTGGAGTGTCTTGGACGCACTAGCATCACATACACTTTGTGCATCCGCTGTGCATCCTCAATCCTTGTTCAAACAGGGAGAAGGCAGCATGGCAGAACAACTAGAGTGCTACCTACTCAGAGCTGCGGCCAGGTAAAAGTCGCCAACTAGAAGTGAGGATGCATCCTTTGTAAAGATATTGCACAATGCCCCCAACATACTTTTCTTAGAAGTTTCCCTTAAAAATAAAAATGCAAAGATACAGCAAAAGGTGTTTTCAATAGTCTCCCTAAAACGAAACAGACCTCCCTGAATGCTACTTTTCATGAAGGAAGTTAAAACTCAAGTTTGGCTCATCAAATTCATCAAAATTGAATTCATCAATTAGAAAACAAGGCAGTCCAAAAAGCTTGGAATTGCACTGAATAAAATCCAATAGACATCTTAAAAATGCTGCTTTGAATGTGGAAAACATCGGTCACACTACATCAGCCATCCTTAAATGCTGGTGCAGACATAGAGACGGCAGCATGGTAAAATTACTAGAGCGCTGCCTTCTCTGACCTGTGGCCAGGCAAAAATGGCTGACAGGAAGTGAGGATGCATCCTCTCTATATATATTGCATAATGTCCCCAACATACTTTGCTTAGAAGTTTCTCTTCACAATAAAATACAAAGATACAGTGAGAGTTTTTAAAATAGCCCCCCTAAGACAAAACAGACTTCCCAGAACGCTACTTTTCATGTGACAGGTTAAGATTAAAGTGTGGCACACAATTTATCAATTAAAACGTGCAGCAGTTGAAAAGAATTAGAACTGCCATGAAAAAAATCAGATAGAAATCTTAGAAATGCTGCTCTGAATGCGGAAAACAACAATCTCAGTGGGATGCTTCCTCTTCATCTTCCACTTCTCGTGGGGCATAGCACTGTAATTTCTCTGCTAGGCACCACTATCCTTCACTCCTGCTTGCAACAGTATTTCACACCTATTGATTAGTGGGGTTCAAGTACTTTTGTTTTCCAGCCCTTTAGCCCTTTATGTGGTCCTGATAACAGCTTGACCTGCACAATGTGATTTTAGGCTTGATGTGCCTTGGAATGTGAGGCTCCCACTCTCTGCAACCATCGCCCCACTGGCTTCCTCAACTCTGTTCTTTGTCAGCAGGTCTATAGTCACGTTGAAGCGCAGGACTTGTGAGTTTTCAATAGCAGTATCAGTAGGAGACTGGAGGCCCCTACGTAACTCCAAGAATGATTGTAAGGATGGGGTAGGTCAAGTTGGTTCCTGTCCCGCTTCGTTGCTAGGTGCCCTGTTGGTTGCTGGACAGTATTCAGTGTTTCTAGCTGGTCTGGCTAGTCTGGCAGTTTCCCTATATAGAGGTGTTTTTAATGAACAACTTTGTTCTCTGTGTACACGTACCATCTGAGGCTTGTTGAGCAGCCCTGCTTCTAGTGACGACTGCTGCCAGGAAGGGCTGGTGGGCAGCGCGTGAGTGGGAGGGGGAATAATAATAATTTTAAAAAATACCACTTGCTGCCTTGCAGCCGCTGCTCTAGGGGCCTGAGTGCTTCTGTGTTTGTCTTGCTCCCCTTCCCAACCAATCCAGACACTTCTCTCATGCTGTTACACAGCATGAAAGAAGTGCCGGGATTAGCTGAAATGCCAACCTGTGAGGGAGTGGGAGCCTTCGCTTGGTCGCCACCCAGATGCGCAACACAGCCCAGGTGGAGAGTTCTAAGTGCACATGTACACTTACAGTGCACAAGCTACTCCTTCCCCTGCTGATGTGGGGATTCTGGCCTTCCCCACCCTACCTAGGTGTAAAAATACTTCCCCTGCCTGCTTTCATGCCAGTGGAGCTGATCTGATATCGAGAGATGATCATTTGAGTGGGCTTAGAGGTTCTACCCTTCCTCGAATTTAAAACTTTTAAAGCTACAAAACACTGACTCCCTGCCATGGGAAGACTTCCTTCCTTCTCTGGTCTGTCATCCTTGTTATTTGCCACATCTCCCTCTCTTTCACCCACGAGTGCAATATTGCACCAAAACTTGCTCTGGCTGAGACGTGTAAATTCAACATTTGCATTAATTGATTAGTACATAATAGGGCAAATTGCACAGGACGGTTGATAAAATGTTGGTTAAATATCACTTAAAAATTGCACTCACATCAGTGCAATATAGACAGTTTGGAATTGTGGGTATACAGATGCAGGGCACAGGCGCAATCTCGATGAACTAAATAAACAGGAGGTTCGTGAAATATACGCGCTGATTCTTCAACATTTAGCACATTTCTGAGTGGACATCCAAAACGTTCTCAAAGTCCCCCAATTTACTAAATTAACTGAAATTTGGGCGAATCAGGCATTTCCAGTACTAGAATTCATACTGAAAAAAGATTCACAACTACATATCCTGTTCACAAGATGTGATGAACGAAGACCAGGGCCTGTAAAATATGACACACTGCTCCTAAAAGCAGAATATTCAATAAAAATAATGCTAACTTATTAACGGAAACACAACTTTGTCTAAGGTAAGACACCGTCGTCAGCATCTGATGATCATTCATCCAGCATACTATACTACATCCAATTGGGCTAACATGTATCATAGCTCATACTAAATTTTTCAAGACACAAGGCTGTTAAAGCTGGCCATGTATATATACTTTTTTCATCCCTGGATATAACTGAATGCTGTGAACAACCTAGGGTCTGCAAAAAAAAACATGATGATAGGTAATACGATTGTGAACTTACATTGTTAGGGTTTGGAGATGCATTTTAGAGGTCCCCTCCGATATTGCATTACATGCTAAATTTAATTACAGCTACAGCTAAATTACTATTTGCCAAAAAGTTGAAGCCAAGAAGCGCCAGATTATGAACACTGCAGATATGTATACATTATACAATCAACATGGAGAAGCTGTATCAAATTGTAATAAGAACCAAATGAAAATAGAATTATGGTCAATAATTGATTCTTTGGTTTCCGAGGAGACAGGCTGTTGATACTGCAGAGATACCTGTAGTATTAACCCAAACCGATATTTAATCCTTGATTCAGGTTGCTCATTCTGTGTTTTAAAAGAAAAGAGAAAAAAAGAAAGAAGAGGAAGTAGAAAAGTAACTTGAAGGTGGATCTCAACTAGCTTCATTTGTTCTAATATCCACATTTCTTCATGATTTGGCATTTAGCCATCATTAACTAATCCACATGTATACTAAAATACTATGGGTCCCATGCTGGAATGCAGTGCCCTATTTACCAAGTCACCAAAACACCTCATGAAATATGTTTCATATTTATAAGACTCGTTTCAGTATTCTTTCTTCCAAACAAATGGCCTAGTCATTTCCTTTTCAGGTTTCCCCATGCAAAATGCTTGGAACATCTCTTGTAATAAATTTTTTTTAAACCAACCTTAGAGCCCACCCATAACTTATCATTACTTACCATTGGTTGGCTTTGATGTCACTGCTGTTTCCTTGCTATTGGAAAGCATCTCCTACTTGCCTTCTGCTTCATGCACTCTTATAAGAGTGCATCTGTCTGCAGTCAGGTCCCCCTCTCTCCGCTGTCTGTGGTTTTGCTTTCTCTCTCTCGTCTCCCTCCCATGATGCCCTTCCCATGTGTTGCTTGCCCCTCTGCCCTCTTCCCACCATCTGTGTTCTTTTTTTATTTTTGCAGTTTTATGTAGCACCAACTTGAACAGAAGGTATTGGAATGATTTTGCAGGAGCACCAATTACATTACATAAGGTCAGATTCATTCATTTTTTAGGCATGTGGGGATTAAGTGATTTGGCTAGAATCACAGGATGTTGAGCCAACACTGAGACTCGAAGGTTCGCAGTTGTCAGAAAGCTCTGGTTCTCCTTTTGTCAACAGCTGTGGACGTAACACCACATTCTCGTTCCTCAACCTCCCTCACTCGTGCTGCTTGCCCCTCCCGCCATCCATTATGTTGCAGCCTGCCCCTTTAACAAGCATTGACAAAGCCAATAGGCTTCAGCTATGCAAAATCTATTGGCATTGTCAATGTTTATTTAGACATGATTTAGAGCAGCACGGTCTGCTGTGCAATATGGTTTAAAGTAAAGAAAAAAATGCTATGAGGCAGCCTGCATTGACCATGTCAGAGCACTTTTTTTCTTAACTTTAAATTATATTGCAGAGAGGCAGGCATTGCAGTGCAATATGTCTAAATAAACATTGGCAAAGCCAAAAGGTCTTGCATCGGCAAAAAGTATTGCTTTTACCAATGCTTGTTATTTTTAGTGACTATTTGTGACTGTTTCTTCTTCGATCATGGGTGCTCAGTTAGTCATCTGAAGTCTAGATTAAGTTGGAATCTAAGGGGTTGAAGCCCAGTTATGAACAGAAGTAACACATCTCCTTTAATCGACTCCACGCAATAGGCTGCTTCCAGAGGCCATAAAAGGGCATCAGAATGCAACAAACAAGTCTTAAAATGAACTTGTTGCTAGAACAGGAGGATTGCCAGACCACAAAGTATGTATTTGCCTGGAGCTCTGAAAATTCTTGCATGGAACTAATGAATTACATTCACATAACAGAAGCAGGTGCTTAGCTCCATGGGTCATCTTATCATCCTTTTGAGAAATTTGGCTCCAAGACGTTCCTTAGCTTGGCCCCAAGTTCCATTTTGATTCATAAGAATTTAACAGCTGAATAGAAAAACATGATTTGCTTTATATTCACAGTTTTCCTCACAAAGCAACACACATAAACAGTCAGAGAGGAGCAGGGCACTAACAGCCTTGCTTGAGCCAGATACCTGCATCTTAATGGGCACAATGTCCTGTTCAACCTTCAAGTCAAAAACAAGACTAGTCCTAATATGGCTTCTGTCTGGTGCTCTTACTTCTGCGACAGAGAAGCTGCTGCTCAGTGCTATGCTGTGGTCTTTGTGAAGCTAGATTGACAAGACAGGAACTTAATGTTTACGATTTTTCAACAGTTGTTGTAAAAATTGGCAATTTGAAAAAGTTGTTAGCGTTATGTTCCTGTTCCAAGTGTGTTCATAGATCTATACAGGGTCTTGCTGATGAACCCATCTGATCCGACACCCCTCCCCCAAGAGATGATGAAAATTACGAAAATCCCACACTTTCAAGCCAGTCGAGCTCTGCACTTTAATTGTGTCTCAGTGAAGATCTGTAACTCTAAGGGCTCTACCATACATTTATTTGTTATTTGTTAATCTGTGTATTTGCTTTCACTGAGGAGTTTAGCCTCTCCTGAAATCAGTCCCTTTGTTAAGTCAGAGGAAGCTAGTGAAAGCATCAATGAAACTGAGTCCCTTGCCTTCCCTTACATTTGTAATTTCTTCCAGAAGGACATCTGATGTCAACCTGAATCATTCTTGCTATCAGATGTGTACCGCCTTAGCTCCTCAAAGAATTATTAAGCATAAAACAGCAAACTTTGAAGTAAAGTAGGAAAAAGATAGAGCTTCCCACAGTTGCAGATCACGGCGATTAGAAGGGGCGGGTCTGTGTGTAGTGAGGGGAGTATTATTAATATAAAAAACGTATCTAAGCACTGCGTCACTGCTCTTCTGTACTCTTAGCAGGGCACAGGCTCCCAGCCTGCCCTGTGGCCAATCCTGATGCTGCTCAGAGCAATGTTAGTATTGGCTGGATTGCCCAACCAGGGCACTCCCTGGCAGACTGGGAGCCTGTGCCTGCTCTCTCCAGCCCGGCACTGCACAGTTCACTCCCCTAGTCCCCATCATCCCCCATGGTCCCGTCCCGTTAACAAGATAAGGATAATAGGTTATTATCCTTTTGTTGTTAAAGATTTGTAGCAGCTGCTGCTGGCGCAGGGGCGAAGCTCCTCTGCCATAGCGGAGCAGCCACTGTTGGGAGTCCATGGAGTGGCTGAATTTCACAAATATGAACCCAGGAACCCTGAATCAATTCCGTTTTCCCTATTTGATTAAATGGTGTCATCTTAGGTAGTCACTTTACTTCGCTGTGCCTCCTTTTCCTCCACCATCCCTTTTGAGATCACCTTAAAATATAGGTGTGTTGTAAAAAATATACTAATTTCTAATTCAACAGACTGTAATCAGGCTCTACCTGTAATGACAGTTGAGGCCCAGGGGTGTACGAAACATGACTTGGGACCCCTGCAAAGTACATGGAGGCCCCCTCAGGCCCAGTTAGGAGCACTCAGGCCAGAGGCCTATTGCCCATGCACATTGCCGGCCAGTGCACGGTGCATGACTGTGTGCTGCTGAGGGGGTCCCCTCGCACTGCACGGGCTGCAGGGGTTAATATTACCCCACTGTTGAGGCCACACTTAGGGTTTGCATGAATACTGACTTGCCTCTTGGCTCACTAATTGCATAGTCCTCAGGGTGGTAGGGATCATGATTGTTCATAAATTCATATTTCGAATCTTTCACTTCTATCAAATGCTACTTAAGGCAGTGATATGAGCTAATGTACTAAAGTGAAAGGATTCAACATGCTAAGAAAATGCATGTTTATGATTTTAGAAGGTCGTTATATTTTCACATGATATTTATTGCATTCTTTACTTGTCAAGTTGGCTTGTCAATTCTGTGGATGGCAAAAACGAGTAGCTCGTTGTTTAAATATGAGACCTAAAGAAACCTCCTGACTGAACGTCATCTGTTTACCATGTTACACGCGAACGTTATAAACAGTACACAGTCTGTGCAGTATAATGTAAGTGCACTGTCTGATCGCATACACTGAAATAAATTGATACACACAAATCTCCCAGAAACGACTGCTACACCTCTCTTCATTGACAAATAAAATGATTAAAATAAACGGTGCATTTAGTGCTGTTCGGATAATGAAATGCTAGATTTAATGCAAAATCGTGAAATTCCGTCGCAGTATGTAAATAAAACAAGAAGGGACACAAAAAAACAAACGATGAAGTTTGGATAAATGTGGAGTTACTAGAACTAGAAATTAACGGTGCTCTGTTGTACACGTATGAGACTTTTCAACTAAAGAAGTAAATGATAACTTTCCTTTTACCCGTCTGCAAATGTCTGTGAGGAGTTTCTGCAATATACATACAAGCAATGTCAATTTCTGAGTAGAGCAATCATTAACCATGTAGAGGTCTAATCATTCATTAAAAATGTGTAACTAATGTAGTTTTGGGCCCCGTGGGAACATGCACTGAAAAAGAATATAAGAGAAAGAAAGGCAAACAGAGGATTGTAAGAGGTGCCAGCAGCAGAGAAGAAACAACACTGTTTTAAGTCTAATCCTAATGGACAGAGGCACTGGGTAGGAAACACTGTTGCAAGTAATGAAACACAATAGACCTTCTGGACTCTTAGCCCCCACACCCTACTCTAATTTTTGCCAAGCAATCAGCCTCTGGCAAATAGTGAAGCAAAGAATTTTCCGAATAGTAGACAACTTTCTCATTCCCAGAAAATCCTAGTAGTCTGGCCTCTTCCATATACCACACAAAAAAACACAATTTAGCTGCTGTTAGTAAATGCTACAACAAACCAATCAATTCCTTTCCAACCCAAAAAAACCCATAAGCTACATTTCTTAACTTTCTAATTACTACTAATCTTGGACTTAATCACAATTACATAAGGATCCCACCTGTAAGCCCCAATAAAAAGAGACCAGGTCGGCTGAGAATGCAAAACATTCATTCCCCAGAGAGGAGCCCACAAAAGCAAAGCGAAAAGAGGAGAAATCCTAAGACCTTCCATAACACAGTTCTTCCATTTAATTATTAACCCAAAAAGTGGGACTGAGAGTCTATGGCTGTGCTCTGATACTTCATGATCGGACTATGTAATATTGATAGTGGCTTACAGGTTGCTCCGATATTGGTTGATTTTCATCTCAGCATGAACCTGTCTATCTGTTAACTCGCTCATGAGCATTTGATATGTATGGCTCTCTGGAGCTCACACAACATCCTCAGCACTGTATGGCACCATGGACCTCATGCAACTACTCACTAAAAGGGAATGATCCTTCATTTGATAATGCTGATATTTCGATTAAGCCATATATGTTCTGAACCTCCAGGAATGTATACCCCCCTTTCAAATGAAACAGGCCTGATGTTGTATGACAAAGGACACTTGAAATATCACCATGCTATCCCATACACCTATTGTACTTGGTCTGGACCTCATTCCCAGTAAAAATCTTTATGGATGGCATGCTGGTAACTTTGAAGTTGCCAGTAGAAAACCTTTAATTGCCTTTCTCTAAAGGCCAGGAAGAGATTGCAGACTACCCACTGGTGGGCCCCTGCACTGCCTATGCACTTGGCATGGGCAGTGCAGAGGCACCTCTGCTCAGCACCGTTGCAATGTTCACTGTCTGCTTTGCAGACAGTGAACAAAGGTGCTGGTCCACCCTGCGGGCTACAGCATTGCAGCTGGCTTGATTAAGAGCCAGAGACAATGCATGTAGCCTGTTTTCCACTAGGCCGGGGGCGGAAACTGAGGTTTCTGCCCACTGACCTAGCAGGAAACTCTTAATAACTCCGGCCGGGTGGTCGCCATGAAGGCGGCGGCCATCCTGTTGAGAGTTTGGTGGACAGGCTTTCCCGTGCACCATAGTCAAAATGAGGCCCTTAGAGTTTGACATAAAAGAAGACTCCATCACAATATCACAGTGGTTATTGAGTACCTTCTCTGGCCTCATTTAGAGTTTAACAAGCTTTCAGTATATCAATGGCAGAGACTACTCTGTTTCCACCGCTGACATACATCTCTGACAGCCCAATAGAGTAATGGCTCTAGGAGGTTTTGCCTTTTGTCTGCATGCCCTATTTTGAATGACTGGACAAATGGCAAGTTTTTACTGTCCGTCACTGTCAAGTAAAACCTGGTGGTAAGGAGCAGTGAACACTGAAAAATGACCTCCACCCCATGGAGAAAAAAAAACGTTACAAGTGGGTCATTTTTTTTTATTACATGTTAATAAAATCCTGCATTGGGATTTTATTTTAGAAAATAAAAAAAGTAGAAAGTTTGATGAACGATTCCTCCATGTTTATGGATCTGTCCATCAAACTTTCAAAGCATTAGCAAGAACAGCCCTGACTGCATAACCTGTAAATGCAAGAGATGTCTGCAGGGCTGGCAATCATCTCCAAATTTCATGGGCAGATTATTCTTGACATTGCAGAAGTAAAGTACTCTGCCGTAGCAACAGTACTTAATTAGTCCAACTAAGGGCCTGATTACAACCTTGGGGGATCGGGTACTCGGTCAAAATGTGACCGATATTCCATCAGCCGTATTAGAAGTTCCATTATATCCTATGGAACTTGTAAAACAGCGGATGGGATATCCGTGACATTTGTGACGGAGTATCCCATGCGCCAAGGTCATAATCAGGCCCTTAGACTAAATCAGCTCCTCAATTCACAATGAAAAATATAAATGCAAGGAGGAGGCTACTGATATGCTTCCTATTACAATAAATGTGTCCTTTAGTTATTCCACTTAACACCCCAATTAAAGTCCCTTACAACGCATAGGTTTTCTTGTTCAAGCCAGTATCTCTGGATGCTATCTGTATATTTTAGAAAAAATAAAATCTATTGTCTTCAAGACTGAGTGCCTAATTTAAAGTTTGGTAGACAGCTACTCCACCACAAATGTTAAAGAGTACACTATCTGCCAAATTTAGGATCCATCCACTCTATGTTGAGTTGAGCACATGTTATTTGTTCAACTGAGGTACCCTCACAAGGTTGCCCTTGGAAGTCTTAGTCTGATGACCCAAAGGAGTTAAGGCCATTGGTACGCATGCTGCAGGCCATTCATCCTTTTCTATAACAGACAGTGTAATGTCCCAAACTGAACAAATAGTAAAATTACCACCAAACCATGTGAAAAAACTCCCTGGTTCATTTATTTTTTGTTTTTCAAAAATAAACTCCCATTTCAAGGCCCGACGGAGATCTCCTTATATTGTGGATAGGTGCCCAACAAGGTTGGCAGAGAACAAATCTCCACCACCCTGAGGGACGAAGGGCCACTTGCCAAATTAAAGCTCACACCCTCAGTGCCTTTTTAGTTACTGACATATTTACCTGGTTGTTTTGCACCAAACATCAGAAAAAGAATCATAGAAATGCTGTGTCTATAAGAAGTAATCACACCTCCTCTTTAAGAAAAATCTCATACATTCTCATAATATAGATAGTTAATGCTCCCTGGCTAGGCTATATATCTCCAGCATGGTTACAAAAAACTGAAACAATTGCAAGACCATTTGTACTAGCAAGCACACATCACTGACTTTCCATACATTGCCATACCATTAGACTTTGATCCAGATTACGGGACAGAAACATTATCTACCGATGACAACTGATTAGTTATCTTTGACTATTCTGATCAAGCTAGGCGCATCAGTTGAATTTGAAACTGTGGATGATGGTGTGCCTGTTGGCAACTATAGGGCCACTGCTGGTCCAGTTACTAATACTTAGATTGTTGTAAAATACTATATGTTGTTTTTTCGGGTACAGCAATCAAATTATTTATTTTCAGAAAAATCAGAATTAAATGCCAGAAAACTATCTCTACATCAATGTAGTTAAATGGGAAGTATGCTTCTGATTGGAATAATTCAATTATTAAGACAGAAAATACACATAGAAGGGTGTGGCTCAACAATATTAAGGTTATTTCAAATCTATTTGCACTCACATGGATATAAACATGTTGAGAAGGTTAGTGGACGTTGGGCTCAAAAGAATCCCTCAGTATGTTTTACTTGACAATATGTTAGGGGTTGATATTCTGGAATTGATATAAGTGCAAGTCAAAACTATTGACCTTGACCTTGATATTTTGACATACAACTCACAGACATTATTCAATAACGGGAAATGGAAGTTGAGGAAATGAAAGCTCTACAAAATCGATTTTTAGCAGATGCTTAATTATGCCTGAAAAAAGTAACATTGAGAAATATTAAAATATTAATGAAATTGCTCTGGAAAAAATAGAATAACTCTCAAATAGCATCACACAACCTGAGATATTTTTTTATCTAGGATAAAGATTACTTCTTCTGAAAAATCAAGGGAAGTGAGTAACAGTGACAATAATATCTCATATCTCAAAATCTGCACCACACACGCTTAGCCAATACTACTTAACAAAATACACCAGATAGGGGATGAGACTATCAAAGGTATCTCTCAGGAGAAATATGAGGATTCAGCAATGGAATCATAAACAATACAAATGGGCATGAAAACTCAGAACTTCACAATAACAGAATTCTTCCAAAAATCTCTCAAAATAGGCATTCATCATCAAGCTCTCTAACCCACTATCTAACAACTACTAATACAGGGGTTTCCAACCTTTTCTGTAGTGAGAGCTACTTGTGATCAGTGAAAATCATTGTGAGCTACTAAAGACTTTTGCACTGTTACCAGAAACCCCCATACCCAGTTTCATTGACTTCAAATCTAACGGCCATAGGCCAGATACTATGGTTTGAACAAAATGCTTTGACTAGTGGCACTATTATAGGGCTTCCATGTGGCTCAGTGAGAGCGGGATCCATTCGGATGTATAAACATATGTGTCTATGAATGGGATATATGTGTATGGGTGACTGGGAGCCTGTGTCATATGTACTTGTGGCACAGGTAATTATATGTGGCATTGTTAAATGTATAACACAAACCGACAACCGTTTTATAAATGGGATAAATTTTAAGTGCAGAAAAATGTATAATTGTTCATGATGTGGTACCTTTTTCTTCACTATAAATCTCTGCCATTTAAAATAATGGCTGTATTTTTCAGTAATATGGTGCAGTGTTTATCAGCAACTGGGAGCAAGATGCCTGGTGTTAGAAATGGGTTCTTTGGTTGGCAGGCAGGTTTCTCCCTGTCCAAGCAAGGACCCTCACACTAGTCAGGGTAAAGGAGAAACCCACCTGGTTAACCTCGGCTCACCTTCATGGTAGCTTGGCATCAGCAGAAAGGCTTAACCCAGACGCAATGTGTAATGTATTTGTACCAACACACACAGTAGTACAGTGAAACACTACAAAATGGACACCGCACAGGTTCAGAAAAATACTAAATATTATGATTTTAGCAATAAAAAAAATAAAAAAATTGTGCTTAAAGTTACAAATGCTACAATCTGATGTTAAAGCGGCATTGTGACGGAGTCGTTTCTCAAAATGTGACATCACAGGCACCGTTTACAGAGTCACATGGACCCCCAGGTATAGTACCTGAGCAAAATATGTGGAAAGCAGGCTGTTACCCGGAGTCGTGGTGCCAGGCGCCACTGGATCCGATGCAGCATCAGTTCCGGTGCTGCTGGATGAAGGAGTGGAGGTGTCACCTGGAGGCATTGGGTCCTTGCTGTGGAGCGGTGGAAGTGAGGTGGCGTCGGTTGAGAGGAGTTGGTCCCGTGGCACCTCTGGCAAAGTCGAAGTCTGGCAAGTCACGATGCTGCAGGGCACCTCACGGGGTCGCAAGCACATCACAGGGTCACAAGTGGTGCGATGGAATTGGGTGACACGAACGTCGGGTGTACGACACTCCAACTCACAAGTTCGTGTGGACGTCAGTGGCTGCAGCGACATTGGGCTACGTTGAACGTGGGATTGGCGTGTCTTGGCAAGGTCCACAGATCCAGGTGTAGGCGGATCCTGCAATGAGACAGGCAGGGCTAGGTATGCTGACCCCACAGACAATAAGTACGAATGCTTCCCAGTCGCCAATGATGCATGCAGGGAATATTTCACTGCAAGGTTTTACGGTACAACAATTAAATGAGTGGCTAGAAAAGACTTATGCTTCACAGAAGACTGCAGTAACTGCAGAAAAGTCAGAAAGGTCGGAGAAAGATGAGTACCTGAACTTTGTAGGACTGGGTGTGGAAGCTGCTGAACTAGTGGAAGGAACAATAGGGGTAAACAGATTAGAGTCATACACAGAAGTGGATTTAAGGTATCTGTGCCCCAAGATTACTAAAGAAGTGGGCAAGGTGCATCAGAGGTTGGCGAACCTGGCAGACAAATACAATATTGACATTGAGAATACTAAACATTTGAAAAGAAGTTACAGACTAGACTTTTCCTCTAAAGATTTTGACCACATGAGGTCAGCTGGAATAAAAGCGCATCTTAAAGAGATATTGCAAAGTGCGCAGATCTGGGGAACTTTAGAAAAATGGGAAGGCAGATGGGCAAAGAAGAGAGATAAGGAAAAAGGTGACAGTCTAGGATCAAGTCCAACTGAAGCTTCACCAGATACCGGGACGGTAAAAATACTACCAATGAGAGAAACAGCTGGAGGGGTTCTAGTCCATGTGCCGTGGACTAGGGGACACATTCTGTCATTCACAAATGATTATCCCAGGTTGAGGGAGAAGCCAATAGAGTGGTATCAGCAGACAGATAGGTTTGTGAAGCTTGCAAAGTGTCTCTGGGAAGACTTGAATACCTTGTTTGAGATTATTATTCCGCCCGACTTATGGCTTGAGTGCAAGAGAGGTGCAGACAGGCCGACCCAGGAGCCGGTGAGGGATAAGGTAACTGGAGCACCATCTGAGGAGGTGATGAAGTACTATCATAAAGTGATTGAGTTTTTGAAACAGAAGGTGTCGTTGAAAGTGACTGATTGGCAGAAAATCGACCGGAACTCACAGGAGGTTAAAGAGTCAATCCATGCATACTATGAGAGGTTATTGAAAGCGTTCAAACATTACAGTGTCACTGAGACTATTAAGCCGAAAGACATGAACCATCTTGTGTTTAGATTCGTTGAAGGGCTGAGGCCAGAGGTTAGCCAGATGATTAAGAATCATTTGATCTGTTGGCAAGCAAAGCCGATTGATGAGGTGTTGCAGTATGCGAAATACTGTAGTGACGAGATTGAGCTGAAGCAGAGGAAGTTGAAGGAGAAAGTGATGGTGATGCAGATAAGGGCAGCACAGGCAGGTATGCAGGGAAACGGAATTCAGCAGATGGTACAGCAGCAACCGCAAGGGAATAGCGTGATTCAGGGCGCAACCGAGAGGTCGAGGTTTTGTGAATCGTGGTCCAGACTTGAATACTGTTGTGGTTCAAAATGATGGACAGGGGATGAAAAAAATGTCACCATGTCACGCGTGTGGGGCGTGGGGCATTGGAAGCGGGAATGCCCAAATGTGGTGCATGATGGTGTCGTTCAACAAAGCACTGATGTCATTTCAAAATATGAGAGGCCCAAAAATGAGAGGTCAACATCAAAACTTCCAGAATAATATGGTTCAGATGCAGGGGCTACAGCCCATGCAGCAAATGCAAATGCCGCGTGTTCAACCAGCACAAATGCAGCAAGTACAACAGCAGGTTCCCATGGTACCTAGACAGCAAATGCAATTACCCTTGGCTCCAATGGGACAGCAACATGTGATGCTTCCTCAGCAGGTCACAGGTCAAGTAGTGAGCCAAAATAACACAGTACAGCAATTCCCATTGCGTGGTGAAGATGGAATGAATGATGAATGGTTGGATGACAGTTCAGACAGTGAGGAGTGCAGGCTTGCAGCATCCCTAGAAGTAGATCAACGGAGACCCTATCTAGAGGGAAAGGTGATGGGACACAAGGTTCCATTCCTAGTTGATACATGAGCTACACGTTCTACAGTCAGAAGCGCAGAGGTTCCGAAATTAACACTATCAGGGTGTACCATAAGAGTGGTAGGAGTAGCAAACCAGTATTTGACAAATCCAATTACCGATCCAGTTCAGGTTGAGATTGGAAACTTCCAGGGACTGCATAAGTTTGTAGTCTGCGACTCGAGTCCTGTGTCCCTACTGGGAAGAGACTTAGGGGGTGATTCTGATTCTGGCGGGCGGCGGAGGCCGCCCGCCAGAATTCCGCCCCCAAAATACCGCGCCGCGGTCAAAAGACCACGGCGGGTATTTCAAGTTTTCCCCTGGGCTGGCGGGCGGCCGCCAAAAGGCCGCCCGCCAGCCCAGGGGAAAACGACCTTCCCACGAGGATGCCGGCTCGTAATCGAGCCGGCGGAGTGGGAAGGTGCGACGGGTGCATTTGCACCCGTCGCGTATTTCACTGTCTGCCAAGCAGACAGTGAAATACTTGTAGGGGCCCTCTTACGGGGGCCCCTGCAGTGCCCATGCCAGTGGCATGGGCACTGCAGGGGCCCCCAGGGGCCCCGCGACCCCCCCTACCGCCATCCGGTTCCCGGCGGGCGGACCGCCGGGAACTGGATGGCGGTAGGGGGGTCGGAATCCCCTCGGTGGCGCAGCGAGCTGCGCCGCCTTGGAGGATTCAACAGGGCAGCGGTACACTGGCGGGAGACCGCCAGTGTTGCCGGTCTGACCGCGGCTTTACCGCCGCGGTCAGAATGCCCTGCGGGGCACCGCCGGCCTGTCGGCGGTGCTCCCGCCGACCCTGGCCCCGGCGGTCTAAGACCGCCGGGGTCAGAATCACCCCCTTATTATGCAAAACGAAATGTTCGATTACCTGTTCTAATGATGGAATTGAAGGGCAGACAAACAGTGATGATGAGGGGGATGATGGGCAATTTACAGAATCAGAAACGGAGGCAGCGAATGAAGATTACCCTTTGATAACCTTATTCCCGATGCTTACAGTGACTGACTTACCAGCTGAGTTACAGGGAACAGTGACAGAGAAAGTGTGGGACCTGACAGGAAAGGAAGTGGGACTGATAAAAGGAGTAGAACCGGTTAAAGTACAGGTGAAGCCAAATGCAGTGTTTCCCCAGGTGCCGCAGTACCATATGGCACAAGATGTACTTATCCAAGTTTCACAGATAATTGCGGATTTTGTAAAGCAGGGAGTTCTAAAAGAGATATTGAACAGCCCATGTAATTCACCAATAATGGGTCTGAAAAAGCCTTGTGGGAAGGTTCGAATTGTGCAGGATTTGAGAAAAATAAATGAGATTGTGGTAAAATGTTGCCCCATAGTGTCGAACCCAGCAGTAATTATGTTCCAGGTTCTATGTGAGGCAGAATGGTTCACAGTGGTAGACTTGTCGCAAGCATTCTTTTCGGTGCCTCTTCATGAGGACAGCCAATTTTTATTCAGTTTCAAATTCCTGGACAAGGTGTACAGTTGGTGCAGAATTCCTCAAGGGTTTTCTGAGTCACCTTCCATTTTCAATCAGATACTAAAGAAGGATTTGGAGTCGCTAGAATTGCCTTTTAGTTTGACTCTAGTGCAGTACAGTGACGACTTGCTGATCGCATCCAGAACAAAAGATGACTGTAGGTATGACACAATTACCTTACTGAACCATTTGGGAAAGAATGGACATAAAGTGTCCCCAAAGAAGTTGCAGTACTGCCAGAAAGAGGTGAAATACTTGGGACATTTGATTGAGAAAGGGTCCAGGAGAATATCAAAAGAAAGGGTGACAGCCATACTGCAGATGAACCCCCCGACAACAAAGAGAGATGTAAGGATGTTCTTGGGAATGGTGGGCTACTGTCGCCAGTGGATTCCCAACTTTTCGATTATCTCTAAACCATTGATAAAATTGACAGGCAAGGAAACCAAGGATGAACCATATACCATAAGTTTATCTGAGGAAGACCTTGAGTCATTCATGGAATTGAGAGAGTGCATGTGCAGGGCACCAGCTTTAGGTATGCCTGATTATACGAAGCCTTTTCTACTGTTTTGCCATGAACGTGATGATTGTTCTCTGTCTGTCTTAACACAGGTCCATGGAGGTGCAAACCGCCCTGTAGCATATTTTTCAGCTACTCTTGACTCCGTCGCAGTAGCCTTACCGGGTTGTTTGCGCGCAGTTGCAGCAGTTGGTCAAAGCCTCACACAGTGTGAAGGCATAGTGATGGGACATCCCCTAATAGTAATGGTTCCACATTCAGTCGAAATTCTGTTGACTCGAACTAAAACTCAGCACATGACAAATGCCCGACTTACCCGATATGAAACAATTATTTTGGGGTCACCAAATGTCTCCTTAAAGAGATGTACTGTATTGAACCCAGCAACTCTACTTCCTGTCGAAAATACGGAGATTAATAATGAAGAGGAAGTGGAGAATGACTGTCTTGAGGTAACAGAACTATGTACCAAACCCCGACCTGACATTCAAGATACGCAGTTAAAAGAAAATGACTGCATTATGTTTGTTGATGGATCCTGTTTGAGAGACTCAGTTGGAATACTTAGAGCTGGTTATGCGGTGTGTACAATAGCTGGCATTATAGAAGCTTCCTGGCTCGAAAGAGTGTATTCTGCTCAAGTGGCTGAATTAATTGCCCTTACTAAGGCATGCCACGCAGCTGAAAATCTGAAAGTCACTATCTATACTGACAGCAGATACAGGTTTGGCATTGTAAATGATTTTGGCCAATTGTGGTCACAGAGAGGTTTCAAAACCTCTTCTGGTTCTCCAGTTAAAAATGGCGAACAAATTAAGGATTTGTTACATGCGATTCAGTTGCCTCTTGAAATTGCTGTGGTGAAATGCAATGCTCACGTTAAGTCACAAGATTTTGTGTCAATGGGAAACGGCTATGCAGATCAAGTCGCAAAGTTTTGCGCATTGAACTGTATATTGTTCAAGGATCAGTGAGAACTATTACTGCAAACTGAAAATGAGACATGTTTGAATTTTGCATTAAGAGTGGTTGATACTTTAGATGAGCTAAAATCACTGCAGAGCCGTGCAAGCAGAGAGGAAAAAAATGCCCTTGGCAGAGAATGCAATGCGTACAAAGAGCTGATGACTTGTGGGTTTCAGAGGAGGGGAAGTTGGTTTTACCAAACAGCCTTTTGTCACAGTTTGCAAGACATTACCATGGGCAAGCACATCTTGGGAGAGTTGCAATGATCAGATTGTTCAAAATTGACTGGTTTAACCCGGAATTCAGACATGCCGCAGAGGTTACCTGTCACAGGTGTATCATCTGTCAACAGATGAATGCCGGAAAAGGGACTGTGGTGACTTTGAGCCACATAGGGAGAACTGGAGGTCCATTTGGCAAGATGCAAATGGATTTTATTGAAATGCCAATGTGTGGAGGATTGAAGTACGTGTTGGTGATTGTGTGTGTTTTCAGCCACTGGATTGAAGCTTACCCCACACATAGGAATGACAGTCTCACAGTTGCAAAGCTATTGCTTAGGGAGCTAATACCCAGGTTCGGTTTTCCGGTCTCTTTAGAATCAGATAGGGGCAGACATTCGACAATGAGGTGATTAAGCTCTTGTGTGCTGCATTAGACATTGAACAAAAGCTGCATTGTAGTTACCGCCCTGAAGCATCAGGACTAGTAGAACAGATGAATGGTACCTTGAAGTCGAGAATAGCAAAAATCTGCGCAGCTACCAATATGAAATGGCCAGATGCATTGCCCTTAGTGATGATGTCGATAAGAAACACCCCTGATAAGAAGACAGGACTATCACCCCATGAAATCCTCATGGGCAGAGCTATGAGGCTGCCCGCAGTATCCGCAAATGCTCTTGTGAATATCACGGATAATATGGTGTTGGACTACTGCAAAGGTTTGGCTGATGTGGTCCGCTGTTTTTCCCACCAGGTGGAGGCCAACACATTGCCACCGATCAGTGATCCAGGTCACAACCTGCAAGCCGGTGACTGGGTGGTTGTCAGGAAGCACGTGAGAAAGTCGTGTTTGGAGCCGCGTTGGAAAGGACCATATCAAGTAATGCTAACAACAACCACTGCTGTGAAATGTGCAGGCGTTCCAAACTGGATACATGCCAGTCACACAAAGAAGGTAACATGTCTGAGCAATTCCAGAGAAGGAAGTCTCAGGGCCAGAGAACGGCCAAAGGGGAACTGAGACTACAGGAGAGCCCACTGAGGACGGCTTAGTCCCTCAAACAGTAAACGAGCTCGAGAGAGGAGACGGTGAGCCTATCTCAGTAGAGGCAACAGGAGAACTAAGTCAAGGAGAGGTTCTCCCAGAAGTAGGCGGATACGGTTTAGAGCTTGAACCTGTTTCAGACCCAGATGAAGGAGAAGGGGAAATAGTAGAGAGAGGTCAAAGCACACCGGCATCCCCTGAGCCAGTTGCAGGTCCGTCAAGAGAAAACACCATAGCACAAGAGGAGGGTGCTGTTCAGCGTCCTGAAAGGACGAGCAGGAAGAAAGCGCAGAAGGGTGATAACTGGCCAAAGAAACAAGTTGCTAAAGAAAAGGTCGTGCCAGGTGAAACAATAGCGGAAGAAATCGATACAACCAGGATAGAGGATTTGAGTGAAGGAGAATTACAAAGTGAACGCAGGTTGAAAAGAAAAAGAACCGCAAATAGAAGCTACGAGGGTCCTGAATGGGCATACGCAACGACATCTGAATGGCAACAAGAATTCTTAGCATTCTTCTTTTGATCGAGAAGTACCAGGCCAATACTACGGTACCTGAAATCAGATAGAGAAAGAGACTGCGTTAAATTAAAATTGAAAGCTGAAAAGCTGAGAAACAGAGACTGAAAAATTACCAGATGCGACATTGAAACCCTGAATTGACTTTGAAAAACCGATTATGACAAGCTGCTAACTTAATTTGACAAAGGGTCCTGGAGTGAGTGAAACGCTGTAAATACACGCAGAGAGAGAGAGAGACTTGCATCAAGGAAAAAAAAAAAAAGAGAGAGTTTTTAAATCATCCTCAAGTTGATTGTTTGAATTATTCTGCTATCTGATTCTATACAGACCATGGCTTATAATAGAGGTAGTAGCAAGAAGGGTAAAGTGTGTGGTTGGGTAAGCCTTATATTAGGTGTTGTGTGTGCAATAATAATTGTATGTGTGATTGTGGGAATGCCGTGGTTGGATAAGAAAGCGACTAACAATGCTTCAAAACCTGAGACTACAACACTTACACCGTGGAAAAGGTTTGAGCAGGATACAAAACTCTTGCATGAGGGAACTAATTCAAAGGGGGAACTCTCCACTAATGTCTTCTATTGCTTGCTGAATGAGTATGTTGAAACCATGGATGCGAGAAATTGTTATGTGTGCACAAAGATTCCTTCATCAGTGCAAGAAGGGGCCACTTACCATAGCTTGCCATTAACATATGGGATAAGCTGTAGTTTACTACTAACAAGATTCTATGACCAGGAGCATGTGCAATACTTTTATTCTAACTTGGATGTGGTGTTTTCCTTTGTGCCTGTGATTGAGTTTCTGAACAAATTAGCTAAGGAGCATAGTATAAAAATAGTTAGAGGTTTCTTTGAACCAACACTTACATTTGGCACAGCTTATGCACACCGGAACAATCTGACTTACTTATTAACACCTGTAGAGAAAAGCTTCTTAGATCACACTGATGATCGACGCAAAGCACTGAAAGAGAGACTAGAAAAGGGGTTAGAGAAACGCACACATGCAAATGATTATGCTTACACCGCAATAAAGATGCAAGGCAAATTAGCTATAAATGCATTACATGTAGGAAGGCTTTGTATATATAGGCCAAAATCTGAACATGACACTTTATTTGTGGGAACGAGTGAATGCAGGCATGTGCTTTTGTTTCAAAGTAAATGGACATTCATGTTAAATGGACAGGATCTAGCGATCCCTGGGATCTATTATATCTGTGGACTAAATGCTTATTACCGTCTCCCTAAGGGATGGTATGGGACATGCTATTTGGGAATAGTTTTCCCAAAGAGTTACCAGATTGATGACTTAAAGCAAATACCTAAAGCGTCTGAATTAGAACATGCTAGACAAAAACGAGAGACAGCGGCTGCTGTCGTTGGTGACATATTTGGAGCCATAATTCCTTCAGTAGGGGTTATCTTAAACTCCAGAAAGATTCGAAAGTTGTCTACTATTGTGGATAACATGCTGACAAACTTCACAGGGGCCATACTCCTGATGGATACTGAACTTGCTGCGGAAAGAGTTATGACTCTTCAAAATCGGCTTGCCTTAGACATTCTTTTAGCAAAGAGCGGCGGAGTCTGCAAGATGCTCAACGAGCGTCATTGTTGCTCATTTATACCGGATAATAGTAAAAAGATTTGAGGTATGCTTACTAATCTAACTAGAGATAGTGCAGATTTGAAGGAACTGAAGGAACCTGGAGTGTGGGAGAAAGTGGGAAAAGGAATTGCCAGAGTAGGTGGTTGGTTTAGCAATATTGGGAATGGGGTACTTGCAAAAATATTAGGGGGTCTACTAATTGTCCTGGCTTTTCTATTGGGTTTATGGGGAGCATGCAAAATTAATGACAAAATTAAAAGAAATTGGACAAAGAGAAACAAGAGAAACGGGGAAAGTGAAAGGGAGAAAATGTTTAATGAAATTTGGGAAAGTTCACACAAGGGATAAGATGTTGAAATGCGCATTATGCGCAAGGTGAAAAATTTAAAGTGAAAGGTTAAAGGGAAAGGTTTGTGTGATGACGAACGTCATCAGAGGAGGGACTGAGAGAGCGTAGCTTATAGAATCTATATTAACATGAAATGTTTATGAATTAATGTGAGCTAATGCCATATAGAAATTGTATTGACTTGTTTTGCTAAAACGTGCACTTAAAATGTGACCACGGGGAGTGGCTGTCAATGTATACGTGGATTAATAAAAATGACTAATGCCTATAAATATTCCAATTAATGAATGATTTGCGCTAATTATTAATGATTATGCTATTAAAGTTATGTTAAATAAATCTTGTAGGCCTTAAGTTAGCATGAGCCGAAGCTTAGCTGCCTGGCTCTCATATTAAATATATTTTTCCTAACTTGCAGTGTGCTGACTCGCAAAAGGACATGACCTCTTGTTTTCTTCAAATTAGAAGCTGAATGTAACCATAGTAGATCCGTTCTCATGAAAATTCACATTGCTTGTAGAAAATATTAGACAAAATGCAACAGTGTAGATTAATGTAATGTACAAGTTCATTCAAACCGGTGAAGACAATGGAGTTACTGACCAAAAGATGTGCAACGAATTACAGAAGGATGAAATCATACCGGACGTGCTACCTCTGAAGACGTCAATCATATGGACCAATAAAATGTCTGTAAACTAATGTGGGGTGAAAGATTAATGACATAATCTGTTTTCTTACTGGGTAAAGATAGTGGGGTATAACCGCAGACCAATGAAATAATAGGGGAATGTACAACGAAAAAGGGATAAAAACCCATGACACAGAGGACCAACAGAAATTAGGTAGGGAATGCTATTGATTTTATCCAGAAACTTTGTCACTCTGTTTGGTGACTAGCTATGGTTTGTTAAAACCATCCTCTTCCTTAGATTGCCCATTTACACTTTACCTCCTTACAAGGGAAGTGCCCCTTTGCCCCGGAGCTGAGTTCTGACTAATGGCAATTTGACTGATGTCTTGAAGACGAAGACTGAACCTGAGCGCTGACCTAAACCTTGGAGGGTAACTATGACAATGAAATTATAATTTGTCTGTTTGCTTTTCCTTTCTAGGTACCAACTGCTTGCTTTTGACATGGAGCATAGTTTAGATGTTTTCCAAATTGGTTTTCTAAATCGTTTTGCATGAAGCCCAACATGCCAATGCTAATCAGTGGTTAGGACAGGTGTTCCCTAAACTGACGCAAATAGACAAATGACTGTATCTATGCTTTGTTGAACTGACGCGCTAATGACATTCTGCCAAAATTGATCTATGTTCACGCCGTGTTATGTTCTGATGTTCATGATTTTTGCTTTGATGAAATCCTATCAGAGTGGCCATATTGTGACTATGCTACTTTGCTTCTTGGTTTTAAGATTAACACATTTGCTCTTAGAATTGTAACTAATAGGGAATAAAACTCATAAAATTCTACTAAACTGGTGTGGTTATTCATGACCACCAGGTCATGGTGGTGTCTTGAATTGATTAATGACTTGGCCTAAAGTGAAATGTATTGTTGTAATAAATATTGATAACATTATTGACATATTGATTGACATATTGATTAGCTATCTTGTCCTAAGGTGTCTCTCAACTGGGTCAAAAGATTCATTGGCCTAAAACGAGTCCTGATGTGTAATAAATTATTATAAAGGGACGCGTTAACAGTCCCTAAGGACTCTGCACACTTTACCACTGCTAACCAATGCTAAATTGCTTGTGCTCAGTCTACTAAACATTGTAAAATTGGCTTATGCCCAATTAGAACATTTAATTTACATGTAAGACCCTAATAAAGTGGTACTACATGTACCCAGGGCCTGTAAATTAAATGTTACTTTTGGTCCTGCAATAATTATAGTGCCACCCACTTACTTAACCTTTTTAAACATGTTTCAAGCCTGCCATTAAACTGTCATTTGGTCCTGGCAAAATTACTCTTTTCCAGGCCTATAAATCCTTTTTTAATATATAAAGTCACCTCTAGGGTATGCTCCAAACTCTCCATTGGGCAGGGTACATTGTAAATAAAAAGTTGGACTGGCACCTTTAACTTTTACATGTCCTGGTAGCAAAAAATGCACAGATTCTTTTTTCACTCCTGAGAGGCCTTCCTCTCTCATAGGATAACATTGGGATAAATTAATTAATAGATTTAGTACATGATTACTTTTGTTTGGGAACAAGTGGAAATCTCCTCTTTGGTGTCTGGGGAATTGTAATCTGAAATCTTCTTTAATGGCAAAGTCAGATTTTAAGTCACAATTCTGAAAATGCCTCTTTGAGAAAGTTAATCAACAGCCAAACATCCCCCCTATACCATACATTTCTTATGTTATTTACATAACTTTATTGTGCCTCTTATCACTAGTATTTAATAAAAATGTTCTTTTACTATAATTTTTTCAAACTGTGTCTTCCCCTACCGTACTGTTAATGCTCATATGATGTTTAAAGTATCAATCAAAACATACACCGAAAGAGTTTTAATCATGGATTTTTTGATCTATCCACAAGCTGTATTTGGTAAAACATTACATTACATAAAAATATGTAAACATTACTTTAATATACAAATGACATCACATTTTACACTGTATATCCTCATTTATAAGTGTCCAACAAATAGGCAAGTATTTCATCAATGAATATAAGTGTCCACAAGTAAAAGTGTCAACAAACATAAATGATCGACATGTACTTTACTTCTTAAACCAACATAGTGTCCAACATGTTTTTTATTTCAAATGCTTGGGGTGTATTATTGTCTTTCACAAGCGTCATCCTCCAAAAATCATGGGGCCCTAGGCGATTGTGGCATATTCATATTAGAACATTCAAGATGTCTGAATTATGTAAATTATGTAAATTCTCTGAGTACTTGTCACTCGGTGTCCTTGTCAAATAATTTTTGAAGTACTTTGAAGTGCGGACTGAGGCCCGCACACCTGCTGGACTTTGAGAAGGTAACTTTTTCAGTGTATTAACCTAGTCCCTGAATCTGGCCGGCGCTCCATCACAGGTATCCTGAACCTGTGACTTTCCCCTGGTCTAGTACGAAAAGATAACCATGAGTGGCACCTTGTACTTTTAGGCATTATACTTACCTAAATAAGAGAAATTACATATCTCCTGATTGCAGTTTTGTTGTTTGGTGTCAAATAATTTATTAAATGTTACTCTATGTTTCTAAATTGGTGTGGGATTTTTCTTGTGCCGTATTTTCACTTTATAATAGTTAATATGATGCATGGATACTTTACACATTGCCTCTAAGTTAAGCCTGACTGCTGTTGTGCAAAGCTACCAGAGGGTTAAGTACAAGTTAATTTAGTGACTTTTGTGGTTCATCCTGACAAGGATTATGGTTGTTGCTTGACAAGGGTTTCACCCCCCCTTAACCAATAACCCAATATCTCAGAGCATATATCAGATTCACCAATCAGGTTCATCCTGGTCAAAGATTTTACCATCTGACTTAGCTGAAATCCAATTCACCACAGCAGTACAATTTTAAAACCCCTCAAGGACTTCACAGGGGGGATGTACAGACTCACCGGGTGCACGGCAAAGACCAACAACAGGGTCAGTCAAGGTCCAGTGCCATGAGTCAAGTCAGTACTTCCAAGAGAATTCCTCTTATAGCTTGTTGTCTCCCTGTAGCCCCACAGGGAGCCATCCAACTGATCTATGGAGTCCTCTTGTTTGTCCTGGGCAGAGGAGGGAGCAGATACAGTCCTTTAAGGCTCCTCTCAGGTCATAAACAACAGGGTCAGTTCACTTTTAACATTCCACAGGTCGAGAAAGTGTTCTGAATTGGGTGCCTGGAGCTGCCTCATTTATAACTGGCATGAACTAGTGAGGGGGGTGACTCCTGTTACCTCCCTAACCAATGAGTAAAAGTTCCCAGGCCCTAGCCCAAAAAATATGCAGTAATTCCGGTTTGCCTTACTTCAAACAGACACAAACTCAAATGTGTCAGGGCAATTCACAAATGACGCCACTCAACTTGGGCTCTGAGGACAAGGGGGTTGTAGAGTGTACTATTGTGATCTTAGTTTCCTCTCTTCTTCATCTAACATTAAAATCCAGTTTGAGGCAGGCACTGAACCCACTGCCGAACACAGGAACAAAAGTCAGGTAGGACAAAAGCAGGATCCCTTAGCAACAAGACAGTGAATACGCAAGAATTTCCATTGGATTCTGCTCTCCTCCTTTTAAGTGTGAACCAATTTTGCATGTAGCTAAACAGACCTGTCAAGTAGGACTTGCCACTGTCAAAAAGGATGCCCACAATGCCCACCCTGCATATTCTGAGGAGTTAAGAGGAGTCATCTCCGCCCATCTAAGTCAGCCTATTGTTGTCTGCTGGAGGTATTTCCCACCTTTTTCACACACACCTATTCAAGGCTGAGCACAGGGTGAGACATGTCAGGAACCTATGCCAGTAAGTCTTCTGACAGTTTAGGCAGGTAAAGGACAGCATTCTAAAAAATTACTCTACTTAAAATGTATTAAAAATCTGTCTTCACAATTGAGTTGAATTTTTAATCACTATTAAAAGTAGTGGTTTCATTGTTTTCTAGCTAGGGCCCATTCCCAAGCTAGACTATAAAAATTTGACATTGCTTTCCACTAATTATCCATGGACAGGTAGCGTGCCTACAATGAAAATTACATTTGGGTGATAATCACTGTCGGGGCAAGTTAATTATAAATGTCTACATCTTAGTTTTGGATACTATGCACCCTGACTTGTGGACTATAAGGCCTACCTAGGGGTGACTTATTTATATTTGAATGGAAGGTTTTCAACTGTCAAATTGGGTTTATTTTGACAGGTCGGGTTGCATGTTTTGCACTGTTATAGTCAGGCTACTGTGGTCAATCAATCAATCAAGGCATTTGTAAAGCCCACTACTCACCTATGAGGGTCTCAAGGCGCTAGGAAGGGCTGCTAGTGCTCGAACAGCCAAGTCTTGAGGTGTCTCCTGAAGGTAAGTAGGTCCTGTGTCTGTCGCAGGTAGGAGGGAAGAGTGTTCCACGTCTTGGCAGCGAGGTGGGAGAACCGTCTGCCGCCGGCGGTCTTTCTGTGGATGCATGGGATGGTGACGAGGGCAAGGTCAGCGGAGCGAAGCTGTTGGGTCAGGGTGTGGAAGGAGAGCCATCTGTTGAGGTATTCTGGTCCAGTGTTGTGCAGTGCCTTGTGAGCCTGTGTGAGGAGTTTGAACGTGATTCTCTTGTTGACAGGGAGCCAGTGCAAGTCTCTCAGGTGGGCTGTGATGTGGCTGTGGCGGGGGATGTCCAGGATGAGGCATGCAGAGGCGTTCTGTATGCGTTGCAGTCTTTTCTGGAGCTTGGCCGTGGTTCCTGCGTAGAGGATATTGCCGTAGTCCAGTCTGCTGCTTATGAAGGCTTGGGTGACCATCCTTCTGGTTCCAGTTGGGATTAATTTGTAGATCTTCCGATGCATGTGGAGGGTGTTGAAGCTGGAGAAGGAGACGGCATTGTCTTGCTCGGTCATTGATAGCAATGAGTCCAGGATGAATTCCAGGTTTCGTGTGTGGTCGGCCTATGGTAAGCCTGAAGACATGTTTGCATTGTCACTAAAGTGCAAACCACAATTGGTACTGTAGTCCACTAGTGGCATTTAATTTGCAGGCCCTCGATACATTTTGTACCATACACTAGGGGCTTATAGGTAAGTTAAATATACTAATTATGAGTGTGTTAATTAAACCATGTTTGAGGGGGAGCACATGCACTGTACTACTGAATAGCAGGGGTAAAGTGCACAGAGTTCTAAAGCCAGCAAAGCAGATAGAGATCAGCTCTGTTCCTATCACATGGCTGTAAGCATTTAGAAAATACAAGCAGGTCGTTACATTCTTGCACAGAATAGGTTAAAGCTCTCTTTACAGACTGCATAGATTGGCTCCCATAGAATGTATCAGATCTCCATAGGCTGAATACATTATTTCCTACAAATAATGATTGTATTTGAAAATTAGGAGTGTGCTCATTCAACCATGTTTAGTAGGGAGCACATACACTATACAACCGGATAGCAGGGGTAAAGTGCACAGAGTTCTAAAGCTAGCAAAGCAGATGGGGCAGACATCTGGTATTATCTTTATTCCTACCATGTCTGTAAGCATTTAGAAAACAGAAGCAGATCATTACATTCTTACACAGATCTGGTCAAAGCTCTCTTTAAAGACCTCAAAGAGTAACTTCCATAGAATTTAGCAGATCTCCATAGGCTCCGTTAGAGTAAATGCATTTCTACAAATATTGATTGCATTTGAAAATGTTGTGTTGGATGGGTTGAAAAACAAAGAGGACCAAAGTATTATCCATAAAACTAAATAAAGTAAAGATATACATTAATAACCCTTCATCATAAGAACTTCATACCTATCAAACCAGTTGTCAAAGTTGAGTGATAGTAGCAAACATAGCTTAGCTGTACGCACCCACCTAGATAACAATAAGTTGTACAAACTAATGGGTGAAAATGACGTAAATGATATTCATAACTTCATAGACTTAATATTTCAAAATGCATGTAAAGAGGGTTGGCTAAGCATGAAAAAGGCTGCTTTCTTGTACAACCCCAGTCCACAAATTCCAGCAATATGGTTTACCCCAAATAAAAAAGAATAAGCAGCATGACCTGTCTATAAGACCTATAACATCATGTATCAAATCCTTGTTAGAGCTCCTGTCACAATACAATCTGTTCCTGAAACCAGAAACCATGTACTGTACAAATTAAATCATATATAAAATATCACTGACTCAATCAACACATTGTAAAGAGTACAATATGATTAGAATCAAGAATGACTAGTGAGTATATATGTGGAAGAGCTTTACATTAACAGTTCACACCAAGAGTTTCTGGCTCTCTTGGAAGAATATATGAGTACATGAACTGCTCTACATGACGTGCTTAAACATTTATAAAAATGATAGCAACTAATATTATGAAAATTGTTTTTTTTCTACAAATTGAAATTGTATTGTTTTAGAATGGTGGTAGCTTTGATATGTTGGAACCAAATATGGATATGAATACATTCGTAAAGAACCACGATAAAGAAAACATAAATATTGGTTCAGAAGCATCTGCAATGTTTTCTGTGCATGGAAGGCAACTCGTATTCAATTTGAGAGGTGTAAATACTTGATTATTGTATATTATCCTATACATTATTTCAAGACAAACAGTTGAATAGCAAATCTTCCTGTTATTAATTAAAATATATATTTTTTTAAATAACAAACTGGCAGTAGGTCTTTAAGAATCCTGATGGATCATTGTCTAAATGTATTGATGGAAGCACATTGCTACATTATGAACTGTTCTATCTGAACATCTAAAATGCTATCTCCCTACAGGATACTTGGCGTTCTAAACTACAACATTTCAATTAACATAGTGAGGAAGTCTGGGAAGGTGTTGTGTTAAATATTTTTAAGAGAGCCTGAAACAATCCCAGAAAAGACTAGTTATCTTCATCAGTAAAAAATCAAAACTTGGATAAATAAGTAGGTGTTAATACATTTTCCACAAATATGAACGCACTTAAAAAAACTAATTTTTAAAATTTAGGAAATCTTAATCTCTGTCTTCCTACAAAATAAAAACTATGATACAGTTTAGTGAAGACCATCAAGTTTTCAAATGCTCACGCCAGAGATGTTGGAAAAAGTATTTTCCCACTTCCAGTCAAGTCTACATCCAAAGATATGAGGACAACCTTTCTAATCAAACTAAATCAAATAAAAAAAGCTTTATTTCGACTTTTGAAAACTCCATAAAAGCAACACAAAAAACAATTCATGCAATATGAGCTAATCAGAAAGAATGTGTTAAAAAGTCACATGATTAAGAACATGACAATAAACACAAAGAGTAAAGTAAAATAACATTAAAATGACAAAATTCACTTGGTACCTTTCTATAGGCCTGATTACAGTTAAAGTGCATAGTTATAATTCAAGACCTAGGAAAAGAACAATCACCACTATTTCTTAGTTTTACCCCAACTTTCAAGTAGGAAACCATGTTAAAATAATTCCTTACGGTAGCACTTGTTAATAGGATAATGCAGAACGTACTTGAATAAAATTCACCTGCTTCAATATCGGGTAAAGGTAGGCCTTACGTGGGACAGCATAATGCTTATATAACATAGTAAAATGAATATTATCCTACAGAGACAAGTTGTTGCTGCTGCAGGGCTCCATTATGCCAACCCAGGCCTCTGGTGCCGCGAGGTGCCAATAGATGGTGCAGTAGACCCATTCTAAAACTGATCAATAAAAACAGCCATAAATACTAGGCATGACTGACAGGTAAGGCTCTATGCCTGTGAGTGTTTTTAATAAGAAATGGCTACACACCCGGGGAATCTTAAAAGCTATCTGCTACCTACTCATGGACCTATGTTGCATAAAGAGAATTTTCAGCCCCTTGCGCTCAGGTTTAACTAACCTCTCCGGCGCAGTGAACAGATCGTCCCTGCCAAGGCTCCGAAAGGTGTTCCTAACATACTTAAGCCAAGGAATGTGCTGAGAATGCTCTAGGGATAAACACTCAACCAGAACCTCTTTAGTCAGCTTAGTTTTAGCTCTCCGCCAGATGATAACGTAGGGCTACTTAGGGGAATGCAAAGAAGATCCCTCAAGAAGTATTTTCTTTGTCCGTCTGCAGCAAATTATGGTGGCATACCCCCATAGCTCACTCCTATACACTACTTTTGTAACACACTTTGCACTGTACTCTTTCAAAGGATCCCCAATAGGTCTTTTACCAAGCCTCAAGGCAAAGCAAAAAACTACAGCGGTGTCCTTCACAAAGTCCCCCTTTTTCCTGGTCATCAAGGGATTCCAGCTCAAGGCGGAAATAAATAACATGCCCAAGTATGGAAACTCCTTGGTCTTGGGCAGTACGCTAGTCCCTAAGTAGAAGGTCATAATGTTTGTGGTGCGCTGCCCTATCACCATAATAAAAGATGTTTTAACATTTATAGACAGGGCTAAATCATGCATTAGGCTGTTGAAAGCATTCAGCACAGACTGCAATCCCCTGGTGGTCTTGTCCATTAACACAGCATCATCTGTGTATAAACGTACTGTCAGTCTGTGCAGGCCCACCTGTGGACAATCAGCATAGGTGCCCATCAAGGCCTGTTAGAGGTGATTAATATATAAATTAAATAAGAAAGGGGCCAAAATACAGCCCTGTTGAACGCCCCTGCAGATACTGAAACAAATTCATTTGAGGTCTCTTGAATAATGCACTGAGGCTGTAGTATTCCTGTGAAGGTCCCATAGGAAGGAGACAATACCACAATCCACCCCCCATAAGTTGCCACAGTTTATTTCTATTAACCTGGTCAAAAGCTGAAGTAAGACCCCTGAAAGCTAAATGGAGGTAACTGGGACAGACTATTGTATATTTACCTAGGACCATATACAGATTCAAGCAGTGATCCACATTGGACCTATCTGAGCGAAAGCTACACTGATCATTCACTAAAGTGTTTTTTTCCTCAGCCCATTGCTCAAGCCTGCCCAGGATGATGCGTCCTACCCCCTTCACTACGGAATCAAGAAGGCAGGTGGGCCTGTAACAAAGGGGACTATACCTATCCCTCTTCTTGAATATGGAAACAGTGATAGACGTAGCCCAGGTCTGTGGAGGTCCCTCACTCAATATGGCATTGATCACTGATGTCAAGACGGGGGCCCACAGCTCAGCATTGTTAATGTATAAACTGGAAGGAATCTCACTGGGCCTTGTGCTGAGTTAACCTCACTATCCCACTTTCCACCTCCTCCAGTGAAAAACATAAGTTGGAAGGTCCCTCAGCCAGAGCCTCCATACCTTATTTACCACTGTCAATTGGTAAATTATAGGCTTCCTCAAAATGGGAAACCAGGCCGTCCTCTGTGATATGTAAGCTAATAGAAGCAATGGTGCCTGGTGCCAAAAACGGGCTGTTCACTACACTCCAAAATCTAGAGCTACTTTTCATCCTGCTTGCCAATAAGAGACCTCTCCCCAAGCATCATCCTTTAAGGATTTCTTTTTGCCCATTACTTCTAACCTGTACTGTTTATTGCAACTCCTAACGTGCTGTATCCCTTGGTTTAGTGTGCAAAGCACACTTAAAATTCCTTAGTGCCTTAGAACAACCTGTATCAAACTATCTGGGCATTTCAGGCTTTTTATTGGTATCCCCACCTCCAAAAGGGCAGATATATTTTCAGAGATCACTGCAAAAGCCCCTCATTTGAGCCCAGGAATGGAAGGGCTAAGTCTGCAGATGTCAAATTTCATAGAACATTTAACATATGGTGGCTCATAGAGGCTATATTGATTTATCTGGGTTCATCTGAGTCTTCTTCCTCACTATTAGTTCTGATTACCCCCGACGCACCCAAAAGGTAGGCTCCTGGAAATAAAGAAATAGATAAAGATATGCATGCTTAGTTATAGTCACTAAAGGGGCTTGATAATAACTCAGCCTCTGTAACAAAACAAAAAAGGTGTGCCGAAACAAAAGTAAAGTCAATAAATGACTCACAAACCCTCCCACTGAGTGTAGGATTAATAAGACCTGGATTGGAGGAGGCTGGCTTTATGATGGAAAAAAAGTAAGTTATATTCCTTAATGATTGCATCTATGATTGAACCTTGAAAGGAATGTTTCATATGCAAACCAGAACAGGACATACAGCTATATGCCCGGTCTTTCTCCTCCATCGGATCCCCACCTAAGTGTACATCAAAATCACCTGCCACAATTACAATGGCCATGTAGCATTTGGACCTGTTTAACTTTTCCACAAAGGACCCCTGCCTTTGAATATTACATGCTTCAGAGAATAGGGATTTGGCATTATAGAAATTTAGCAACACAAAGTTGGGTAAGCCTGTCCCAGGAAACATAAGGGCCTGCAATTTCGGGGCTCCTGTGGGATGTTGCTCCAGCTTACCTTTGACTGCTAGAGATACGGGTACCACAAGGCCCCCCATTCAATCTACCTGCCCAGGACTCAGAGGCAGGAACAAAAGAAGTCTTACGGCCCTCCAAAAAGAAATAGTTGAAGACCACCCAGGTTTCTTGCAAACAGACGACCCTGAAACTTCTGACGTAGTTCAACCAATTAAGGTCCCTAAACTTGGCCACAAGCCCAGCTATGTTCCGGGTAATAAGATTCAGTGAATTAACATTTAAATCGATTGGAGTCACAGTACACTGTTCAGCAGGGATCTTAGTAGTGACATAGGACCATCCAAGTATTCCAACCCAGACAGTCAGTCACATGTATCAAGCAAGCTCAGCGAAGCACATCTGTTGGAGACTTCCAGCGGGGGGAACACTATACATTGACTACCTAGGCCTGGTCCATACTGTGATGCATTCAACATTAGACAACATTGCTGGTCAGACCGAATTGTCCTTGGTTTATAGAAAAACCCAAAGGGAAAGGAAGTGCCAGAATAGAAGTATGAGGACCATTAGCTTTTGGCTGGCCAATAGATGCAATAATTCTTCCAGTAGAAAAAGGATTTTTGAAATTCATAATAACACAATCACCAGCTAAGGATTTAACATAATTCCCTATCCAGTGAACCCTCCTTACCATTTTGATCCTTCCAGGATACTCTGCCCCCAGGGGAAAATGCGTGACCAACCAGTTAAAAACCTTTCTCCATAATTAGTCATGATTTTCAGAACTTCTTAACCCTAACAGGGGGACATTACCCAGTACCACTACATATGGTGCTGACTCAGGAGGCAGATTAATAGAAACCTTTATCCAGTGAGTCATCCCTGTGAGGGTCTCCTCTGGTGGCCCTTGTGCAGCGTCCGGGCAGTACCCATCTTCATTTCCGCCCCATTGGCTGGAGCTGATCTATCCAATACATGATCAACATCAGGGTAAATAGGTTTAGAAGGACGGGAAATCCAGTGTGGTTGAAGTCCCAACCCCTGATGTCTGAGAAGCCTCTGCTGAAGGAAAAACATGGGTTAATGAAGGAAAGCAGCGGTAATATCTGTTATAGATGAGGTTTTTCCGAGGGGGTATCCCACAGGGTGTCCAGCCTCTGCACTATTCAAGAGCCTAGCTTCATTAGTGATCCACCGTGTGTGAATCGCATCAGTTTGCTATCCAAAATGTTCATTACCTTGATCTAAAAGGATTCCATTAAGGTCCCCAACTTGTCCTTGTCCCAGCTCATGCTATCTGTCCCGGCCTTGGCCTTATTTTTAGAATTTACATTGATCACTGGTTCCTTTGATGGGCAAGAAGTGATCACATGGGGTCACTTGGAGTTGCTGCTAGGCTCCTCTCTCTTCCTTTTCCCTTTCCTACGGCTATCCCTGTGTATTCACCACCTGCGCATCAGGCCCCAAAGGTATAATTCAACTATGGGGTCGTGAAGAAGATGGAGAGCCAGATACAGAAGGACAGTCACACACACCCTCTGTGATCGGTAACAGCATTGCCGAGTCGAGTTTCAAGGGGGCAAACCTTGGGATAAGATATCCAGTTCAGCCGTTGATGAGATAGAGATATGGCGTTCTGCCAACACTATCGCTTTGCTGAGGAAACACTCAGCACATTGTAAAGACCCAACCAGGGATGTAGGGGTATGTGATTTAGTTATGTTAACAGGAAGTTTCTGCTTGCCCATAGTTTAAAAAAAACTGAAATATGGCCCAGTGCCTGTTATGACCCTAGACAGAGGGATGACCGGGCCTGCTACGGGCGATGACGGGTAAACTTTCTATACATCAGTAGGTCGTGCAACACTTTAATACACAACTTGTTTTCACTGCTTCTTGCTTCCGACACACTTCCCTGACATGAGAACATGCCCACCTTCTACCTCAACGTTTCGACTCTTCTTTCCATGCAGCTTGCCCTGCTGTTGCCTACAGAAGGAAATCCAGAGGAGGCTCCTGCAAGAGTCTTCCTGTCACCGCAGCCACCGCTGTTGCAGATTCTAAACAAACCCTGAATTAGTTTCCTGCTTCTTCCCCATGAGCCATGCTGAACGGCTCACACCCAGAAGGCCAATGACCGGAAGCACGCAGCCGCGGACTATCTAGGAATAATGAATAAACTGTTTGCATCTCAATTCTGAGCCAAATGTTATGAAAAACCACTCCAATGTGTTAATTGGTTTTATTTTCTTCACATTCGAAAATGCTATGTGAATGCGGTCTAAAATCGATTTCTAACAGACAGTGAAAAACTAGCTGTGAAATCAAAAATAGAAGTATTTCTACTTAGAGTAAGTAGCCAACCTCATTTTCTTCTTTGGGCTGCTAGTAGAGCTAAAGTTTACTTGATAAATTGCACATTAAGAGCTGTGTATACTATTTTAATGCACAGTTACCGCTAATGTGCAAAGCCATACATCTGTTATCTTATAACCATAGGTCGCTTTATTTTCCATTTTAAGTGTAAGACTGGCCTGTTCTAACACATTGGCATGACTAAACTGTTGTATGTTTTGTGCCAAATGTGGGTGGAGAAGATATTCTCTACAGGCTCACATCTGGGATTTGACTTTTATTAAACTTGATTCCCTTTTAGGCACTTCACAGCTGACTTTCAAAAAGGCCAAACATTCCAATCTAACTGCAAAATCATTTTTATGTTTAGGAAATTCGCAAACTCAGTGTTGCTCAGTACGCATTAACTACCCAGAGGTAAACCTGGCAGTTACTCAGAGACCAAAAGTCAACTTCTTGGCTCGACATAGTTAAGGATACAGAATAACAGGACAGGGTGGATCTCACGTGTTCCATAGGTGCTCCTCTATCCCTGATCTTGGCATGCTGACACGTGCCGTGATTGCACACGCAATAAAATCACGTGCAATGCCAGTGCATTCACTAACATTGAATAGACTCTTGCATGTGCTGAAAAATGTATGAAACACATCTACAAAATATTATTGTATGTGGAAATTCTGCTACCATCACACATTTCTTTTTACTGATAGACTTTTTTCAAGTAGTTTTCTCATGAGGAATAAGTATTTACTGATGCAGCTGTACTTCAGGACTTAAAATGAGGAAATTATTATTTATGACATGTTTCTTAACCACTCTCTAGGCATTGGATTTAGGTTGTGTACTTAATAAATGATTGTCTATAGTGTACATAATCATTTACTATTATCATTCATTACTAATGCGTCTACTATGCTGTTCTGAGATGTTACTGCTCCCTTTTTATGGGCGAGCGCAAAGCGCTCCGTCCCATGCTGTAATTTCTCTTTGGGCTTCTAATCACGCCCATGTCATGTCAGTCACTTTCATTGGTTTGTTAGCTAGCCTTTTAAAATCCGCTTGCTTTCATTGGTGAAAGGCATGCATACGTCATGCCTTTTCCGGTGTTTAGCCCACCTACACAGCCACTGGTAAACTAAATCATTCGAGGCTCGATGTGTTCAGCATGGTTTCCGGACTACTTTATCTTTTTATTTTCCATGCAGTGCGCTCGTGCTGGGGTTTACATAGCACAATCGCACTCGGGTTTTCCATTTTCAATTTCAGCGCGATCGCGCTGCATTTTACATAGAGTTATCGCGCTGTTTTTTTTTGTTTCTTGTAATTTGTGTGGCAAGAAAAGTCCAGTTAGGAGTTTACAACGCTAATAGCTCTAACTCGAGCAAATGCGAGACCCGTTGCCTTGCAAATGCTTGTTTAAGTCTGGCCATGGACAGCTTCTGGCGATCATATGTAATCAACACGCACAATATACAGAGAGGATGGGTTAGGGTCCCCATTCTTCAGCTATGGAAAGTTAAGGTACACCACAATGAGCTATTGCTTGTTAGAGGTGTCTTAAACATTTTGAATCAACCCACAGGAGCATTGTGCATTTGAAGATTATACAGTTTCTAGATTGGAGCTTCTTTTCACATCGGGACTTTTGGCGTGCTGCTTTTTGCATGCATACTCAACAACATGAGAAATGACCACTGAAAAAAGGATCCTCCCCTCAAACAGATAAGGAGCTGTTCAATAAATGTAAAAAAGGCACCTTTCACACAACAGTGACTGGTACCATCTATACATATGATGGAAGAGGCACTCAGAGTTATGTTCTAAACCTAGCATTGGAATATTTATTTAGTCCATAGCACATGATGGATTAACAAAAATGAATATACATATACAAATAAGTCATTTCCTCTCTATAACCTGTGTGCTCAAAATAAAAGTCACTTTTTGGTCATTGTTTTGCTCAGCTTTCAACAAAAAAATGTTTTAGGGGGATCCGATCTGCTCATAATCGTTTTGCTGAGATCATATAGTTAGTGGTGTTAGACTTAACTGGAGACACGTGTGGGACGGCTAGCAATGGTCTAAGGTACTGAGACCGGAAACATATAGATAATTTGCATTGCTTTAGAGAGACATCTTTTAAAATCTTGCAGTACTGCACCCTTGTGAAAGATTATTAAATTAATTAAGGGATTGTTTGTGTAGGTGATGTCATTTATTGAATTTAAAACTGTGGGTGTGCTGTATAAAGGTGAGGTCGCAAATCAGTCAGAATTTTGGCGACCGGCTGCTTTGCAACCCCGTCTTCATTTTTTGATGTACCTAATAAATAAAACACTCACATTGCAAAATGCTCATTCTCAGACAATCACAAAATTCCTTTCCTCATTATTATTTATGAGGCACGGGTTCGTTTGTGATTCTTTGCAAATGGCTGTGAGTTTAGCAATGGAGGCATGTAAGAAACAGTTAGCTTATTTCCCTGCATTCACATTTATGACGTGCCAAAGTTCTTTTTAAGCCCCTTATCCCTTGCACAGACAGGATCTGTTTTTAAGCATTATACAGTGGTGAATGGCATCTCTGGAGCACACATTGGTTGTCTGGACTACTTTCTCTTACCACTGATGTCACAAGGCCTTCTTTAAAGGTGAAACGTGTCAATGGGGTTTAGCTTTCACTTTGGAAATAAGGTACCATCCCTTTTGGGTCTCAGTAACACTTCAGAGTTTGCAACTAT
This sequence comes from Pleurodeles waltl, assembly GCF_031143425.1. Classification (NCBI taxonomy): domain Eukaryota; kingdom Metazoa; phylum Chordata; class Amphibia; order Caudata; family Salamandridae; genus Pleurodeles; species Pleurodeles waltl. Next base: position 566,005,527 of record NC_090439.1, read on the forward strand.
GTGAGAGTTAATAATTTGGAAGAGGTAACACTAGCAAATTAATGAACACATTCTGGTTTCGCATCACTCTTCTAAGAGAATATTTTCTCAATGTGTTGTAGCATTCGCACAAGCCAACTGCAGTTCCCCAAAAAATAAAGGGGCATATTTAAGAGCCCCTAGCGCCACCGGAGTGCCATTTTTTGTGACGCTCCAGTGGCTCTAAGCACTGCTCCATATTTACAAAGAAGTGTAATGCCACTATTTTGTGGCATTACGCCTCGTTGTAAATATGGGCCTATCCGATGCAGTTTTCTGCGTCAGAGGGGAGTGCAATGGGTGTTGCTGTGGGCATTTCACAGCAACTCTCATTGCTTTTGACCCTGCCTCAGATTTATGAGTTGTCGTTAACCTGAGGCAGTGCCAAAAACTAAAGTTTTTAGAATGGCAAAACGAGGAGGAATGCTTTTATTCCTCCTCGTTATTTGCTTTTTCTGTTTGTGCTGCATTCTGCAGCAAACATAGAAGAAGCAAAATGCCATAGACAATTGTTAACACGCAGGAGGTATCCCTTCCTGCACATAAACAATAATTCAAAAAGACGCTTTGGTACTTCTATGTGTGCTGCACTTTGCAGCACACATAGAAGTACCAATTCGCCATTATTGATTGTTTATGTGCAGGAAGGGCCAATTTCCTGCACATAAACAATCTATCCCCTCAACACAAACAACCTTGCACTATGGTGCAAGGATGCCTGTGCAGCGGGAAATGCAAGGGTGCGCCATATTCCTTTAACTACAGCACACCCCTGCGTTTCAAAAGTGGTGCGACGCTGCTATTTTTGGCGCAGCACCACACTGCACCACTTTAGCATAAATCTGGGCCAAAATTTGTTTTACATTTAAGCAGTACCAAATAATTTTTAAGTCAAGAAAACAACACAATACAATCAAGAAAATTATAATACAAAAACATCAGAATGATCGAAATTGGATATGTGTAAACATAGACATGAAGTTTTCAACAGGAGGCCTACCACTTCACACTTGGAGAGCTGTTCCATTCCCTTTCTTTGCTCAAGGTGTTTCTTTTCCAATCTAGGAATGTTCTGAGGAGCTGATGGTAAAGTGCTAGCCTTATTCTGTATATTAGCCAGTGACTGGGCACTTCTCTACACCTAATTCTGGCTATTTTCTCAAAGAGTGTTCACCGCCTTTGAAGGTATGATCTCCACCTCCACCAATTTCCTGCAAACCTTCCTAAAATACCTCAACCAAAATGCTGCTAACTTTGTCTTAGCAGCAGACATAAAATCACTCCCTCTAGCTTCTTCTCTGTGGAATTGAGTTGCCCTACATTCTGTCAGTGTTAGATCTAGATTTCCACCCTCATGGGGCATAGACAGATGGTCTAACGTAGCTCTTGGAATGAATTAATGTAGTTCTTAACAGCCCCATTTCAAAGCATTTATTTCTGTTGCAAACTGTTCCTTTCCTACTTTAAGATTCTTAATGATTACTAAGTGGGCACTAATAACACCACTCCTACTTTCCTGATGCCAGAGTCCAGACCATTATCTTGCATAAGGCAGATTTTTAACATCCAGCCAGTCAGTCTCTGAAGCAGCAGCTAGTTAACTTTTCTAAATCTACTTTTCCACTAAAATGAACACAAATCTACTTGAATTACATTAAAAAAATTAAGTGGAAAATAACTGTTATTGATCGCTTTATGATTTTGCCCCAAGTGAGCAAATGTAATTTCATTCACAGCTGTTTCTGTTCATCAAAAATGTACCAACACATTGCCAACACAGTACCAACACATTGACAGATAGCTTTTTGTGATTGTTCACTGTTGGGGATAATACCTTTCCAATATCTAGCATGGCCCACATTTATATATTAAGTCACAAGCCCTGTTGGTTTAAAAGCAAAACGAACAAACAAGTGATGGATGGAATGCCGAACAATGTCAGACATTCACCCCCAGTACAGAGATCTGGCCTAAATCCAAAGCTGTTTTGCTACCCATGCCATTCCAGCTTGGACCCAGCTATTTTCAAATTAATTTGAACCCTACTCCCCATGGGAACAGTCCTGCCCAAACTGCCAGGCCAGGTTCTTCCTGGACTAGAAACAAGCATCCTGGGACCAGTTTTGGAGTATCACCTCCCATCAGACAGACTAGCTTGACTTCAGTGGCATGGGTAGCATGAGACCTGTGTCTGGGCATACCTGTCCCACTTAGAGCAACAAATGCAAAAAGAACAAGTGATGGATGGAATGCTGAACAATGTCAAATATTCAACCCAGTACAGAGACCTGGGTCTACAACCATCATTTTTTGCTACCCATGCCATTCCAGTTTGGAATCAGCCATATGCAAATCAGTCTTGACCCTGCTCCCCATGGCAACAGTCCAGCCTGAATTGCCAGGCCAGGTCCCCCCAGGACCGGAAACAAGCATCCTGGGACGGTCTTCAGGGTATCGCCCCTCATAAGCCAGGCTAGCTTGAATCAGTGGTGCAGTGAGCATGGAACCCACGTCTGGGCATACCCTTCCCACTTAGGGTGACAAAAGCAAAAAGATTGCAAAAAGAACAGATGATGGACAGAAGATCTGTAACACCCAGTTCCACAAAACAGTTTAATACATCAAGCAGACTGTTCTGTCATAGACGGGCACATCAGTTGCAAAGCTGCACATCAGACAAATTATTTGTAGGTACCATTGAAATTTAAGTGAAGGACATGGGAGCAGGAAAGGAAAGATTAATTGCTTGCTTTAGATTAAATAATGGTACACATACCATGTGTGTGCTGTTGTCTTAATTCAAGCCTCAAAGGCGTAATTGCAAAATAACATAAACAGATATAAGATTAAAAGATGGCATATAACAAGAATGCACATGATAAAAGTAAACAGAGATGCATTGTGCTACGAAATCATTGTTGTACATGACCTCTAATTTACTTATCCAGTAAGTGAACCATTTCAACATTACTTTCCCAAACTAATTACATGTATGTTACCTAAATAAACAAATAGTATTTTCAAATTTTAAGCCAATTTGTCCAACTGTTTTAGCAAGGGTAAAAAAAATAAATGTACAGTGGGAAGTTATGTTCATTTAAACAGGCAATGTGTACCAGAAATTAGGCCATTTCTCAAAAGATCGAAATTTTGCAGTGTTCATTTCAGAATATGATTTAAAAAACTCCGACAAGATTGATTCTTCTAATTGACTGTATGAATTTGGCAACAGCTAGCCCACTAACAGATAATAGGCTGAGGAATTTGAACCTTTCTTTCCCTGATGTACATTAGGAATGGTTCCAAATACATGGATTTGCTGACATTGGTGAGATGTATTTACTTCTTTATTCACTTCTTGATATTTATTTTTATTACTATCTCAGATGTGGCCAACCTCTGTTCGTACTTTAACATGTGATATTTCGATTGCTGTGACTTATTTTTTGAATGTTCCTACAAATAAGATATCAAACACAAACAGGTTAGATGGTTGTCAGCAAAGTCGGCCAAAACTCTACTTTTGGCAAAGAGAATTGGGACAAATATCTACAACAAGCGTTTGTTTTCTTAGCTACCCTTCTGTGGTGAATGTAAATGTCAAGTTGATTTTACCAAGGCATCCTACTGTTGTTTAGCATATTCCCAGTTAGTGCAGGTAGAAAATTGTGAGCTTCCCTGACTCATACCACTGGTGAGCCCGGGCATAGTTCAACATCACCATCTCCAACAGTGATGTGCAACATTCCCTTGGTTTTAAGAGAAGTCTAGCAGGGTTTCTCACTATTTCCAATCAATTCTAGCACAACACAGCCTAAATGTTCGATCTCAACCTACACAATTCTTATCAGATTAATTGAAGATGGCTTTCTTTGTGTCCTATTTAAATAAACATGCTCTCACTTGGGGCAATACTTTTAATGTTAAACCAGTGGCCTCCTGTACAGCAGCACAAAGTATTTCATGAACAATTTAAAGTTGTTTATTTTAAAGATACATCACTCAAACTGCTCATGCCAAGTTATTATCTTTACAGCAGGGCTCCAAAGATGTATTCTCTTATATTAGCTGGTTAAGTCAAATTAAAACAAAGTACAATAGATGGATGAAGTATTTGCGATTGTGTTGTATTGCTGGCTTTGAGATGATTTAAAAGACATAGGGCCTCATTATGAGTACAGAGGACTGCCGTACCAGCATCGGCGGTCTGACTGCTGCATCCTCAGTGGTCCGACAGACAAATTTGGACGATTGCAGTCAGACCACCATAAGACTGCTGCAACCTCCAGGATCACAGATTCTGAGGTTGCGGCGGTGCGGAAAGCTGTGCTCAGTCACGGCGGTGCCGACGTCGGCACCACTGTGATGATCGCAACTTGCCTTTCCGCCGAACTTTTCATGGAGGGGACACCACCATGAAAAGGTCAGCAGAAAGGCAGAGAATGGGTCTCACATGGGCCTCTGCATCGCCCATGCCTGTGTCGTGGGCAGTGCTGTGCCCCCACCGTCAGCACAGTTGGAATGTGCACTGTCTGCAATGGCAACAGTGCACATTCCGACTATGCTGGTGGCGCAGACAGTGTAACGCCATTGGCCTCAGTTCTCTCTTAGAGCCTAAGCCAATGCCGCTGCACTGTCTGCACCGTCCAGCCTCACGGGAACATCATGATATTGCGGTTGAAAGGCTGCTGGCTTGGCGGTGTCCTCCTGACCTCAGTATTGGCATTCTGATGGTTGGACCGCCAAAATCATAATCTGCCCCACTGTATCACTGGTGGCTAATTCGCCCACCTCCACAAATGCATAAATTGATTTGATGCTTCAAACTGATCATCAACAGAAGAAGAGAAGATCTCAAGCATGTCTTGTCAATGGATAACTAAATTTCCATTTGAACCACCTTCAGTTGTGACTTCAAACAAAACGATGACAATGTACATAAGTGCCCTTTATGTGACGAGGGAGAGAAAAGGCAGAAGATGGGACTAGCATGTGCTGTAGAAAAGCAGTTTCTTTTGAAAGGACATTAGGTGGACTGCGGAGAAATGCACACGCCTGATCTAAAGCTGCATACTAAAATCATGGAAGAAGGGAATTCTAGTGGATGCAGATATTCAAGCTCACTTTTTGTTGAAAGTTGCTTCTGCAATTCCAACAGGGCTATTAGAATGCTAGGCCCTGTTAGAAGCTGGAATAGTATGTTGCTGCATTGATATCAGTATTGCTAAAGACCATCATATTTCTACTCAATGAAAGAACAGACCCAAATAATTTGCGGCAATAATCGTATTTTACTTACCCCAGGCGAAGTATGCAAAGACACAGGAGATTTGGTCATGGCTACAGACATAGGACACCATGAGTCCAATTGCTTCGTCTTTTGCATGTCTCCAATTTTCACATTGAGTTAGGAACATCTTCACTTGGACAGCACAATCCACAAGTGGACTGGACACTGTCAGTGGTTCACTTTACTTCAAAGTTTTACAGAACAAATATTTTCCTAATAGCAGCTTTAGCCTTGCTCAATCGATGTTGAATAGCTCACTCTCTTACACTCTTCTTCCTCAAACAAGATGTTTAAAATTCTTGAAGCATATATTGAATTTACAGAGGTGTTCAGTGAACATTGCAACCACACAAAGAATATGACTGCAGCCTTGACTTGGTATCAGACGCCAAAATACCATATGGATGGAATTACTCTTTGACTGAGAAGGAGGGCGAATATTTCAAATAATATATTAATAGGAACTTGGATGAAGGTTTTATTTGCCATTCAGCGTTCCCTGCTGGGACACCAATCTTATTTGTCTAAAGGGGGAATGGGTACCTTAAACACTGTGTAGGCTACCAAAAATTAATTACTCTCACAGTGAAGAATATGTTTCCAATATATTTCATTTTGGTCTTGTTAGATCCCTGACGATCATATAAACCTGGCTGACTAAAAACAAGAGATGAGTGGAAAAGCTATTGTAATACTAGAAACAAACATTTTAAATATCTATGTATGACTTTTAGTTTATGTAACACTCCTGTTTCACTCCAACTCCTGGTTAATGACATCTTCTGTAACATATTAGATACCTTGATCATCATATACTTGGACACTAGCCTTGTTTTTTCCCAGACTGTGAAGGAATACAGGTAGCATATGAATATAGTTAAAGATGACTACATGAACATTCTATACATGTTAAACTGGATACATCCCTTCTCAAAATTAAATCATAATCATTCTAAGGATTCATCTAAGGTTTCAGTATGGATCCTCAAAAAGTATCAATGGTTGCTGAATGGCTGATGCCATACATTGTAAATGGAATAAAAAGATTTTTTGACTTTGTAAATTTTCATGGACACTTTATTGAAGGTGTTTCTACAACTGTGGTACTCATTAGAGGGACCCCTGACCTCTTTTGGCCGGAGCTCGCTCCCCTGCGCCGACAGCACCACCTTGCTGTACTGCTCCCCACCCAACCCCCGCCCACGCGACCGATCGCGTGTTTGAGGCCCTCCTCCGCATCGCTGGTGTCCAGTGTACGCTGGTAAGTTTTTACTATTCTGTGCACTGTATCTCCTGTTTTTCCACTGTTTCCACTGCTTCCACCGTTTTTCCGACCTCCTCTCCTTCACTTCTGTCCTCCGCTGTTGGTCTGTCTTTTGTATTGCCTGTTTCCACAGTTTTCTGACCTCTTCTCCTTCCTTCTGTCCTCCGCTGCTAGTCTGTGCTCTGTATTGCCCGTTTCCACTGTTTTCTGACCTCTTCTCCTTCCTTCTGTCCTCCGCTGCTAGTCTGTGCTCTGTATTGCCGGTTTCCACCATTTTTCTGACCTCTTCTCCCTCCTTCTGTCCTCCGCTGTGAGTCTGTGCTTTGTATTGCCCGTTTCCACTGTTTTCTGACCTCTTCTCCCTCCTTCTGTCTTCCGCTGTGAGTCTGTGCTTTGTATTGCCTGTTTCCACTGTTTTTCCACTGTTCCTGACCTCATACACTTTCCCTCTGCTTTCTGCTTCTCTTTACTAGCCTGTGCATTGTGTTTTGTTTTTTGTGCCTTTTTTCACTACTTTCTCACGGTTTTTCCCTCACCGCTCCTTCTTTTCTGGGCCATCTCGACCCTTGTGCGGTCCCCCGGCTCCTGCCTATTCCCCGCCGCTGCGTCCCTGCGGCTCCGCCCCCTCCCACCCCCATTCGCTCTCCCGCCCGCCTCCCAGCTGCCCCTCCCTCCCACCTCCCCTTCCCCCTCCCTCTCCCCCTCTTAATAGCGGTCGCTGCGCGGCCGCGCCGCTGGCGCGCCGGAGGCGTGCCAGAGGCAAGCCCGTCTGCGCCCGTCTGCGCCCGTCTGCGCCCGTCTGCGCCTGGACCGCACCCAGCGCCAGTCCCCTTGGCCCTACCAGCCAAAACCCCCCCAGACTACACTACCACCCCACTCCCTCCTCTCCCTCAACCCCAGAGCTCGCCCCAACTGCATACTAACCAGACCCACACACACACAAGGCCCCTTCTCCTGCCGCTCCTGCCTATTCTCCTGCTCCACCTCCCACGCACCCCACACCAAGACCAAACACAAAAGCCCCCACACAACTACATCCGCACCCACCAACAAGCCCCACAACCCGCACACTCCCCACGCCAATGCCACCTCTACCCACAGCAACACCACAAGCACCCCCGCAAACGCTATCTCACATCACAACAACCACACCACCCGCAACCATCTTAGCTGTCTGCTACTAAACACCCGGTCCCTAAACAAACATGCCATAGAACTCTGGGACCTCATCACATCACACTCACCCGACATCGTCTTCCTCACAGAAACATGGACAAACCTCACATCCGAGCCAGACATAGCCACAGCCACCCCAGAGGGCTACAAACTCCAACGCAAAGACCGCCTTAACAAACCTGGAGGCGGCATCGCCATCCTTCACAGAGACACCATCAAGGTCACCACCAACACCCTCGATACCCTCAACAACGCAGAACACATGCACTTCCTCATCCACATCAACAACACCACCACCCTCAGAGGCACACTCTTATACAGACCCCCTGGACCACGCCCTCCCTTCTGCGACACCATCGCTGACACCATCAGCACGCACGCTCTCACCTCCACAGACTACATACTCCTCGGCGATTTCAACTTCCACCTGGAAAACCCCCAAGACCACAACTCCTCCTCCCTCCTGGACAACCTCACCAACCTGGGACTCAAACAACTGGTTACAGCCCCCATCCACTCGGCTGGACACACACTTGATGCAATTTTCACCGCAAGCCAACACATCAACTACACCCACACCACCAAACTCCAATGGGCAGACCACCATTGCGTCCACTTCTCCTACAACAAACCACCCACACACCACCACCAACACACCACCCCCTACCGCATGTGGGACAAGATCCCCACGGAGCACCTGAACTCCCAACTGACACAAACCCCCCCATCCAACACCACCGACCCCAACATCGCCGCACCAACCTCAACAAATGGATCACCACTTGTGCCGACACTCTCGCACCCCTCAAAAAAAACATCACCACCCGCAATATCAAGAACGCCCCATGGTTCACCACTGAACTCCATGAGTCCAAACGCAAATGCCGCAAAGCAGAGAAAATCTGGAGACAAGAACCCTCCGCCACAAACTTCTCCGCCCTCAAAACCACCACACCCATCCACCACCAACTCATACGCACCACCAAAAGAGCACACTACAAGGAACGTATTGACAACTATCAAAGCAGCAAAGAACTCTTTACCATCATCAAAGAGCTCTCCAAACCCAAAGCCAGCAATCGAGACCACACCCACACACAAACCCTCTGCAATTCCCTCTCAAATCATTTCCACCGCAAAATCCAGGAAAATACACAACAGCTTCATACCACACACACCCTCCACACACAACCCCCACCCAACACAAACCCATCGCACCCCCCCCCCAACCTACTCACCACCTGGGCCCCCACCACCGACGAAGAAACTGAAAAGACAATGAACTCCATTCACTCTGGCTCCCCCTCCGACCCATGTCCCCACCGAATATACAACAAGGCCAGTCCCACAATAGCCCCTAAACTCCGAGCCATAATCAACAGCTCATTCGCAACCGCCACCTTCCCTGACCTCTGGAAACATGCGGAAGTCACCGCGCTCCTAAACAAAACCAAAGCCGACCCAGACGACCTCTCCAACTACCGCCCCATCTCCCACCTCCCTTTCCCAGCCAAGGTCACGGAAAAACTAGTCAACTCCCGCCTATCCCACTTCCTCGAGACAAACCACACACTTGACCTCTCCCAATCTGGGTTCCGCAAGAATTACAGCACGGAAACCGCTCTCATCGCTTGCACCGACGAAATCAGATCCAGAGTCGACATGGGCGAGACCGTTGTACTCATTCTCCTGGACCTTTCCGCAGCCTTTGACACTGTCTGCCACCACACACTCCGTACACGACTCCACGATGCCGGGATCCGCCACTTAGCCCTGGACTGGCTCAACTCCTTCCTTACCGACAGAACCCAAAAAGTCCGTCTCCCACCCTTCCAATCCTCCGCCACCAAAATCATATGCGGAGTCCCACAAGGATCCTCCCTCAGCCCCACACTCTTTAACATCTACATGGCCCCACTAGCCAACATCCTCAAACCCCATGGCATCACCATCCTCTTATATGCTGATGACACACAACTCATCTTTTCCCTCACCCGCAACCCCACCACCGCCAAAACCAACCTACACGCTGCACTCCTTGACACAGCTGCCTGGATGACAGCCAACCACCTTAAACTCAACTCCAACAAAACCGAAATAATAATTTTTGGTCCACACAAAAACACTAGGGACCCCTCTTGGTGGCCCACCACGTTAGGCCCGGCACCCACCCCCACAAACCACGCACGCAACCTCGGCGTCATCCTGGACCCCTCCCTCTCTATGACCCAACAAATCAACGCCCTCACCTCCTCATGTTTTAACACACTCCGCACACTTAAGAAGACATTCAAATGGATCCCCACAGAGACCAGAAAGACAGTCACCCACGCACTCATCAGCAGCAGACTTGACTACGGCAACGCCCTCTACGCCGGCACCACACTAAAACTCAAACGCAAACTACAACGAATCCAGAACTCAGCAGCAGGACTCATCCTCGACCTGCCCCGACATGAACACATCTCACCACTCCTCAAATCCCTCCACTGGCTCCCCATAGACAAAAGGATCACCTTTAAGATCCTAATCCACGCACACAAATCCCTCCACAACACCAGCCCAACCTACCTCAACGAAAGAGTAACCTTCCACACTCCCACACACCACCTCCGCTCCGCCGACCTCTCCCTCGCCACAGTCCCCCGCATCAATCACACCACCACTGGAGGCAGATCCTTCTCCTATCTGGCCCTCAAAGCCTGGAACTCCCTCTCCACCCACCTCCGGAAGACCCAAGACGTCCTACTTTTCAGGAAAAACCTTAAAACCTGGCTTTTCGAACAGTGATCTCCCCTCCACTCCCCCCCTCTCCCTCTCCCCCCTCCAACGCCTGGAGACCCAAACGGGTGAGTAGCGCGCTCTATAAGTCTCTTTGATTGATTGATTGATTGATTATACTTTTAAGGGTGAAAGACTCCACCTTTCACTGGGGATTGGAACACCAATGTGCTTTCTAAGTGCTAAAATGGTTTCATGACTGCAGCTCCTATAAAATTTGCATATCACACTCTGTATTTCATTGTGAAGACTGATGCTCCATTCTTCAACTGTAGCTCAGAGAGATTCCATCACTTAAGAAATGAATCACCCAGTTGCTTTTTTCTCTCAGACTTTGACATCTACTAAACAGAATTACACAGTTTACGAGAAGGATCTGCAGTTGGATCACTGACATAATATTGATGCATACAATGCTTAAACACAAAGATATTGGATATTAAATGTTGAGAACAAAAATATTAACTTCCTATACTTACTTAACTAGTAAAACCACAAATATCAAGAACACAAATATTGTTGTTAAATATATTGCTTTCCCCTATAACGAAAACAGAAATATGCCAAACTAAAATATTTGTACCTCTAAATAAAAATATAATATGTTAAAAATGTTGAATCACACAATATTCACTACAATATTATTGCCAAAATAATTACTCATGAATATTTAAAAACACTTTTTACATAAAACAATTACTAAAAGTAAACTCAAAATATTTTAAACACATATTTAAAATGAAATAGAAATATATTACATCAACAAAATCTTTACTATCCACCCAATAAATTATATAACTAAAATAACAACACAACCCCAAAAAATATTAACAGTACATTTAAACACCATCCTATATATATATATATATATATATATATATATATATATATATATATATATACATAAAACCCAATTGTCACTGAATGTTGCTAAAAACTTTGAAAAAACAGGTGCCTCTTCAGTGAAAGTAGCCTTCACACGAATAATTTCAAACCCAGTGCCCCTCACGGAGCAAACAGGAGTACTCACTGGCCTCTTTTCTCTGATTTATTCAAGCCAATAGCCTCGTTTCAGTGCAATCACCTATCTCAATGTTGGTCGCATAAACTGAAAACACATGACAGGTCTTCAAATGTATCTTAGTTGTTCACTCATTGAATGGTTGTTTTTAGCAAGCAAAAACAGACTACTCGATATTCCAAATATTATGTCAGCATGAATCAGTCTCCTTGCTCATAAAACATTTTATGTTAGTAAATGTTAACTCTCAGTGATTATGAGTGTGCATGCTGACCTCTCAGTCCAAGAAATTAGTCATGTTTTAATAAAATAATCAAAGTCAAATCTCCCTTGTTTTAGCTGCAATAACGATGTTGCACATCACATACCCACTGGCAATGGTTTATTAACCATTTGCTCCTCATTTAGTAATGTTGTTGGCAGGTATGTCTTGCTTTCACTGAAATATTCTCTGACAAACCCAAAGGTTACAAGGAGGTTATAATTTGGAAATAAAACTGAAAACACATGGAAATTCACTTAAAAAACAAAAATTTCAGAGAAAATATAGTCAGGTTCACATTTTTAATGTAAAAAACCATAGAAATGTAAGTTATTTCAAGTAACTATAACTCATACCCTAGGGTAACTATAACTCACGCTCTCCCCATGCACAGTTTTCCCATCAATAATTTTACTGCAAATGTTAGAATGATATTATCAATGATGTCAAAGAAGATGTCATGAGTGATGTAATATCTTGGGTAATTAGCAGTGCATGGTGAGAGCGCAAGTTATAGCGACCTTAAGCCACGAGTTATAGTTATTGGAAATAACTCTAACTATAAGAGCCGAATTTCTATAATTTTGGGCATGTAAAATCTGAATCTAACTATCACGTCCCTGTAACCTTTGGTTTTTTAGTCAATTTCTAAGGTTTTTCAAGTTCTATTTCCTAATTATAACATCCCTGTAACCTTTTGTTTTTTCAGTGAATTTCTAGTGTTTTTTAATGTTACCTAAGATGCCAAATCGCAATGCACGGTGAGTGGGTTGGATTCAGGGCCTGGCTCCCTATTTTTCTTATTTTCTGCAGTATCCTTAGTATAAAATACTTTTAATTTTCCACTTCGATTCCGTCAAGATGGCATTCAGATGTGCCACACTTTTGGCATATGTTCAGGATGTTAGCACTCTAATCGCTCATTAGAATACTGTAAGCTGCTGATCACCAGGGAGTTAACTGGTAGTCTGCTGCTGGTGTTAAAAGTGCATGTTTCAGTTCACATGTCAGAATGTGTTTTTGAAATAGAAGGAAAAGATATCACAACATGTGCTAATTTTTCTTTCTAAAGCACTAACCATAATATCTATGACAAAAATGAACCCCCTCATTTTGTTCCTTTCTAAATTAAGGGGGAGAGTTAAGAAAAGTGTAGCTACACCCAGCGCAGTATTTAAAATACGATGCACTATGGCGCAATAGCTCCAGAATTTGTTACGCTATTGATGTACTGTTCAGGGTTAGCGCCAAAATGTTGGCACTAACCATGAACAGTACATAGGGGCCCATTGTAAGCAATGGTGTGCCCCCTTTTGAAGCCTGCACTGAGCTGGCATTAAAAATGCAGAAAACAATTGCGTGAAGAAATCTATTGGATTTAGGAGGGCATTTTTTCAGCCCTCCTAATGGGGGAACAGCCCCCTTGCATACATTATGCCTGGTGCAGGCATAATGTGGCACAAGGGGTTACAAAGTGGCGCATGCATGCATTGAGCCACTTTGTAAATATGGCACAGCTTTTTGCCATAAGATCGCCAATTAGCATAAAACAAATGACAATATGTGGCGCAAGGGGATCTTAAATCTGCCCCTGAATGTTTAAAGGTTTACCAATTTGATTCAATCATGATTGCTTCAGGTGTGCCACACATTTACCATAAGTAAGACTGTTAGTGCTCTAGTTGTTCTACAGTACACTCAGGGAGGCTGGAGTAGAACACAAGGGAATCAACTTTGAAACTACATGTTTTATTGAGAATGTCAGACTGAGAAATTTCCTAGCTAGAGTGAAGGAAAGTTTCAATTCTATTAAGGACAATTTTATTGATTACAGCAAGTTCAAAATTAAAAAAAAAAAACATCACAAATACTTGAAATCCCATGATTACATGAGCGTAGTCATGGAAACCATACACCAATCATAACAGTATCCGAATGTCCATATAAATGTCTGACCGGTTCAGTCCTTCCTCTTTCTTCACTGCTGACCCATCAGTTAAGTCCTTCGCTTCCTTAACATTCTTATTGCATGTTGGGTTTCCAGGATTTCCTTGTGTAAATAACTCTTAGTGCGTTTGATTATTGTTGTGTATAATCTCATTTTCCTTTCAGGACAGGGCGTGGCAGGCTACGGCCCGAGCGCACCTTTCGGTACCAGCAGGGCCACTAGGTGGGAAACTTTCGCGCCGCACTCCCGTTCTGTCAGGTGCTTGGCAATCTGTTTTAGCACTTCTTCAATGCATTTTGCGGATTACAAGTGCGCATTTGGGGGAGTGATCCGACCCTTGCCCCCAGGGTCTCCAGGATCGGTTCTTTCTCCCCCTCAACCCTCGCTGATACCCCTTTGGCGGGAAGAGCAGGCGACCGCCCAGAGGGGCAAGTGCTGCTTGACAGGTTTGAGGTCCTCTCCAAACCGCCCTATTGGGGCAACAATAAATAAGTGGGCCCGAGGCAAGTAGCCCTGGAGCACCAGTGAGGGGTCTGCCCTTAATATTTGTATCAGGGAGTGTGTCAGGTGCTCCCACCCCAGGAATACTAATATTAATAATTGTGATTTTTTTTGTTTGAACTTGGTGTAATTAATAAAAGCAAAGAAAGGACTGAATAATCCTCGCCTCCGGTCCTGACATAGAATTCATTCTCATATAGCTGAAAAAGATAGTATGTATTCACAGAAAATATGCTCTAATTTTTGCTTCTGGAGTACCTCCCATTACCTGTATGGGAAAACCATGAGACAACAGATCTATCTCAAACATGATGCATGAAATTCCACCAGGGTAAAATCATCTTAAAATACACCACAGTTCCTGAAATAAGCATGGTAACATCAACAAATGATTTATATTGGAACTAAAATGTATCACCCTTCATTGTTGGACCCCTCAAAACCTGCCATTCACTGCAATGCATTTCAATGGAGTGGTATCATGTATATTGGTCCTAAGGTGGCTGCCATCACTTTCTGGTTGAAGTGCTGACAGCCAATCAGAACTTACCATGAGATTTCCAGACATCCATATTTCTTTTCCCTTGAATATCTCGACAACCACTGAACAAATTGACACCAAATAACAAAAACTACAATCTGTGGAACAAAATCTAGCTTTCTGCCAAATTTGGTGTAACTCCATCCAGCAGTTTGGGCTCTAGTTGCGTTCAAATCTCCTTTGGGAATTAACATGGGAAGCACACTTTTTTGAACCCTCCTCTTTTTCTGAGCCCCTGCTTGACAGATCACCCTGAATTTTTCCAAGCGCAGCAAGAATCACCAGCATACTTTTTGTGGAACATTTCACGAAGATTCATCAAACAACATCGAAGATATAGGCAACCAAAAATGCTTTCCCTGTGGAAACATGGTCCTAACTATAACTCTCTACTACTGACCCTCAGTAGGTAATATCTATCTATCTATCTATCTATCTATCTATCTATCTATCTATCTATCTATCTATCTATCTATCTATCTATCTATCTATCTATCTATCTATCTATCTATCTATCGCAATAGATAACCAAAGGTTACAGGGAAGTTATGGCTCAGTTCAGAATTTACACACACACAAAGCCATATAAATTCCACAGTTATTGTTATACCTAGCTCAAGATACTATCACTCGTGCCCTAAATTAACTATAACTTGCGCCCCCACAATGCACACTTTGATCATCAATAATTTTATTGGAGATGCTGCAGTTATATTATGAATGATGTTATGAAATATGTCATTACTGATGTAATATGTGGCAGTGCACGGCGAGGGTGTGAGCTATAGTTAGGATTGGGCATAACACATAAGATATTGTTTCTTGAGATAAGCATAACTATAAATGTTTAATTTCTTATGTTTTTAGTGACTTTATAAGGTTATTTCAAAACTCTAACGTGCCTGTTTTCATTGGTTTTTCAGTGAGTTTCTAGGTTTTTAAAAATATTAAGTAATATTTAGGGCCTCATTACAAGTTTGGAAGTCAGACCGCCAGTCCACCTTGCAAGTGGTCCTAATAAGACAGCCATGTTGGCAGTCTTTCAGACCGCCCTATCATGAGTTATACTGGCAGGACCTCCAAGCAGAAAAGGCAGACTGCCAGCAGAGCTGAGGCCTTGAAATAGGTGGTCTGACCTCTAGTACCTCGACCAATCACTGACCTTATTACAAGCACATTGTCGCTGTGGCGGATCCCCATGGTGGTCAGTCAATAGCGGTCCGAACCACGGCTGTCTGCGGTCACCAAAGTAATACCTAACACAGCACATTTGATGAATCTGAAAACAATGCAGCTGACATACATTGCCACACTGGACACACCTGCACAGGACACTATAAAACACCTTCACAGATCACAATTGTTTGCATTTACACTGCAAGACAACAAATCCTGAGCACCTTTTTTTGTAGAGTACATAGATTAGGCACCCCTTTTTTCACCATCCCATTATAGACACTGCAAACCCTTTTGTCCATTCACACTCCATTCCACTTCCCCTGTTTAGCAAGTCACTGTCACCTATTTTTATTTCCACCATATCACGTTGCAAAACTCCCCATTTTTTTTTAAGATGAGTTACAAGTCATGGTGGATGAAATCATAAGAGTAGAGCCACAATTTTTTGTATCACAAGACCAGCCCTCTGAGAAGAAAAATGGAAATGTGGGACAGGATAGTCAACAGAGTGAATGCTGTAGACACCACCCTGCACACAAAGGAGGACATTAGGAACAGGTGGAACAACATTGGGGACAAGGTCTGTCCCTGGCCTCCAGGCACCAGCTACTGGCCAGATGGAATAACCTGACTGCAACTCGCAGGAGGCACTGTTTCAGCAACTCCAAACACCAGAACAGTATTTATTCTTCAAAAGACCCCTGTTTGGCAACTCTTAGGCGGTCATTCTGACCGCGGCGGGCGGCGGTCGCCACCCGCCATGCGGTTACCGCCGAATGACCGCCCCGCGGTCAAAAAACCGTGGCGGCCATTCCAACTTTCCCGCTGGGCCAGCGGGCGACCGCCAAAGGGCTGCCCGCCGGCCCAGCGGGAAAGCCCCTGCAACGAGGAAGCCGGCTCCGAATGGAGCCGGCGGAGTTGCAGGGGTGCGACGGGTGCAGTGGCACCCGTCGCGATTTTCACTGTCTGCAAAGCAGACAGTGAAAATCTGTATGGGGCCCTGTTAGGGGGCCCCTGCACTGCCCATGCCAGTGGCATGGGCAGTGCAGGGGCCCCCAGGGGCCCCATGACACCCGTTCCCGCCATCCTGGTTCTGGCGGTGACAACCGCCAGAAACAGGCTGGCGGGAAGGGGGTCGGAATCCCCATGGCGGCGCTGCAAGCAGCGCCGCCATGGAGGATTCCCTGGGCCAGGGGAAAACCGGCGGGAAACCGCCGGTTCCCCTTTTCTGACCGCGGCTTTACCGCTGCGGTCAGAATAGCCCAGGAAGCACCGCCAGCCTGTTGGCGGTGCTTCCGCTGCCCTCCGCCCTGGCGGTCACAGACCGTCAGGGTTGGAATGAGGGCCTTAATGTATGTTAACTCAGCTGAGAGGATATCATTTGCAAAGTGTGTTTAGTAGAGGGAGTGACATGACTGCCAAGGCCAGGATGGTCTGTCACTTACTTCACTCACCAGTCCAGTGTCCTCTTCTCCAAAAAAGTCCTGTTTAGTACTCACACATGAAGTGTACTCACCTGGGGAGATAATATTTGTATATTGTATGTATTACAGAGGGTCACCTGACTGCAACTCCCACCAGGCCCTGCTTCTGTAACTCCAACCACCAGCACAGTGTTGTCTTGTTCAAAGACCCCTGTGCCTTAACGCTCATTTGAAGGTTACTCACCTGGGAGGATACTATTTGTATATTGTGTACAGGGAGTTACATGACTGCAGGTCCCATGAGGCTCTATTACTGTTACTCCAACCACCAGTCCAGTGTTTAATTCCCTAAATAACCTTATTTGGAAACTCACAAATAAAGTGTACTCACCTGGGGGGATGACATTTATCAAGTGTACGAAGCAGAGGGAGTGACATGAGTGCTAAGGCCAGGAGGCTCTTTCTCTCTAACTTTAAAAACAAGCCCAGTGTTCACATGCTCAAGTACCCCTGTGTCATAACTCTCAATTTACATTTACTCACCTGGGAGGATAGTATTTGTATGGTGGTGGGAAGAAGAGGGAGTGACTGGAATGCAAAGCCCAATAGGCCCGTGTCTCTAACCACAAAACAAGTGTTTACTTGCCAAAATCCATCTATTTGTAAACTCTCAATTGAGGTTTACTCACCTGGGAGTATAACATTTGTCAGGTGTGTGTAGTATGGAGAGTGACATGACTGCAACTTCCAGGAGGCACTGTTTCAGTAACTCCAAAAACCAACCCAGTGGTCACTTGTCCAAATACATTTTCTTGCTAACTCTCAATTGAAGTTGACTGACTTGGGAGTCACCAAGATATAGATCATGCTCAAATAAGAGATGTGTCTGGCTACCTAGCTCCATCTTGACTGGTTATCCCAAGATGAAACGATCGAGAACAGGAAGGGCAGCTCACCCAGTGTGCAAAACAATGACCCCAAAGGCCTCAACATGCATACCCAGAATGGTATTGGCATATTCACACTGCACTTACATGATTACTTCAGTCACAATACAACAAACCGCTGGGTCTGCCTGCATCACAATTAACTAGGTCTCAAAATGGCAAAAGATGTATCTTGCCTAGCCACTGTTTTGCCTGCCCTAGTG
This sequence comes from Pleurodeles waltl, assembly GCF_031143425.1. Taxonomy (NCBI): domain Eukaryota; kingdom Metazoa; phylum Chordata; class Amphibia; order Caudata; family Salamandridae; genus Pleurodeles; species Pleurodeles waltl. Next base: position 566,024,082 of record NC_090439.1, read on the forward strand.
GCACAATGGCATTCTCAGACCATCTTCCCCAGGGCTAATGATCTGCACATTTCAGCAGCTGCTTGGCTTACATTGAATTGGCATACTTCACAAATGTGATGTGAATACAATGAATACCATTGGTACTTGCCACAGTAGGATTAACTGCACATTAACTTTGTACAAGATCTATGCTTTATGTAACACTAAATTGTTGGAGGTAGATGTCACCATACAACCAGTAACATTGTATCTTCCACACCAACAGGTCAAGCTGTCACTGGGCACCCAGAGGCCACAGAAGAGACTGACACTACTCCCCTGGATGAAGCTCTCACTAAAGAAGACACTCCTGGACATCTGGATGTGTTCTGGCCCATCTCGGTAACCTGGTCAGACACCAAAAGTGAGCCTCACTGTGGCCACATCAACACCTCCCAGCCCAGTTACCTCAACATCACAGACAACCATTTGCCCTCCAAACTGTTTACCGAGGACAGTGTCTACTATCTTGTGCCCTCCACTTCTGGATCCTGAGTTGCATTGTAACACTTTGGACTGTGGCAATGGCACAGGACCGTGGTGGTAGGATGCATGGGAGAGATACTGTGTGCCAGCAGGGTGAAGCCACCTGGGCTGCTCCTGGCCAGGACACCATCAGCCATGTATTGGGGGTCTATCAGGCGTCCCAAGGTGTGATGGGCCAGAACTTGACTGAACTCTGGGAAATCAAGCAGCTACAGAGCGACATGCATAGGGACATGGAAGAACAGATGGAGGCCCACAATTACAACATTGCCTCCCTAACAGGGGTGATGAGAAACATACACACAGTCCAGAGCAGGGCTTTTCAAAACTAATCTTCCCCTTCCTTTGACTCATCAACACCAGGCACATCTACATCGGGGCCAGCCACTGGACAGGAGGCCCTGCCAGTGGAAGAACTTGCCCCAGACAACCCTGCCTCTGTAGCAGCAGATTCCTCTCACGCAAGCATGGATGTCCAGCCAAGAATCCAGGAGGTGTGGATGGCAAGACACCCACCTCTGCCAGCAAGTGACCTCTTCCTAAAGGAACTCTTTTGTGTGCCACATATTCACTCTCAACCCTTACCAATTCCAATGGGAGAGATACTCTGGACTTTGAACTTCCAATGGTGTGGCATCTACTCCAATGATTTCATTCACCATGACTGACACATTTACTTTATATATTTCTTCTTTTCTGTTTAAATTGTATTTTCTGCATCAGCATTGTGATACATTTACCCATCACAAACTTATTGCCTGCATGCTTAATTTCAACATTTTGCAATGTAGAGTTGTGAGACCATGTGAACCATGTAGACATAACGTACTTGTGCAAGGCGGGATATGTTACAAGGACACAGTGTCCTTCTCAGGATTGCAACCAATAGCTGTTGATGAGATTTTCTCGCAAGTCAGCTCCTTCCTCTTCACCACTCTCATCCTCACTTGACATTTCAGGATTCTCACCGGGTGGCACTGCAGTCTCCCACTCCTCTGGGATGTAGAAGGTATGCCTCCTCAGAGCATTGTTGTGGACCATGCAGCATGCCACAGTGATCTGACACAGTTCTCCAGGTGAGTAGAAGAAGGCTCCACCAGTTTTGACTAGACACCTAAATCTGGCCTTCAGGAGCCCAAAAGCCTGCTCCACTACCCGCCGTGTTCTTCCATGGGCCTCCTTGAAGCAGACTTCCCTGATGTAATAGGATTCTCTAGTGACATCAACAACCAAGGGCGCTTTGGATATGCAGAGTCTCTTGTAAAGGCATGGGACATATGTGCAACAATAAGGCCCTCACTCATGATTGTAGCACCTGGCATTGCACATACACAATCAGGACAGATGTGGCTCACCAAAAAAGCTAGGCCTTCTCTGGGTACAGTGTGACATCAGCTGGGGTACCGTGCTGTTCTGCATTATTAAGGAATCATGGGCTGAACCCGGATAATGGGCACACACATGTGAAATGTAGAGATCAGCCAAACAGACAACTTGCACACAGATGGAATACAAGTTCTTTCTGTTGCGATAAGCTTGTTCATTGGCCTAATATGTGTGCCATCAATGGCCACCACATTTAGGGTGCATGCAAAACCATAAAAGTCAGCCTTCACATGGGCTGAATCCTCACGTCGTGGATTCAGATATAGCTGTCAAGGTGTTTCAACATTGCTGAGAGGACATCTTTCAACACCAGACTGAACATAGGTTGAGACACACCATCAGATAGGGCCACTGTATGTTGAAAGAACCCTGTGACTAGGAAGTGCAAATTCGATTTCTAACTTTAATCAGTGTGTCCACAGCAACATAATTGATGTATGTCAATGATATTATGTGACCAAGCATTTCTGACAGGATATTCGTGCCACCCAGTACACGTCACAGCTGCAAATAAAACAAGGGTCACAAGTGACCCCCATGATTTTCAACACATGTTCACAACATGGATTTGGGCCAAAATCAAATATGTGCAATACAATTGCCCATCGAAATGTGACTGTATATCCTGACCACCAAATTGACCGTCGGCGGTGGTGGACTGTGCCCCACTGTTTGGGTAGTATGAACTCCACGACAAGACAGGATAAGGATGTTTGTGAGGTCTAAAAACAACCTTTTTGGTAGATGTGATGCAATTTAGAAAGCTCAATACAGCAATTCAGGCCACCAAAATGGCAGATGTCTGACCTTATCCAATGGACATTAGGAACCGCCCACGACTGCTGGCTGAAGTCATCATGATGGTAGGCAGCTGCAACCTTGACGGACAGGGCCATAGGCTAATTTTGTTGCCAGTGGCAGTCGCAGGTCAATGGGTGTCCGCCGGCGGCGACGACCATGTATGTGGCGGACGCAACTGCCATGTTCTGCAAATTTACTCACTTAACTCCTGACACTGCTGCCAGCAACACCTCCATGACCTGAGCTGCTGTGTGCCTCAGTGCCATGTCCAGTAGATGAGAGGGCCCCTGTCTTCTCTCCAGAGGAGCTGGAGAGGCTTGTGATTGAGGTCCTACCCCTGTATGAACAGCTCTATGTCTCACCAGTTGAGCAAGTAAGTACTTATTTGCACAGTTTTCTCTATACCTCAACATCTTTTCCCTTTTCACATGCTAGAATGTGCCCATGTGTGCCATTTCGACTTCTTGTGTCCCTTTTATTGCAATCTGTGTGGCATGAATGGGATGAACAATGTGCAGGTATTGGTGGCCAGTGCCATATGTTAAGTTCAGTCACATTGTTTTGTGTGAGGTTTTTGGGGTCCTAGATCATCCTTGTGTTGGATGCAGATAACAAGGCAAGGAGGAGACATTACTGCCATCCACTGACATCTTTTTCCTCATGATTGTTGTAAATTTCAGACAACAGGTATGTTCATGACGGCATTAGCTGTGTACGCATCTTGTAAGAGTCATTTTGTAATCATGTGAGCAACGTGTATAGTGCTACAGATCTTTCAAACCACATCTGACCTTGCTAAACTGTTGGGTGGAAGGCATATCATGACTCACTCTGACCTTCAGTTTGCCACACACAACACATGCCAAATTGGTGTTGACCACTTGATGTCCTGTCATTAATGGAACTGATCGGAATAGAGTGTAGGTTCTGTCTGCTCAGCCTGCAGAGACCAGGGCCTGTCAAATATATCTCCAATATGAAACCTAGTCTAGGCTGTGGGAGAGTCACTGTGGCTATGCACCTGTGGCACTGTGTCCACTCCCTGTACCCCTGCAGATCGTGGCATACGGCCATTATGATGCTCTAGCGACAAAACCTGCCCTGAATGCCTCATTCCTTCAACTAGATGAGAAATGGTTACAGAGGTAAATCATTAATCTAGTCAATATGTGCATTTAGCATAATTGTCAATGTGTGTCTTAGACTCATGACACATCCCTTACTCCCACATCTCTGTTGTCACCTTCACACTGGTCATATTAGTCCTGCACAGGTGTATTGCATAACTGAAAGTTCCACAGTGTAGACAGTATGTTGATTCCTGGGAGGCCATGATATGTGACTTACTCAATAGCTTGGTCACACTTCAGAAACTGTACAATGCATGCTTTTGTTGATTGGATGCCCTCTCTGTAGGACAGACACATATGTCCAAAGGAGTGTTCCTTTCCGCCATGTACTGGTCCATACCACAGAACCCATCCCCTGAAGTGGTGTGAGTCTGCATTTGTTATTCCCCATGTCCACACATTGACAAGGAAGTCACTTTATGTACCAATCATGCCAGCCCCTTTATTGTTACTCAAATGTAATGTTGAAGTTGTACTCTGGCAGTTGCCTGTAGGGACTGTATGCAGTGAGTCATAATCACAGAGTGTGAAAGGTGTTGGTCCATTCATGCCTAAGAGGTTTATTCTTCAGAAGTCACATAAGTGTGTAGTGTTTCACTGTGGCTCACATCACAGTGCAGGTTGCTAGAGCATGTGTTACCTGATGTCAGTAAGCTTGCTTAGTCATAGAAGGCCCTGAGCAGGATAGTGGGTTAGCCTGCAGATGCAAATACGCATGGCTGTAGCCCGGTCTCTATACTTATTGGCTTGTGTTTCACACTTGGGGAGTGTTAACAAACAGAAAACAGAAAAGTTCTACCTTGGTGTTTCTGACATGTATGTGACTCAACCATTTGTGACAAAACTTGTGATTGTAATCTCTTGGTTTGTCTTTTGCATCCATGCAAGTCAACCCCGATCAGAAAAAGGAGCTATTAAGAGCCATCGCCAAGAAAGTACTGACCCTGGGGTTCCACAGCCAATGGAGCGTCCACTGTCGCAAGAGGTGAGAGGACCCAAGATCCCAGGGGTCCAGCTGGGGATGTCCTTGCAACATAGGTGGGGTGCCAATTGGACCATGACGCCCCTAATGGCCCACATTCTGGCAGTGGCCTGCCCAGACCTTAATGTGCATTTGAGGACTGCACAGCAGCCACAAGGGGGTGAGTATAGGGCATATTCCTGCCTGACACATTGCAAAGTGAATGTTCTGACAGCTCCCCCTGATGATTAGGGATGAGCCATGTGTAACACAGTAGATGAGTGATTGTTTGTGTAGACATGTCATGTGTTATATACTGATGTGCCTTGCCTATTGGCCCAGGGACCTACAACACAACTGTGCACAATACACAAATAACTTGCTTGCCAGGGACAATATATTGCTGTGAACAATGATCAATCGAGTACTGTTTGTTGTTGCAGTGGTTGTAAATTCTATGCAATAGACCACTACTCCTCGGTGTTACAGGCCAAAGGTAAGGAAATGGTGATCACTGTCCTCAGCCATGTGTCTGCTTATATGAGTATTTTGGCATCTGCGTCTGACAGGCTAGTTGTCTTCAGCGTATGACAGGTGTTGGTGCATCGCTACTGTCTGTAATATGGCCATCATACATGTAACAGAGCATACACTGTTTTTAGGGTGCAGCTACAGATCAAACCTTTCTCTTGGTAGGTGGGGAATGTCCATTGACATGATTTATGTAACATCACTGTTGCCAACATTCCTTGTGTCTACATGTCAGCATGTGTACCTTTCTCTTTAGCAAAACATTTGGAAGCTGCTCTTTCATGCATGATCTACCTGTGTTGATAGGATGATGTCTATATTCCCTCACATATATGTGCATGGCAACCAGTGTGTGGAACAGGACATTTAAAATGGGGGTACATTTCATGTAGTCACAGATACAGGAGGGTGTCACCATTGATTATTGGCTGACACATACCCTCAAGTGTCATAGCATGTAATTTGGAATGTACAACCGCAATAGCAATGAGGGACATGATAGGTAGTCCTAGAGGTTTTAGCCACAATGTTCATTTCCATACCATTGATGTATAATCATGTAGCAAAGTGCTTAGCACCTGTGAAATGGGGAAGGTTTGTTACCTGACTGTTGGCAAGCATCATGCAGTCACTTGCAGTTATGTTGAGTTCACATGTGTTTGGGTACATGCATTGCTCCACAGACATATGGGTTTGCATGACCAAAATGGAGACAATGATGTAGCTTTCAATTGGGCAACGTGTTGAGGGCCTTTAACAAGTACTTGCAAATATTTTGGCCTCTCCAACATCCAAGGGACTAATGGTGTCTACTGATGAACTCAGAGAATGTCATTGTAAGGGGTGCCAGACATTGGTGGTGATATCCCTGTGGCTTGCTGATTCATTATATTGTGGAATTTAGAGACATATGTCCCTGCCATATTTCACATCATGTCTACAGTGTTCATTTCCATGCCAAATGTGTGGCCTATCTGAGCGACATTAGTACTACCTCCATGACTCCACTGGGACAAATAACAATTGGTGAAGTGTGCTTTGTGGAACCGCTTCCTTGTGACATGAGTATTTCCCTGTTACCTTCTCCAGGCTATTGTACTTTTGTCAGCAACATGGCAGGATTTTGGAGCATCATTTCTTATTTTTGGGTCATTATGTATGTGACAAATAGATGTGTGCATCACCTTGTGTGGGGTCTGTGGGAATGGACTTGGCACTGGCCTACTATTGTGTGACAACAGGTAACTGAGGTATGCTCAATGGGGCAAAGCATTGAGGATGTTGAGGTCTCCTACTTGTTCAATGGTTACTGTGATTGCACAACTTCAGCCATGCAAATGTATTTGTCTGAGATCCTGATTTTCCCGTGGGCAACTGTTCACAGTTCAGTTGGCATGCATGCATATGGCATGGTACATGCACGGGCCACTTAGGTGGAGATTGCTGTTAGGGCCTACTTGACATCATGGTAATGTTTGCTAATCAGAGCTGTTGTTCAAGTGTGATTGTGGATATGTGATGACCCTATTTCTCTATGTATCTGAGGCATCAACCCAGGGAAGCAAAGGAGACAGGGCACATCTGAGTGAGGAAGCATCTGGCCACAGGACTTTGGGTTAAGACTCCACTGACACAGAGGAACCCAGAGGGTGAGAGAAGTGTCACAGGGGAGAACAGGTCAACAATCTACTTCATCATCCGATTCTTCCTTCAGTGGCCACTACCTAGTGTTGGCGGACCCACTGGGACATACCCTTGTCCTATCTTTGTCCACCAATCCTTGTTCTATCACCACCCTCTCTGTTGTTCCCCACCTAGTTGCCATGCCCACTCACCCAAGAGGATGGACATCTCCTTTGCCGCAGGCACCTCTTCCACAGCCCTTGTTATCCCTGCTGCTCTCAGTGAAGAGGCTATTGAGCTCCTGAGGAGTAGCTCTGTGTCAGACGACCATTGTGAATGCCATCCATGGACTGGCAAGCCAACTACATCAGTCAAATGCATTCCTGGCAGGCATTTATGATGCAATGTCTGGTCTACAGAGATCTTTCAGGCTCTGTCTTCCAATCTGATGGTAGTCAGTCACCCTCCCACCTTCTGTTCCCCCAAACTTCCTCTTCACTCCAAATCCCCAATCCCCTACCTACCTGAAGAACACAGACTGATCTGCATGTGCCCACCTCAACACACAAGAGCAGCACACTGGCATGCAAGCAATTAATTTACACCCACCCACACATCAGTCACCACATCCCCAGACACCTCCACCACCATACCAAACATGACATCAAGCAAACCCACAGACACCACCACAATAGTCATTGGCACACCCAGCACACCCACCATACCCGCAGACACCACCCCAACAGACACACAGATGTCCACCGTACCCACAGACACCACCTCAGCAGACACACAGGTATCCACTACTACTTGCATACTCAGAGACACTACCCCAATCCACCACTCCCACATAAACAAGCACCTCCACCTTCCAGCCCCTCAAGACATTCAAATACCCACACTCACAGATGCAACAGGCACCACTTAAACACATGCATACCTCACACACACCCAAGACATCCACACAGACACAGCAGACAACCACTCACTCGACCTCCAAAACCCCACCCCTTCTGATAACCATACCCATGCAAGCACCCATACCTGTCCCCCCTGCTAACAAGCAGTCCACCCGTCCCAAACCCAAGCCCACCCATCCCAAATCTGACCCACACAAGATGATCCATGCAGTGACTGCCTTCCTACACGATGCCTCTTCCTGTGGAGGTTCCTTGGAAGTAAATGAGTCAAGTGAGAGTACAATGATGTGCCTGGACAATAGCATATGGGCTGGCCAATGGCCTTGGACTATTGACATTTGGTTTTAAATAAACCCAAACAATTGTTGTTTTGTGGTATCCATTTGTCCTGCAATTTCTTTTATACCTTTATGTCGTTCCAGAGAAACTTATTTTGTATGCCTACAATTTTGTGTGCTTCAGCCTGCTTGCTGGTCCATTTGCTTTTGTTTGCAGTACCTGACTTTGTGGGTAATGCTGGTGTCCCCCAAGACAAGAGTATGTATTACCTGTATGGATATGTGGGTGTAAATGAAATTGTGGTGTCATACCATTGTGTTCTGTTTGGTATGAGAAGTATTTCATCTTGTGTTGTCCACTGTGAGCATGTATGGTGTTAGACTTGTCCCCCATATATGTATTATAGATCCATCTAATGTGTGGCAGCTTGAGTTTTGTTTGTGCAGACATGACGTGTGTTCAATTGTGCTACCCTTGTTTGCATTTAACTCTGCATGTGCCATTTAGCTGTATGTACCTTGCAGCTACTTCATGAAGATGTATGTCCCATGCAGTTGGAGTTGTATGTGCTTTCCTGACTTGCACATCCACATTGTGTAGATAGGCATGTCATTTGGCTCTAGTATTGTTTGTCCCTGAGATACATGTAGGGCAAGTTCCTGTGCAAATGTTGTTTTAAGGGGCATGTGCAATGTGGTAGGTGTCCCAGTGCAATCTCCTTAACTGAGTGCTCCTGCTGCCCCCATCCCTATTGTGCAGGTACTGTTTGCATAGTTAGGTTTGTATATTTTTCTCTCCGTCTATGGTGCATCCCATTATCCTTCCATTGTGTTGCAATGTGGGTGCTCTGTATGTCCATTGCAAAGGTGTTTGATGTGAGTGGTGTTTGTGTTTTTCGTGTCACATCCATACATATGTGTGTCGAAAATGACAACAGATGATGGCATGTGTGTAATGTGAGTGTGTGAGTCGTATTTGTAGATGTGATGTTGTTATGTTATTGATGTTGTGTGACACAATGTTGTGTACACGTCGCTGTTCCTGTGCCTGAGATGAGTAGACACGTGTTTCTGTGTAGTCTTGCAGTGCAGTGTGAGTGACCTTCCCAAAGGGGGAACATTGTGACTATGAATGTCTCCTTACTTGTGTATTATTCTGACCCGGGACACAATGATAAGTGTACTTGGTGCCCATAGCATGACCTCCATATCATGTGGACGTCAGTGCGCTGATCTATTGTTAAGCGTAATGGCACAGGTAGGTGGGGTTGCGTCCATGGCAGCGTGGATTTTGAGCATCTTCGATAATCAGCATTGGCAGGATGTGTGTGATGGGTGGCTCCATGGTGGCTCTGGACCTGTTCGGCTGCAGGCGAGTGCCTCCATTTATACTCCCCATTTCCACCACGGTCACATTGGCGGTGAGCAACCTCTTAATGTGTTTGGTGGAAACACTGCCTCAGCTGGACTGTTTGTGCTGTGTCGTGACCATAGTGGTCTGTGCTGCCTGGCAGTGCTGGCGGAACCGCAGCGGTCTTTGCTCAATAGGCCCGCATGACTCATAATATGGCTGCCCTACCGCCAAACTGACTGCGGTGGAACCCCCAATGCCGCCATGGCGGTCCACGGACTGTCAAACTCATAATAAGGGCATTAATTACCTTATGCTAATATAACGCCCGCCACTCAATCCAACCCCCTGTAATAACCTAACTGTATGCCATGCCCTGAGTCCCACACCCCATATGCATCCAACACACGGCTGTACATGGAAAGGGTTGGCTACAGGGCCTCACCTGTGGCCAGACCCTGTGACCCACCCCGAATATGCAGGCAACACGAGAAGGGGGCATGCAACCCCTTCCCAGTGCCAAATATGGTCCCTGGGACCCCATCACCCTGGGCCCGCAATTATTAAAAAGGAAGTGGGGCAGCACAGTCCGTCTCCCAAAGCCGATTTTTGCCCTGAGAGCCACATCCCTTGGGCCCAGACAGTTACTGCAAGGGGGTAAGCAGCACACCTCCCCAAGCTGATTTCTGCCCTGGGGGCCCCACCAATTAGTGCAAGGGAAAGGGTCTGTGCGCCCCCCACTCCCTAGACAATTGCGGACCCCATCCCCCGGGCCCAGCAAATTACTGAAAGGGGAGAGGGCTACATATCCATAGAGATATATACTATCAAACTATATATCATACATCAAAAATAACATCTATATTAGTCTTTATCATAGAACGCCTGACCTAATTAAAAAAATTCAAACTAAAACTAAACCACCCAATAAATTAAAATTATAAACAACTACCACAAATACATTTAAACAAGTAATTAATCACAATATAAAAGGCACACTAATTTGAAAACAACAAACACTGCTAGAGAAGGAAACTGACACATACTCTCACCAGATCATTAAAGAAGAAATAAATATATCTTAACAACTACCTAATCAAGAAAGTAAAACTTATGTTCAAACTGCAACAACATTGTTATTAAACTTAAAACTGTAAAACTGTAAAACTGTAAATAATTACCAAATCACTCTCCAACTTCTATCTCTTTACACAGACCTCCTAAAAGAAAAAAGTGAGGGCCTTATTATGAATTTGGAGGTCATGAGACTGCGAAACTCTTGGTGGTGGTCAGACCGCCGCACTCCTGGCAGTCCGACCACCAGATTATGACCCTGGCAGTGGGACTGCCAGGAGACCGCCACCATTGCCAGGATCACAGATCCTGACGGGTTGGTGGTGGTTGAAGCCCTGTTCAGCCACAGCAGTGCTGAGTTCAGCACCACCTTGTTGATCACAACTTCCCTTTCCACCAGCATTTTCATCATGGGCAGTGTGCATTCCGAGGGTGCTGGGGACACCCTCTGCATGACGGTATTGGCCTCAGCTCACTGAGGAGTCGAGGCAAATACCGCCACACTGTTTCCACCAGGCTGACAGGCGTAAACCTCTTAATATGGAGGTGTCCGCCGATTTGCCCGGTGGAAATATTGTAATAGAGCCGGGGAGAGACCTCCAGCTTTGCAGCAGTCTCCCCGCCACTAGTCTGGCGGGCCGACAGTTGGACCGCCAAACTCGTAATGAGACCCTATGACTTGAAAAAGAGATAACCTGCCAGGAAAATCAAGCATCACAAACCATAAAAAGATATAAGATAGTAAGTGTACATAAATTAATGCTAAACTACAAATTCCCCAAAATAGCAAGCAAAAATAAACCTAATGCCCTTAAGCTCTACGAACTACCAACAAATTAACATATCAAATGAAACTTGTGGTTTTTTTCAGCCAACAGTAAAAAGAGAACCTCCTCCACACTAGAACACCCCTGACGGAAAAGCTGCAAAAACGTATGAAGCATTTACACAGAACATACATGTAAGTATATAAAATAGAAGTAGTTGCATATTTTTACATGTAAATAACAAAGGTACACACTTTAAAATAGTATATGTATTTATATTATTACACTGTTTTAGAATCAATAACAGCTGCTGTAGAAATGAAAGCACTTACTAAATCACATGGGTTACACCTACAGGGAAGAAGGTGCATCAACAGAAACTGGAAATATACTAAATATTATCCTAATGCTTGCTAGTGGAGGGCATCTACTAAAGATAATGTTGAAATTCATGTAGGAGAACACAACCACCCCTAAATGTGCCAGAAATAAGGGCGATATTGCAGCATATAAGAGAGGCAAGCGCTACCTTCCAGGAACTCACAATCAAAATCCTTAAAGATAAAGATATAACAGGCCACCTATAACAACTTTAAAACATTTGATTGCACAAATTAAAAAAAAACACCAGTGGTACCTCAATTGCCCCTCGAAGATACCAAGACATACACATATTTGAACATTTGACAATTGCACGCAATGAGAATCCTAGTCTTTACCCCAGATAACATATTTAAACTTAGCTAATGCAAAACTTGGATGGTGGATCTGACCTTCAAAATGTGTCCCAAACCATTCACTCAGATATACATCATACATGGTGATTACAAAACACAAATATCCCTTTTATACATGCCCTAATACCAAATAAATAAAGCTGCACTTAGTGTGACCTCTTAACCCATATCAAACATAAAGCAAATAACGGATACCACACAAAAATAAGCATAGACTTTGAGCAAGCCATGATTCAAACTATTCTAAAAATGTACCCTCACACAGCCATACAGTGATGCTACCATCATTTCAATCAAAGTATATTGAGACACCTCAAAAAATCTGGACTAAGTTTAAAGTATTCTACAAACAGCCAATTTGCCATTAAAATTAAAAAACTACATCACTAGCTTATGCCCCTGTCACAGAGGTAGCCAACCACTACAAGTTACTAATAGAAAGCCAGTTCTGCAAACAAAATGAAGAAAAACATAGCCCCTTATTAGACTATTTCAAAGACACTTGGGCTGGCAGACTGCATTGCTCTGAACACAGACGCCAATCAGAATTCCTAATACCATGGTGAGATATTGTGCAACACCTTCCAATCTACACTAGGCAGAACCCAGCTTATACTTTACAAAATTATGGAAGCATTACAAAAAAGCAATTCTACCAAGAACTAAGAATGCAGCAATCTGCTAGCCAAATTGCCCCTAAATTTCGCAAACAAACCGAAAGAATGAACATGTACAACATGCTACAATTTTAAGTCAAACTCTTCAAAAATAACAAAGGAGTACATTACTTAGAAATAATAGCCAAATGCATATTATAAAATAAATAGTAATTTATCAATGTCTTCAAAAAGGAAGACAAATTCTGAAACCAACATACCAAATCTTTTATATCATAAATAATAAATATAATATTTTACTACAGCAGTAACAACATTGATTAAACTTCTAATGTTAGTAAACACTTATAAAATTAAACTATAGATTCATTATTTAATCTATAGCAGCCACTGCAGGTTCTAAGGGTGCTGACAGGGAGACATGGTCTTGGCAGAGCAGGGGCCCCCCGTGGTCCCCAACACTGCCGTTCCACCAGCCTTTTCAAGGCCCTGGACCCTACTGAAAAACATGATTCTTTTTGGTACAAAGAAAAGACACTATTAGCTTTGAATTGCTGTAAACTCAAGATATAGTTTAAGGGATAAACAATGATAAAAAGGCTTTGGCAAAACAGAATCCCACTAAAGCACTACATTTTAGACAAATGTGTACATCATTAGGCAAAGTGACATTACTCACAGTACAAAAGAGCAAATGGCTGAAGTTGGCTGGCCCACTGTATTGTGTTGCATGCTGTGGTGGGCTCAAGCAACATGTGAATAACCGCTGAAAGGGCCAATGTATGTATTTTCAATTTTTTATTTTTTTTATTTCATGCAGCTGGTGATACAACTAAACATGCCTTTGCCTCTGGGCCTGACCCAAATCAAAGAAACTCTTTGGTAAATAACGTTTTAATTGTGTTAAGGTAACAGTCCTTGCTGGCACTACAATGAGTATAAATTGTGGCAACAGAGCACGTTGAGAACAACTATTCAGAACTTCTCAACCTACATTATATTCACCAGTTCCAGAGAGGATATGCAATTAGTTTAGCAAGAGGAAATTGCCATAATCAGTGTATCTGACAAGACTGCATTGCACAATATGAACCAACACAGGTCCAGTCCAGTTCAAAAGAATAAAATGCAAAACCCGTCCCCGTCCAAAATTGAGGCCCTCCTTTGCACATCCACCTAGAGCTCATGTAATGGGGAGTGAAATATTATTTTATATATTTGTGTATTTGTCCTTCCCTCTTGTATGGTGAGTTTATTTTTATTTCCTTTCTAAATCCTTAGCTCCTTTTTATCCTCCCTGTCTCCACCCACATAAACAAACGCCCTTGAATGATGAAGACTTTGATCTCATGATGTCACCAGTCTCCGAATTCTCTGTGCCATTGATTGTCTTCAGTTTATTTTCACTGAATATTCTGATGAGACATTTCATTTTTCTCCACCTAATTATGTTAAGGGGTGGTAACATAAAGTTTACATTTCATTTCAACCAATAAGTCACATTTTCCTAAGTTTACTAGAATTAATATTTGTGTTTCTTAGAATTGCCTTCTTCGTAACAGGTTTCTGTTACCTTTACTTCTGCCCTTTTCTGCTTTTCAAATCTTTACAGAAGAAAATCAATATGTCTGCTATTTCCTCCAGTATGTCTTCAATGCTTCACCTCTTTCTCCATTTTTTTGGCTCTTTATGCTACTTTTTAATGTTTGTACCTTATGTTTTTCTTTCACTATGGGCACTTTACATCCATTATACTAATTTAAGCCAATATGCAACCCCCTCAAACATGGCTTTATCGCATTTCGATGGTATCTCAAGAAAAGCTTGAAGCTACCAATGTTTTTCCTTGGGAAACGTTGATGAAGGTGTGATATCTTTGTATTAATTAGTGGACAGTTGTGTTTTATAACAACTTTTGTTTGATTATTTTTTTTTTTAGATAATTTATTATTGGGGAAAGGATATTTAGTTGCTCCCGAGGAAGGTGGTTAGAAAGTTGGGATACTATCAAAACGAGTTGGTGATTGATTAAAGCCTCAATTTACAAGGCACTGCTTATTTGAACTCGAAAAAGAAAAGGGGACTGGGAGATTAACTGGTCCAGTGTACATACTCCCTCATCATAATGTGTCAATCAAAAAGGTAAACTGTTCCAAAAAAGACAAGACAACACAGAAAAAACTCTAGGTGTCTCAGGTATGAGTTCGTTCAGAAGCAAGGGCCCTCATGTATCATCATTGGGCTTGCTCCACGTCAGACTGGCACAGCACTGTCTGACGGGACCCTTGGGGGGCCACTTTGCCAGAATTGCAAGAAAAGATGAAAGGTGAAGTAAAGTTGGAGAGAAAGAAAAAATGTGTTAAAATTGGCTTTGACACTCCCTTAAAAAACAATTTTATTAGTGTAAGGAAGTGCTGGTCAAGATTAAAAACACAAACAGAGTTATGGAAATAATGGTCCTTTACTCTAAAGAACGAGTGGCCAAAAAAGCATTACTTTTTCCACTCCAGAAAGTCAACATGTTTCGCGCCTTCCAACGTCCAAACGGATCAATTGGCCCTTTATCAGGACTAAGTGGAATCATCTCCAAAAATAGAAAGGAAACCATACACTGTGTTCAATAAGTATGAAAAACCATATAACAGTAAGACTGCACTCACAATAGTTCACATTGATCTAGAGGAACTGAAACATACATATAAAATCCTCCGGGACCAGATTCAGTCCACTCCGGGAGCTCGGTGGGAAGGCGGCACCCGGAGTGGACTCAATCTGGTCTATTTGTGTTTTTAACTTTAACCAGCGCTTCCTTACACTAATAAAATTGTTTTTTAAGGGAGTGTCAGAGCCAATTTTAACACATTTTTTCTTTCTCTCCAACTTTGCTTCACCTTTCATCTTTTCGTGAAATTCTGGTAAAGTGGCCCCAACGAGGGTCCCGTCAGACAGTGCTGTGCCGGTCTGACATGGAGCAAGCCCATTGATGATACATGAGGGCCCTTGCTTCTGAACGAACTCATACCTGAGACACCTAGAGTTTTTCTGTGTTTGTCTTGTCTTTTTTGGAACAGTGTACCTTTTTGATTGACTGGTTATTTTATACATGTTTAAGAGATACATAATCAACTAGTGATGTATTAAGTAAATGTGTCTGTTCAAAAGACGAATTATTTTTGTCTATGAATATTTCTTCTGAATATGTTGCATTTACGGATCTTTCAATGCTTTTAATGTGACATTTTCTATGAGAAACATTTGTTTCAAAGTGATCTATAGAGTATATTATATTAAAATGTCTGTTTTTTTCTTTAAAAACACCCTATGTGGTAGATATTTGTTACTTTTTCTGGTTTATTGAGGATTAGTGATTGAATGAGACTGAGTAAGTGTGAAAAGTGTGTTTTTTGTTGTTCAGGTACCTAGGTGGTTGTAGTCTTTTTGTTCTTCTGAACCCTTCCTCCTTGGTATTTGAGGGGTTCCTGTCTTGCTGTCATTATAGAACTAGCCTTTACCGCGGAGAACATGTTGCAGCATCATCTAAAAAAACTGTGATCCAGCTTTCTCGGTGCGCCCAGTCTAATTGTTTGTGACGCACTTATCAGAATATCACTGTAACGTGCCTCATCTCATGTGTCAGCTTTTATTCTCACTGTGGTAATTTTCAAACCTGCTATTTCACATTTAGAAGAGGAACGTTTTATTTATAAAGTCGGGCGTGGTTGGGTGGCTTTTCCCATAGGAATGCTTAGATAATCACCGACATGATTGTGCATGTAATTTGTTGTGGCACATTTCGGGCATTTCAGAAGGAAGATGTTTTGCGCTAGTGAAATATACATGATGCATTGTTGGCAAAAGATTTTGCTTCCCCTGTTTGCGGAATTTGTTACTTTATGTATCAATAACTGAGGCACTTGGAAGCCAAACACCGATCGATGAAGACAGAGGTAAACGAACTCCAGTCGTGTAAAGCTCACAGTGTGCACGTGGACATGGTTTCCGCCCAATGGTAAATGCTTGTGAAATGTCATAAATGCTTAAAGTTAAAACAGTCAAAAATACCTGACTCATGCATGTATCTGCAGGCCATTTAGATGAAATATAGGATGACCATGCGCTAATATTGGCATATATTCTACCGGTGATAATTTGTAAACGCTAATACTCGCATCTAAATTACACAAGATTGCGTTTCAAAGCATGTTCTCCTGTATGACTGTCACCTACAAACACTGAGGGGCATATTTATACTCTGTTTGCGCCGGAATTTCGTAGTTTTTTTTTACGCAAATCCGACGCAAAGCTAACTCCATATTTATATTTTGCGTTAGACCCGTCTAGCGCCAAAGATCTTGGAGTTTGTGTCATTTTTTAGCGTGGACACCTACCTTGCGTTAATGATATGCAAGGTAGGCGTTCCCGTCTAAAAAATGACTCCAAGGCATGTGCGCCTTATTTAAACTCCCGTGCAAAAATGACGCACGGGAGTGGGCGGGTAAAAAAAAATGACGTCCAGCCGCTTTTGCGTCATTTTTTAACGCCTGGTCAGGGCAGGCGTTAAGGGGCCTGTGGGCTCGGAAGGAGCCCAGAGGTGCCCTCCCATGCCCCCAGGGACACCCCCTGCCACCCTTGCCCACCCCAGGAGGACGCCCAAGGATGGAGGGACCCATCCCAGGGAACTTAAGGTTAGTTCAGGTAAGTATATTTTTTTTGTTTTTTTTGTGGCATAGGGGGGCCTGATTTGTGCCCCCCTACATGCCACTATGCCCAATGACCATGCCCAGGGGACTTAAGTCCCCTGGGCATGGCCATTGGGCAAGGGGGCATGACTCCTGTCTGTGCTAAGACAGGAGTCATTTCAATGGGGGTTGGGAGTCAAAAAAAATGGCGCAAATCGGGTTGAGGCCAATATTTTGCCTCAGACCTGACTTGCCCCATTTTTTGACCCCCAAGCTCCATTTTCCCCTACACCGGCAGAGCCTGGTGTGGGTCATTTTTTTTTACGCACACCAGTCAGCTGCGCCGGCTAACGTCATTCCATAAAAAAGGCGCCCGCATGGCGCTTTGGAATGGCGTTAGCCGGCGTTAAAATTTTGGACGCACAACTGCGTTGGTGCAGTTGTGCGTCAAAAAGTATAAATATGGCCCTGAATGCTTTAATAGATTACTAACCACAATCTATTGCTTCTTTCAAACCAGGACATGACATTACTTAAAGTGTATTATCCAGTGGACTTTCTGCTGCGAGGTCACACCTCTGAACAAAACGTTTCTCCGTTTCACCCGGCTGGAGCAGAAGTCACCACAGCTAAGGACCTGCCGGCGTCCATGCACACACAGACCAGCACACCTACAGCCACCAACACTCTTCAACCAGTTTACTAGCATACACCAATGCACACACCTACACACACCTGTACAAACAGACCACCAGACTATATACTGTTTTAAGGACATCTCAAAGTGCAAGATTACAGAAGAGTAGAAAGGAGGGACCTAAGGTGAAGGAATGATAAATGAGCGTTATGAATGGAACAATTATCCCGTAAGGGACATTAGGCAGAGGAGAGGATTTGAGGTGCCTAATAAGACATGAACGGCTTCTGGAGTGGGAAAGAGCCAGGAGGAATTGTCAGGGCTATAATTTAAGTGTGAAGAATACAGATCTGGCCTAGACCTGGGAATGATAGCCACTTAGAGAGATGGAGGGGAAGCTAGGGAAAGGTAGTCACTCATAACCACAAGACAATATACAGAGACAGAAGTATACAGACAATATACATGTAACCACACAAATACAGAAAGAAGGCAAAGGTAAAGACTAGGGAAACAAGCATTTGTAATACTTTAGGTCTTACATTTTCGTGAGTTAGAGCTATTAGCATTGTAAATTCATAACTGGACTTTTCTTGCCACATAAATTGGTCAACTCTGCCTCATAATTTTGTCTTTTCCTGCCATATAATTCCAGAGGCCCATCATTTAACTAAAGCACTTCTATTTACCTTCTTTCTCTGTCTTAAAACATATACAGTTATCTTTTATCAGAAATAAACTTTTGGCATTAGAGTGTAATGCTCAAAACACCATAACAAAAATATAATTTGGGACAGATTGGAGGGTGAAAGGAAAGAGGGAGTCGGTAGTAAAGATGGAGAGTACAGGGGGTGTTGTGATGGTGTTCTGGGCCCTGGAGTAAGAAAGGAAAATCATTGACTGCAATTTCTGTTGGAAAATGCAGCAGTAGTTAGAGATGAGTGAGGGCCATAGGTCTCTGGGCCCCAGTGATAATTAGGCCTCAGAAGAGAAAGCAGATGGGGCAGAAAAAGAGAAACGAAAGGAATTCAACAAACAAAAAGGAAAAAAGAGAAGGGGTTGCAAAGAAATTAAAGAAGGGAAAGAAAAAACAAGAAAATGAAAACACAACTAGGAGAAGAAATAGAGCAAACGTGTGAGACAAAAGAAAAAAGGGAAGGAAGGTAGCGAGCGAAAGATAAAGAGGAAAAAATAATGAAAGAAGTATGAAAACAAAGAGAAAAATGAACATTAGAGTAAAAAAGAGAGATGGTGGGAGAAACAAGCAGCAAAAGAACCAGGGCCTGTATGTACTGACAGATTTCCCACAGGCACAGAATGGGAAAACCACTCTGACACTACAGGTCTCGACAAGTAACTTGTGGCTTCAACATACAGACAGGAAAAGGAGGGATATATAGTAAAACATGAATTGACAGATATTGATAAGAAAAACATTAGAGGCAGGAAGAAAGATCTAGAAAAAAAGGGGAAAGGACGCATACCGAGTAAAAGGAAAGAGCAAATAAAAAAAACAATGAAAGAATGAAGGAAGAGAAAAAATAGGGAAAGAATGAATGCTTGATGAAGAAAAAAGAGGGGAACAATACAAGGAAAGAAATAACCAAGTTTTGCGAGTTTTAAAGAGAAGGTAGCAAGAGGAAGAGGAAAATTAAAAAAATGCGAGAGGAGTAGAAATAAGCAGTTGAAAGAAAGTGCAGAACTGTTAATGTGTGGATTTTAAGACCTGGACAGACAAAAGTGGGGGAGAAAGAAAACATTGAGAGTAAACAGAGGAAAGAACAGACTGAGATAGGTGAAACAGACTCTCCCAAATAAAGATGGTAGCTAAGAATAGATTTAATTGACTCCCCCATGTCCTCAAACAGAAGTCAGAATGTGGAACAGCAGAGGACACTGCAGAACAGCAGGAGGTGCATTGGCAGAGTTGTATGTGAACCCCAATACAGCAATATTAGGGCGCTTAAGATCAGGATCGAGGGTACAGAGAGCCCAGTGCTGGAATAAGAGAAAGGCAGTGGGTGAGGAATCAGAAACACAGTGTTGTGTAATTCCTGGTATTGGAATAATGGGGTGCTGCGGGTTAGAGTTGAGGTGCATTGACAAAAGATGTATGTGGGTTGCAGTACTGGAATAGCAGTGGGCACACAAGGTCAGAAGTGAGGTATGTTAATGGAGCTATGTGTGGAACCTAGTATTGGCGTGCCAGTGTTGCTGAGTGTTAGCCTGGAGGTGCCTTAGTGAAGCTGGGAGTGGGGCCCAGTATGAGAGTGGCATTGTCTCTGAAACAAGGAGTCGAACAGGGTGTTGGAAATGTGCACTGAATGTTAGAACTGATGGATTCTGGCAGAGCTGTGGTAGTTCCCATCAACAGTGGCGTTGGATGTTAGACTCGAAGTGCCCTGGCTGAGCTGTGTTTTGCTCTTTTGTCTACATTATTGGCTTGGCAGTAGTACTGAAAATTAGAATTGAGCTGCTGTAATGAAACTGTATGTGAGCAGGGTCCCAGTATATAAAAGGAAGTGACCTTGTAGCGGTAGAATTGAAGTGCACTGAGGTGCTCTGCCAGAAGAGTGTGTGTGGTTCTGGCATGGGCACGGCTGAGGGCTTGGAGTGTGTGAACTAAGTTGCACTAATGGAGCTGCACCTGAGGTCCCAGTCTGCCAGAGCACCTCAGTTCTTGCAGTCAGTATACTCTGGAACAGCAGAGAGTACTGACTGCAAGAACTGAGGTGGTCTGGTAGACAGTGTGTGTGGGGTTCCTGACACTGGCGTGGCTAAGGGCTTGGAGTGTGTGAACTGAGGTGCACTGATGGAGCTGAGAACGAGGTACCAGTGCTGGAGCAGCAGAGTGTACTGACTGCAAGAACTGAGGTGCTCTGGTAGACAGCATGTGTGGGGTTTCTGGCACTGGCATGGCTGAGGGCTTGGAGTGTGTGAACTGAGATGCACTGAAGGAACTGCGAGTGGGATCCCGGTATGGAGCAGAAGTGGGCACTATCTCTAAGGATTTCAAAGCCCTGGTAGAGCTGGGTGCCTAGGCTATAAGCAATTACAAGTGATCCTCCACCCTCGCTCACAGCACACAGGCAGGCTCACTTGGTAAAGAAAATCCAAGACAAGGAGAGATGGGAGCCAGACAGCTGAGACAGGGTGCAGAGAGCCTATAAAGACCAAATGTGACCAAGATTACAGCCTGATTTATAGCCTTGTTTACAGCTAAGCTCTGAGGAAGAATGCTCTGCAAATGGAAAGGGAAGCTTCCCTGGACAGGAGCAGGAAACAAAGTAAAAAAAGTCCCCTACAGACCAGATAAACGGGACAAAGCATAATTATACAGTAGTTGGTCCCTGCTCCCACAAAAAAGAAGGAATGACAAAGAGGCATGACTCACCACTAGCAAGCAAGGATTTTGAAACAACACTGAAACTAACAAATACAAATAGCTGGAAGCCCACAGAAGAAGTATACATAAAAGTATACAAGACATTGTACGCTTACGCTCGATCTAAAAAGAGAGATAACCAAATGAATGAATGAAGGTTTTATGTTGACTTAATATTAAGATCACTTGTTGGAATCTTAGAGCAATTACTGCTACTAATGAGGTAATACTTCATTTCTCCATTTCACTCAATACCATATACTGAATAATCACCAGTATATAAAAGTGAAATGCTTTTGGGATTCCCATTCCATCTTTTGCCTCTTGCTGTAGCATACATAAATAGCACTGCAATTCAGTGGCTTCATTTCTTTAATTCTAACAAATGGCACACACAGGTTTATTAGATTTCTGCAACTACACCAAACAGTGGAGGATATTCTCAAAGGCATTTAGGGATACATAAGGAAGTACCCCTGTGGTACTTTTTAACATACTCACATGCCTTTGTGAATTGGCCCCACAACATCTAAATAGCTAATAACATGGGACTATTCAGGCAATGTTCCTACATAATTAGTACAAATAGAAAGGACTGGGACCTCTTTGCATTTTTGCTAGGAGATTGTTGGACATTTTAGGCTGATTTGTGAAGGTCCATAAGAGTATGTAAAAGAGAAGAACTCATGTCGCACTACCCACCATGATCATTCATACTTTTAAGAGTTGGCTTCCTTGAGCATAGAGTCCTGGGCTCTCCCATTCCAGATCATTATTAAATTTATTGGTTTCAGTAAATTAAGATTTCAATTCCAAAACTACTGGTTTATTAAATTAGAGGTCAGGGATAAAACGTGGTGGCAAGCAAGCACAGAGAAAGCTAGTTAAAAATGTTATAGTTTATATTCCTGATTTCAATTGCTTCTATCATGATATTTCACAAGACAAAAGGTACTAGAAAATGTTGCACATTCAGTTGGTTGATTTTATTATGTTAAACATAGATTTAATATTTATGATGTCTTATTTTCTTACTCCTGCTTTCACACAGGTTAGGTGGTTTTGCCATTTCCAGCAGCAACACTAGTTATTTTTTAATCTGTTTATCATTGCAAGGACCTCATTATGAGTTTGGAGATCGGACCCCTAGACTGCCATGTTGGCGGTCTCTCATACAGCCGTATCAGAAGCCCAACTGGCAGGACCACTGATCGCCAACCAAAAAAAGCAGACTGGCAGCAGCGGTGAGGCACAGAAATAGGCAGTCCAACCTCCTGCCCGACAATACAGCAATCAACCGCTGACGGTATTACAAGCCCAAACTCACAGTGGGGGACACCCATGGTGGTCTGAACCATGGTAGTTCATGGTCACCAAAGTGATAGACAACTGCACATTGGATGGATTTGAAAACAACACAGCTGACACACATTGTCACAGTGGCTACACCTGCAAAGAACACTATAAAACAAACCCCTTCACACACCACAATCCTTTGCATTTACACTGCAACATACACAGCCAAAGCAAATAATTCTACACAGCAGAACAGATACTAGGCACCACTTTTTTCTCACTATCTCTTTTCACAACCAGCACACACTGTTGTCCAGTCACACCCTTTTGCACCTCCCCTCTTTAGTAAGTCTCTGTCACTTATTTTTTCAAATTCCACCATGTCACGTTCTAAAAATCAAAACATTTCTGAGTATGAGTTGAGAGTCATGGTGGATGAAATCATAAGAGTAGAGCCACAATTGTTTGGACCATGAGTCCAGCATACTCCTCTCAGTAGGAAAATAGAAATGTGGGACAGGATAGTTGACAGAGTCAATGATGTATGCACCACCTTGCGCACAAGTGAGGACATTAGGAAGAGGTGGAACGACCTCAGGGACAAGGTACATTCCCTGGTCTCCAGGCACCAGCTGCAGGTCAAGAAGACTGATGGTGGCTCTTCCAGTACCCCATTACATATCTTTCCATAGGAGGAGAAAGACTTGGCTGTCCTGCATCCCGAGGGATTGACAGGAATACCTGGGGGAGTGGAGTCTCATAAGTCACAACAATAAAAATGTCATCAAAATTCCATGTCATGCATGCTCACAGCTTTTGGTACTTTTACTGTCATCCCACTCACCAGCCCAGTGTCTACCAGTCCAAAGACCTCTATTTGGAAACTCACATTTGAAGTGTACTCACTTGGAAGATTACATTGCTATAGTGTGTGACTACAACTCACAGCTGGCACTGTTCCATAACTCCAAACAAGAGACCAGTGGTCAGTTCTCTAAATATCCCTGTTTGGTGCATATCAATTTAAAGGTACCCACCTGGGGAGATACAATTTGTCAAGTGTGTGTATTGTGTGTAGTACAGGCACTGATATGACTACAACTCCCAGCAGGCACCAGTCCTGTAACTACAAACACTAGCACAGTGGTCAGATGCTACAATATATCTGTCAGTGAACTCTAAATTGAAGTAGACTCACCTGGGGGGAGAACATTGGTCAAGTGTGTGTACTAGATAGAGTGACTGGACTGCAACTCACAGGAGGTACTGTTTCAGCAACTCCAAAAATCAGAACAGTGGTCACTTCTCCAAAGACCACTGCCTGCCTACTCACAATTTAAGTTTACTCTGCTGGAAGGGTGCCATTTGTCAAACGTGGGAAGTAGAGGGAGTGACATAACTACTAGGGAAAGGATGGCCGTGTATTTGCACAACCAACCACCAGCACAGTGTTCTCTTGTCCAAAATTAATTGTTGCTGTAAATCTCAATTGAGGTGTACCCACCTGGGAGGACAACATTTGTATAGTGTGTGTAGTACAGGGAGTTACATGACTGTAACTACCAGGAGGATCAGTTACTTTCACTCTAAACACCAGTCCAGTGCCCTCTTCTCCAAAAACTCCTGTCTGGTAACTCACACATGAAGTGTACTCATCTGGGGGGGATCATATTTGTATAATTTGTGTAGTACAGGGACTGACATGACTGTAACTCACTCCCAAATGAAGTTTACTCACCTTGGAGGATACCATTTGTGAAGTATTGGGGAGTAGTGAGAGTGACCGACTGCAACTCCCAGTGGGCACTGTTTCTGTAACTCCAAACACCAGCCCAGAGTGCTGTTGTCCAAAGACCCCTGTTTGGCAACTCACTCCCAAATGAAGTTTACTCACCTAGAGGATACCATTTGTCAAGGACTGGGGAGTAGTGACAGTGACCTGACTGCAACTCTCAGGAGGCACAGTTTCTGTAACTCCAAACACCAGCACAGTGTTCTCTTCTCCAAAAGACCCCTGTGTCTTAACTGTCTTTGACGTTTACTCACCTGGGACAATACCATTTGTATAGTATTGGGGAGTAGTGAGAGTGATATGACTGCAACTCACAGGAGGCACCGTTACTGTTACTCAAACCACCAGCCCAGTGTTTCCTCCTCCAAATACCCTTGTTTGCTAACTCACACATGATATGTACTCACCTGGGGGTACAGTATGTGTGCTAGAGACAGTGACATGACTGCAACATACAGCAGGCCCTGTTTCCGTAACTCCACACAGCAGCCCAGTGTTCTATTCTCCAAAGACCCCAGTTTGTCAATTCCCAAATGATGTTAACTCAGGTAGGAGGATGACATTTGTCAAGTACTGGGGAGTAGTGAGAGTGACATGAATGCAACTCTGAGAAGGCACTGTTTCTCTAACTCAAACCACTAGGCCAGTGTCCACTTGTCCACATACTCCTGTTTGTGAACTCTTAATTGAAGTGTACATATCTGGGAGGATATCATCTGTATAGAGTGTGGTAGAGAGAGTGATCTGAGTGCAACTCTCAGGAGGCACTGTTTCACTAACTCAAAACACAAGCCCAGTATTCAGTTCTCAAAATACTCTTCTTTATGAACTCATAAATGAAGTGCACTCACCTGTGGGGTTGACAGTTATCAAGTGTATGAAGTAGAGGGAGTGACATGACTGCTAAGGCCAGAAGGCTCTATCTCTCCCACAGTGTTCTTATTCCAAATAACCCCTGTGTCTTAACTTTCTAATGAAGTTTACTTATCTGGGAGCATAA
Source organism: Pleurodeles waltl (assembly GCF_031143425.1). Taxonomy (NCBI): domain Eukaryota; kingdom Metazoa; phylum Chordata; class Amphibia; order Caudata; family Salamandridae; genus Pleurodeles; species Pleurodeles waltl. Next base: position 566,049,554 of record NC_090439.1, read on the forward strand.
TATATGTTTGTTGGGGGGAAGTGGAGGGAGCGGCCCAATATGCCCAATATGCCCTGTGTCCCTAACTTCAAACACAAAAACAATGTTCACTTGCCTGATTCCATCTATTTGGGAAATCGCAATTGAAGTTCACTCACCTTGGTGGATACCATCAGGCAAGTGAGTGTACCTTGGAGAGTGACATGGCAGCAACTCCCAGGAGGCACTGTTTCAGTAATTGCAAACACCAGAACAGTGGTCACATGTCTAAATACCTTTGCCTGCTAACTCTCAATTGAAGTTTACTTACCTGGGAGGGACCAAGATACAGATCATGCTCAACTCTGACATGTGGCTGGCTACCTACCTCCATCTTGACCTGTTAGCCCAAGATGAAACAATTGCGGACAGGAAGGACACCTTACCCAGTGTGCAAAACAATGATCCCAAAGGCCTCAAGATGCATCACCATAATGGGATAGGAAGCAGACACTTACTCAATGCACTGACCATAGAATGGCTCCATTCACATATACAATTACGTCATAGGTCTGCCTGCATAGCAATCAACTAGGCCTCAAAGTTGACAAACATATATCTTGCCTAGACACTGTTTGGCCTGCATTGGTGACAAGATGGGATTCTCAAGTCATCCTCCCAAGGGCACATTTCAGCAGCTGCTTGACTTAAATGGAATTGACATGCTTCACAAATGTAGGCCAACATAACCAATAGCATGAGTGCCTGTCACAATAGGATAACCTGCAAATCAACTATGTACAAGGGCTTTGTGAAATGTTGCTGTAAACCTTTGGTGGTAGATGTCACAATACAACCAGTAACATTATATGTTTCACATCAACAGTTCGAGCTGCCACTGCTACACAGAGTCCACAGAAGAGATTACCACTGTCCCCATGGATGAAGCTCTCAATGACAATGGTACTTCCGGATGTCTGGACATGGAGGACAGCTCTGGCCCATCTGGAAAACCTGGTCAGATCCCAACAGTGAGTCTCACCTTGGCCACTACATCACCTCCCATCCTGGTTGCTTCCACATCACAGCTCTTTGCCATCCCCCAACCTGTGCCCCTAGGACAGTGGCAGCCATATTGTGACCCCCTAGTCCAGGATTCTGAGTCGCAGCAGGACACTTTTGACAATGATGGTCCAGGAACCAGATAGAGGGGGCACCCTGTGGCAAGAGCACAGGGCCGTGGGGGTAAGGAACATGGGAGGGATGATGTGGGCCTGCATGGTGAATCCAGTGGGGATGCTCCTGGCCAGGATACCATCCACCAAGTATAAGGGGCCTATCAGGAGTCCTAAGGCGTGATGGTCCAGTACTCGCTGAACTCCTGGAAATGAAGCAGCTGCAAAGGGACTTCCATCGGGAAATGTGTGAACAATGGGAGGTTCACAATACCACCATGGCCTCCCCCACAGGGGTGGTGAGGGACATTAACACCACCCTGAGCAGGGATTGACAACAACACACTACCCCTTCCTTGGTGCTTCTATATCAGGTCCTTCATCAGTGCCAGCCAATGGAAGGGAGGCCATGTCAGGGGAAGACGCCACACCAGACACCCCTTCCTCTGTAGCAGCAGATCCCCCAGCCATGCAAGCAGAGATGTCCAGAAAAGACTCCAGGAGGTGCAGATGGCAAGACACCCACCGCTAACAGCAAGAGACCTCATTTAAAATTACCTCCTTTGCGTGACACATATTCACTCTGTTAACTGTTCTTCAACCACCTTTCATTTCCAATGGGAGGAGTACACTGGACTTTGGACTTCCAGTGTTGTGGCATCTACTCCAATGATTTAATCCACCATGACTTTAACCTTCACTATTCTTTTCCATCATGCCCCAATTTTGTTTTATGCACACATTTTCAATAAATTGACATCACAAAGTCATCATCTGCTTGCTTCTCTTCCACTTTTTGCTATCTAGAGATGTAAGACCATGTGAAGCAAATGAAGACACGAGATACTAATGCAAGGAGGGATATGTTTCAGGTACAGTGTCATGCCAAGGATTACTATCACCACACACAAATACATTGCTAAACGTGTCTGGTCACACCAAACATTTTATTCCAATGTACAGCACATATGCTGTTGAAATGTCTGGACTGTCATAGCCAAAAATGGCTGACTCATATTGTGTCAAGGTGCACATACCAAGTAACAGCCCCCCCCAGACCATGGAAGGGAGGGCCTCATCAGACATTGTTCTATAGAATAGGGAAAGAATAGAAAAGTGTCACCAGCTTGAGCCGTATCACATACCACACCAAAGAAATCCAACATAACATAAACCAAAGTACAGACAAAGGACAGTA